>NC_091282.1:752607494-752920173 GCF_032444005.1 Ranitomeya imitator | reverse complement strand
GGCAAAATTTTTCGATAAAGATCTACTTAGGGATTCACTGTTTATTTGAAACTAGCTGAAGAGCCCATCGTTGCCTGGGCATAGTACATATCTGTGGTTAGTTAGAGCACCTCACTTCTCTTAGGCTACGTTCACATTTGCGTTGCGCGCCGGCGACGCAACGCACGACGCACAAAAACGCGCGCAAAAACGCTGCGTTTTGCGACGCGTGCGTAGTTTTTTGACGAAAATCGGACGCACGAAAAATGCAACTTGTTGCATTTTCTTGCGTCCGACGCTAGCGTCGGAAACGACGCACGTGTCGAAAAACGCGACCAAAAAAACGCACGCGTCCCCTATGTTAAACATAGGGGCGCGTCGCCGACGCAACAGCGACGCACATTAGCGTAACGCTAATGTGAACGTAGCCTTATTTTCCCATCATGCCTCTCATTTTCCCAATCACATCTCTCATTTTCTCCCTCACACCTCTCATTCCCCCCTAACACTTGTCATTTCGACCTCACATCTGTCATTTTCCGATCACTCCACTATTTTCCCTCACTCCTCTCATTTTGCACTCACACCTTTTCATTTTCATCTCAGTATATACATGTTTGTCATCTCCCTTATATATAGTATACACCTGTATGTCATCTCCTGTATATAGTATATACCTGTATGTCATCTCCCCTGTATATAGTATATACCTGTATGTCATCTCCTCCTATATATAGTATTTACCTGTATGTCATCTCCTTCTATATATAGTATATACCTGTATGTCATCTCCTCCTGTATATAGTATATATCTGTGTGTCATCTCCTCCTGTATATAGTATGTAGCTGTATGTCATCTCCTCTATATAGTATATACCTGTGGGTCATCTCTCCTGTATATAGTATATATCTGTGTGTCATCTCCTCCTGTATATAGTATATACCTGTGTCATCTCCTGTATTAGACCTCGTTCACATGTTATTTGCTCAGTATTTTTACCTCAGTATTTGTAAGATAAATTGGCAGCCTGATAAATCCCCAGCCAACAGGTAGCCCTCCCTCTGGCAGTATATATTAGCTCACACATACACATAATAGACAGGTCATGTGACTGACAGCTGCCGGATTTCCTATATGGAACATTTGTTGCTCTTGTAGTTTGTCTGCTTATTAATCAGATTTTTATTTTTGAAGGATAATACCAGATTTGTGTGTGTTTTAAGGCGAGTTTCGTTTGTCAAGTTGTGTGTGTTGAGTTGCGTGTGGCGACATGCATGTAGCGACTTTTGTGAGATGAGTTTTGTGTGGCTACATGCGTGAAGCAACTTTCTCAGTCGCCCATGACAGCACTACCAGAGAGAGGGGATCCGCCCTTCAGGGACAGGAAACCTACAGGATAAAAGGGCGGTACCTCTCCCCTGCATCAGTTTGGTTTCCTGTCCCTGACGGGGAACCTTCTCGGACGGTACCTGGCATGGACGACCGGAAGACTAACCTGGCGAAGATCCGGAACCGGCCAGTCCGAGTTCTGGCGGCGGGGAGGCCCCTGCCTCGGCTGGTCCGGTATCCGAGGCCGCCATGACTTCGACCGAGGGGTCCGGAAGCGTGAGCGGGGGGAAGCGCCGCCGCCACTCCGGATAGGAGTTGGAGCGCTCCAGCACACTGCCGCAGGACGCCAGGATCCAAGATGGCGCCGCACCGGAAGTAGTGGAGGAACTTCCGGTTCGGGGGCAGTGAGGTAAATGGCTACACCAGGATGGCGCTGCCCCGGAACCGGAATCCTTCATTTATTCGGACTCCCATGACAGCACTACGAGAGAGGGGATCCGCCCTTCAGGAACAGGAAACCTACAGATACAAAAGGGTGGTACCTCTCCCCATGCATCAGTTGGTTTCCTGTTCCTGGAGGGACAGGATCCTACAGATTTCATCTCGTAAGGAGCCCAGGCCGGCCGGTCGAATCTGGTAGCGGGGGGGGGGGGTCTCCTACCTCGACCGGTGCGGAAAGTCCTGGAGACGCCACGGTGGTCCAGGCTGGACTGCACGTCAGTGGCGTTGGCAGCAGGGAGCAGGGTCCGGAGGATTCCTTGTCTCCGGAAGCCGGCGTTGGTATGTTTCATTTCCCCCCCCTGGGTCAGGCGGCGGCGGTGAGGTGCGGTGGTACAGTTGCGGCGTCGGAAGTGGAGCGCCGTCCGGAGCACTGCTGGGCATTCCCGGCGTCCTGCATCGCTCACTGAGCGTTTCCAGATCGCTGGGGCGCCGGGGGGTGGAGCCGGCAGGCGCTTCCGGTTTGCGGGGGGCTGCGTATGCGCGGTCTTTTCCAAAATGGCGGCGCCCATGGTCCGGTCGCCGGTTTCTTCTGCATTACCACCGCTAATATCCCAGCTGCAGCCTGATCATCAGGAACCAATGGGGAACACGCCAGGTGGCCTGCTGACCGGAATACAGGGGATATAAGCAGGTGTTGGCGATAGAACCCTGCTTTTGGCCACAGTCTCATCATGGCAGATGATGGTGAGCAGCAGCCTCAGCTTCTGGATAAAGTGCGGCAGGAAGCCGTGGGAAAGGAGCATATCAGAAGTGACCAGTCCAGCCGTAAAAGCTCGTCCAGGCAAGGATCTAGAGCTTCGACTGGCAAGGAGCCCCCTCGTGTTCCGGTACCTTTTTCTTTGGCGTACACTGGTAAGTGATCTACGTGAATGTTCACTCAGTGACGCGGGCCCCTTATACTTTGTCATTCTAGGGGAAGAGAAGTGCAAAGTCGAAACATAAGGAGTGTGCCCTATGTGAAGTTCCTTTACCAGATTCCTACCCTAAAAAATTGTGTGCCTCCTGTATACAACAGACGGTGAGGTCTACAGGAGTGGAGGGGTTGAGTGACATCAGGCTAGATAGATGGTATCTCCCTTATTGTCCTCCCCTAGGTAGCGGAAGAATCTGCTTCTACGGCTAGTCTAAAGGAGATGATCCGTATGGAAGTTAAGGAATCCCTGCGGTCTTTGTCCCAGGCGGGAAGTTCAAAACAAAGAGCTTCGGTGATCTCAGACTCTTCGGAGGAAGATAAAGAGGAGGGTTCTTATGGCTCGATTCTCTCTTCCTCGTCATCAGAAGAGGACTCTGGCCGATTCTGTCTGCCTCTAGACCGGGTGGATAAACTAGTCAAGTCGGTCAGAGGCACGATGGGCCTAGAAGAGCCTAAGACTCAGCCTTCCCGTCAGGAGCTAATGTTCAGCGGCTTGGAACACAAGAAACGCAGATCTTTCCCGGTGAATGATAAAATTCAAGACCTGATTCTCCGGGAATGGAAAAAACCGGAGAAGAAAGGTTCTTTGCCACCGGCTTTAAAGCGCAGGTATCCCTTTGAAGATGCGGCTGTGGATACCTGGGACAAGGCCCCTAAATTAGATGCTGCGGTGGCGAAAGCATCTAAGAAAGCAGCATTACCTTTCGAGGACATGGGTTCCCTTAAAGACCCCCTTGACAGGAAGGCGGATACCTTCCTTAAAGGTACCTGGGAGATGGCAGCCGGATCTTTGAGACCAGCAGTGGCTGCGACTTGTACAGCCAGATCCCTGATGGTCTGGCTGGAACAGTTGGAATCCCAGCTTAAAGAAGGCGCTTCCAGGAATTCTATTCTAGGTGCGCTTCCAGTGATTCAGGATGCTGCGGCTTTCCTGTCGGATGCATCGGTGGACTCGGTCAGAATGGCAGCCAGAGCAGCAGGACTCTCCAACGCGGCTCGTAGAGCCTTATGGTTGAAGTGTTGGTCGGGGGATATCCAGTCAAGATCCAAGTTATGCGCTATCCCATGTAAAGGGGAATATCTCTTTGGGCCAACTTTGGATGAGCTGCTCGAAAAGGCTGGGGATGATAAGAAAAAATTCCCTAATTTGTCATCAGCTTCTTACCGGCGTCCATTCAACAGGAGGAGATTTGGTCGTGGAAGGAAGCGCGCGTCCTCACCCTCTAGAGAAAATTTTAGATGGGAGGATAGACGCAGGAAAGGTACGGGTTACATGTTTCGCCGTTCCTCAAAAGAACGTAAGAAACCAGACCAATGACTAGCAATCCCTGTGGGAGGGAGATTGTCAACCTTCTCTTCTGCATGGACTAACATCACGAATAGTGACTGGGTCCGAGGTATTATATCGGAAGGCCTAAAATTGGAATTTGTTCACTGGCCTCGGGATAAATTTATGCTAACCCCCTTGCGTTCCTCCACTATTGAGCAGACGGCCCTAGAGTCAGAGGTCATGACTTTATGCCGTAAAAATGTACTGATTGAGGTTCCGGAGTCAGAAAGAGGAAGAGGATTCTACTCTCCTCTTTTTCTGATTCAAAAACCAGACAAGTCGTTCAGGACTATTATCAATCTCAAATCCCTTAATGAATACCTGGTTAATACCACGTTTAAAATGGAGTCAATCAGTTCTGCAATAAAGATGTTGTTTAAACACTGCTTCATGGTAGTTGTGGACTTAAAGGATGCATACTATCATGTTCCTATCCACGAAAACTTTCAGAGGTTTCTACGTGTGGCGGTGTCTATGGGAGGTATTGTTCGTCATTTTCAATTTAGAGCCCTTCCCTTCGGCCTCTCAGCGTCTCCCCGGGTATTTACTAAAGTAGTTGCGGAGGTTATGGCGCACTTACGTGAATCCGATATCCTCATTGTCCCGTATCTGGATGATTTCCTAATAGTGGGGGACTCAGTAGACCATTGCCTGGCTCAGGTTAAAACAGCTATATTTAAACTGGAAAATCTGGGCTGGATCGTAAATTACGATAAGTCCCGTTTGCAACCCCTAAAGACCCAGAGGTTCCTAGGGCTGCTGTTAAATTCCGAGTCTCAACAATGCTGTCTTCCACCTGATAAATTACTTCATATCCAACAACAGGTGTTAAAAGCAATTAATAAACCATCCATGACCCTTAGACAGGCTATGTCTTTGTTAGGTTCCCTAACTTCCTGTATCCCCGCCGTCCGTTGGGCCCAATTCCACTCCAGGCCTTTACAGTTTGATGTACTACATTATGATAGAGTCTTACAGGGTTCCTTGCAGGGTCAGATGACATTGAGTTCAGGGGTTCTTGCATCTCTTAGATGGTGGCTAGAGGAAGACAATCTGTCAGCAGTTCCCTGGGTGACTCAGGTGACTCGGGTAATCACAACAGACGCCAGCCCCACGGGGTGGGGGGCACACATGGGTGACGTTGTAGTCCAGGGTCTATGGGACTCCCAGACATCGGCCTCTTCCAATCAGAAGGAGTTAATGGCAATTGAATTCTCAATTAAGGAACTCCTTGTGTATCTACAGGGTCACCATGTCAAAATCCTCTCCGACAATCAGGTGGCAGTTGCCTACGTGAATCACCAAGGTGGAACACGCTCCGAGTCCCTGATGGAAATAGCGGACCGCCTGCTCCAGATAGCGGAAAACCATTTTCTATCTTTAACAGCAGTACATATAAAAGGGAAGGAAAATATAAGGGCGGACTTAAGTCGAAACACCTTAAGACAAGGAGAATGGTCTCTGAACACAAAGATCTTCAACCAGATTGTTCGCAGGTGGGGTCATCCAGAGGTGGACTTATTTGCCAACAAGGACAACAGGAAAGTGAAAAAATTCTGTTCCTTAAATCCCAGGGAATATCCGCTGGCAGTGGATGCCTTCCTGATCAGATGGGATTTCCGGTTGGCTTATGCGTTTCCCCCGCTAAACCTGTTGTCTCTGGTGGTCAGAAAGATAAGGGAGGATCAAGCGAGAATCATACTGATCGCTCCGTTCTGGCCCCGAAGGGCTTGGTTCTCCTGGCTCAGGACCATGTTGGTGGAAGACCCCTGGGTACTGCCGGACATTCCGGACTTACTTCATCAAGGTCCGATCAACCATCCACAAGTGAAGGGTCTCCATTTGACGGCATGGTCTTTGAGAGGTCACTGTTAAAAAACAGAGGATTTTCTCCAAATCTCATTGATACCCTTATGAAGAGTAGAAAACTCATAACAACTAAAATCTACTCTAGAACTTGGAGGAAGTTTCTGGCCTCTTCAAATTTTAATATCGAAGAGGGTTTACCAATTAACCAGATTCTAGAATTCCTGCAGAGGGGGCTAGAGCTAAATCTATCCACAAGTACTCTAAAAGTACAAGTCTCAGCCCTGGGGGCTCTATTTTCTTGTAACATTGCTGGTAATTATTGGGTATCAAGGTTCATCAAAGCAGCTAGTAGATCCAGACCTATACACAGGAATAGGTCAATGCCTTGGGATCTCAACCTAGTCCTCTCAGCCTTGACTAAAGAACCGTTTGAGCCCTTACATTCAGCCTCACTTAAATTACTATCCCTCAAAACAGCATTCTTGGTGGCAATTACATCTGCTCGTAGGGTAGGAGACATACAGGCTCTTTCTAGGCTCTCCCCCTATACAGAGTTTCTACAGGACAGAGTAGTCCTCAGACCAGATCCAGCTTATTTACCTAAAGTGGTCTCAGA
This sequence comes from Ranitomeya imitator, assembly GCF_032444005.1. Lineage (NCBI taxonomy): Eukaryota > Metazoa > Chordata > Amphibia > Anura > Dendrobatidae > Ranitomeya > Ranitomeya imitator. The sequence continues at coordinate 752,913,695 of NC_091282.1, read as the reverse complement.
TTTTCATAGATCTCAGGAGATAGTTCTACCATCATTTCTCCCTAATCCTTCTAATTCCAAAGAGGAGTTACTCCATACGTTAGATGTTAGGAGATGTCTCTTAGAATATATATCAGTCACTGATGCTTGGAAGAGAGAGGAGGCGTTGTTTCTATCCTTCCAAGGTCCCAGGAAAGGTCTTAGAGTGTCAAAGTGCACGTTAGCAAAGTGGATAAGGGAGGCTATCTCTCTGGCTTATACTGCAGGTGGAGGTCCTGTTCCGCAGAATCTGAGGGCACATTCCACTCGGGCCATGGCTGCATCCTGGGCTGAGAGATCTGGAGTCTCCATCGACCAGATATGTAAGGCGGCTACGTGGTCATCCCCTTCCACCTTTTTCAAACACTATAGGTTGGACTTGGGGTTCTCTTCTGATCTCACCTTCGGGTTAAGGGTGCTGCAGGCTATAGTCCCTCCCTAAGGTAGTTTACATCTCTGTAATTCTCTCGTAGTGCTGTCATGGGAGTCCGAATAAAGCATTAAGCTACTTACTGGTAGCGGCATTTTTCGGAGGCCCATGACAGCACCCTTAGTTCCCTCCCTATTCACGTGGGGGTTGCACTTCCTATAGTGTATATATAATGAGATAGATAGATCTCACGTGTAGTATATAGTTCAATATGATGGATTATTTTTGTACATAAACTGTATATAATGTATATTTGTGTGCTACTAACCGCGGTAGTCCTCTCAGGCTCTAATATACAACTGATGCATGGGGAGAGGTACCGCCCTTTTGTATCTGTAGGTTTCCTGTTCCTGAAGGGCGGATCCCCTCTCTCGTAGTGCTGTCATGGGCCTCCGAAAAATGCCGCTACCAGTAAGTAGCTTAATGCTTTCCGGGTCGTCTGGCTGCGCGCGCATGCGCAGTGGCTAGAAATGGAAAAAAAAACAAAAACAAAAAAAAAAAAAAAAAATGCTTCCCCCAAACAGTGCAGCCACAGGGGGAGGGGACCAAGCGCCACCCTTTAAAAAGAAGGTGCACTTGACAGACCCTTGCTGCATGCTGTTCCAAGATGGAAGACAGCGATCAGCAGCTCCAGCCGCCGCCACCGCAGCAGCAGCGCCATCGTCAGCGCCAGAAACCAGATGCCCAGGGGAAAAGAACTTCTGCAAGCAACCGAAGTTCCCGATCCAGTAGCCATTCCACACCATGTAGTTCCAGTGCGGTAAACCTGCGGCCGGCCACGGATCATACGCCTCAGGATCCTACCCCTCCTCCAGAACCGGTACCTGTGGCTGCGTCAGATTGGTGAGTGATCTTCGTGAAAGCTCATTTTTGTAATTGGGGTTCCCCTTCTCCCTTATCTTAGGCAAGGAAGAGAACGGGGAAGATGAAAAATAGAACATGCCCCTTATGTGAGAAAGCATTACCACAGTCCTGGGAGAAGAAATTATGCGACTCCTGTATTGAGCGAGTCCTCTGTGAGGAGACCCCGAACTTCGCCTCTGAGTTACGCTCTGTAATTAAAGCGGAGGTTGAGACGGTGTTTAACTCCCTTAAAAGCGACAGGAGATCTACTAAGAAATCAGCTCCTGATAGAAATTCCGACTCTTCTAGCTCCGAGAGTAAAAACTCGGATACGCAAGATTCATCCCCCTCCTCTTCAGACAGTGAAAGTGGGGGTCGTCATTGCTTCCCCCTAGATGAGGTTGACGGCCTTGTAAAGGCTGTAAGATCGACGATGGGGGTGTTAGATCCTCGTCCTGATAAAACGGTACAGGACATTATGTTTGGTGGTCTTTCCCAAAAAAAGCGTAAGGTATTTCCCCTTAATGAAAATATTCAAACGTTAATTAAGAAGGAGTGGGAGAAACCTGAGAGAAAAAATGCATCGGTTCCCTCTATTAAAAGGAAATACCCCTTTGAAGAAGCAGCTTCGGTCTCGTGGGATAAAGCCCCCAAACTCGATGTTGCGGTAGCTAAGGCCTCAAAAAAGTTCGCATTACCATTCGAGGATATGGGAACCTTGAAAGACCCTCTTGACAAAAGAGCAGATACCTTTCTTAAAGGGGCCTGGGAGTCAGCCGGAGGATGCTTAAGGCCAACTATAGCAGCGGCATGTACGTCGCGTTCCTTAATGATTTGGGTCGACAACTTAGAGAAACAGATTAGAGATGGGGTCCCTAGGAATAAAATTTTAGACTCCATCCCTATGATTAGAGGAGCCGCGGCATTCTTGGCAGACTCTTCAGCTGACTCCATCAAATTAGCATCTAAATCAGCAGCTCTCTCAAATGCGGCACGTAGAACCCTATGGTTAAAAAGCTGGCCGGGGGATTTACAAACTAAACACAAACTGTGTTCAATCCCCTGTGAAGGTAAATTCCTCTTTGGAGAGACTTTGGACGACATCCTGCAAAAAGCAGGTGATAAAAAGAAAGGTTTTCCCATCCTGGCCCCAACATATAATAAACGGCCCTTTCGGAACAGAAAATTTTTTAGAAGAAGACCACCTAGGGAGCAAAACCGATGGGATGACGGAAGGAGGAAAGACAGAGGTTTCCTCTTTGGTAACTCCCCTCGAGATAGAAACCCCCCCCCCCCCAAGTGACGTCTTCCCCAGGGTGGGAGGGAGATTGACTCAATTCCTCCCGGCCTGGGAGAAAATTTCGACCAGCCCTTGGATATTAAAATTAATAGGAGAAGGGCTTCGCATAGAATTTTTATCCCTACCCCCACGGAATTATGTGGTAACACCGCTGAGATCATCTCAACAACAAGAAGCTCTAGAACTAGAAATTGTAAAACTAGTAAACAAGGCTGTCATCCAAGAAGTCCCCCCTCTGGAGAGAGGGAAGGGATTCTACTCTCCATTGTTCCTGGTTCCCAAACCGGACGGAACCTTTCGAACTATAATAAACTTACGGAAGTTGAATACCTATGTAAAAAACTACAGATTCAAAATGGAGTCAATAAAATCAACGATAAAAAATCTGTTTCCCAACTGTTTTATGATAGTTCTAGATCTCAGCGACGCATATTATCACGTCCCCATCCACAAGACCTCTCAGAAATTCCTCAGACTGGCAGTAGGCATAAAAGGACAGACCAGGGAATACCAATACAGGGCTCTTCCCTTTGGCATATCAATTGCTCCCCGCATCTTCACAAAGTTGATAGCGGAGATGATGGCACATCTGAGAGAGGAAGGCGTCTTGATTATTCCATATCTAGACGATTTTCTGATTGTGAGCAACTCGGCCGAACTCTGCCGTCAACAATGCGACAGAGTCATAGACACCTTAACAAAACTGGGCTGGCTGGTGAACCTCCAAAAATCAAAACTGGAACCAACCAAGGTTCAAGAATTCTTGGGTCTCATCCTGGACTCAAGTTCTCAGGTTTGTTACCTACCAGACAAGAAAAAACAAAACATAATCCACCTAGTGTCACAAGCGCGTGCAAACCCTACCATGACTCTAAGGAAGGCAATGTCATTACTGGGGTCCCTCTCGGCCTGTCTCCCAGCGGTTCAGTGGGCACAGCTCCACACAAGGACACTTCAGTGGGATATTTTAAGGAACCAAAAAATACTAGGAGGACAGTTAGAAAATCGAATGACTCTAAGTTTACCCACTATTCATTCCCTGGGCTGGTGGCTGAATCCCAACAACTTATCAAAAGGGATTCCCTGGGTGATAGAGGCGTCTCAGATAGTTACCACAGACGCAAGTCCCACAGGGTGGGGGGCTCACCTAGACGACAGAGTCACTCAGGGGATATGGACAATTCAGGAGCTCAGATCTTCCTCAAATCAAAAAGAGTTGAGGGCTGTGAATCACGCACTACTGTACTTCCTAGACCAACTGCAAGGCCATCATGTCCGAGTATTCTCGGACAACAAAGTAGTAGTAGCTTACTTAAACCACCAGGGGGGTACCAGGTCTCAATCATTAATGGAAACCACCTTCGAAGTTTTCAGCCTGGTACAAAACAACTTCCTGTCCCCATCAGCCCTACATATAAAGGGGGTGGAAAACCAAAAAGCGGACTTTCTGAGTCGTACCCTACTAAAGCAGGGGGAGTGGTCTCTAAATCAGGGCATATTCAACAAAATCACAGATCTATGGGGGATCCCTGTAATAGACCTCTTTGCCAATATGCACAACAAGAAAGTGGAAACTTTCTGTTCCCTAGATCCCAGGGGGAATCCTCAGGCTGTGGATGCATTCACAATACCCTGGACACAGACCCTAACATATGCATTTCCCCCTACTATTCTCATTCCAGCAGTTCTGAGAAAGATCAGGCAGGACAAATCCAGACTCATCTTGATAGCCCCCTTCTGGCCCAAGAGAGCCTGGTTTTCATGGCTGAGGATGTTATCAATCACCGATCCCTGGGTGCTTCCGGACCTCCTGTCTCAGGGACCGGTGTTCCACCCTCAATCAGAAAATCTCCATCTGACAGCGTGGCTTTTGAGAGGTCACTATTGAGGGAAAGAGGGTTTTCTGACAAGCTAGTGTCTACACTAATGAAAAGTAGAAAACCTGTGACCACAAAAATATACGGCAAAACATGGAAAAAATTTTTGTCCTCCTCTGGGGTAAAATTGCAAGATGGTGTTCCAGTATCTGAAATACTAGAATTTCTACAGAAGGGCTTAGACTTAGGCCTTTCGGTAAGTACCTTAAAGGTACAGATAGCAGCTCTAGGAGCTTTATACTGTGAGAATATAGCAGCCAACCCTTGGGTTATACGGTTTATCAGAGCAGCCGCAAGGTCTAAACCACTAACTATAAGTAGGTTACCAACCTGGGATCTGAACTTAGTCCTGTCAGCCTTAACAGACTCCCCGTTTGAGCCCATAGAATCGGTACCCCTTAAAATTCTTTCTCTTAAAACGGCCCTCCTAATAGCCCTGACCTCGGCCCGTAGGATAAGTGACCTCCAAGCCCTGTCTGTAAACCCTCCATTTACACAAATTCTGGATGATAAAGTTATATTAAAAACAGACCCTTCCTATCTACCGAAAGTTGCGTCAACATTCCATAGATCCCAAGAAATAATCCTTCCTTCTTTCTGTCAAAACCCTAAAAATAAGAAGGAAGAGAAATTCCATACACTAGATGTTAAAAGGTGCCTGGTCCGATACATAAAAATCACCCAGCAGTATAGGAAGGAAGGGTTTCTTTTTATCTGCTTCCAGGGACCCAGGAAAGGACTCAAAGCTTCTAAGGGCACTATAGCTCGATGGGTCACAGACGCAATAGCTTTGGCGTACTCATCCTCCGGGAACGCCATTCCGCAAGGACTGAAGGCACATTCTACAAGGGCTATGGCGACCTCCTGGGCCGAAAGGTCAGAGGTACCATTAGATCAGATCTGTAAGGCGGCCACCTGGTCATCACCTTCAACCTTCTTCAGACACTACCGCTTAGACCTAGCCTCTTCGTCTGACCTAACCTTCGGGATTAGGGTTCTGCAGGCTGTGGTACCTCCCTAAGCAATGATCTCTGTAATTCTCTCTGGTAGTGCTGTCATGGGCGACTGAGAAAAGTGTAGTTACTCACCGATAACGGTGTTTCTCAGAGCCCATGACAGCACCTGCTTATTCCCCCCCCTCATCACGTGTGCGGTGAGCACATTATTTGTGTGAAGTGGTATTTTACATATAGACACGGTGTTCACTGTTAAGCATTATGATTAAATTGCGTATTTTTTGTGTTGTTGTGACTAACCTGGAGGACCTCCGATGCTCTGTAAACAAAACTGATGCAGGGGAGAGGTACCGCCCTTTAATCCTGTAGGTTTCCTGTCCCTGAAGGGCGGATCCCCTCTCTCTGGTAGTGCTGTCATGGGCTCTGAGAAACACCGTTATCGGTGAGTAACTACACTTTTTTGTGTGTCAAGTTGCATGTGACAGGTTAGTGTAGCAAGTTGTGTGCAGCAAGTTTTGCGCATGGTGAGTTTTGCGCGTGGCGAGTTTTATGTGTGGTGCCTTTTGAGTAAGTGCAAGTTTTGTGTGAGGCAACTTTTGCATGTGTTGCAACTTTTGTGCATGTGGCAATTTTTCCATGTGTGCAAGTTTTGCGTGTGGCGAGTTTTCCATGAGGTGAGTTTTGAACTTGTGGCGAGTTTTGCGTGAGCCTAGTTTTTGCATGTGGCGAGTTTTGAGCTGCGACTTTTGTGTTTCGACTTTTATGTGGCGAGGTTGGTGTATGTGTGGTGAAATGTGTGCTGAGGTTAATGTGTTCAAGCATGTGGTAGTGTGTGGCGCATTTTGTGTGTGTGTTCATATCCCCGTGTGTGGTGAGTATCCCATGTCGGGGCCCCACCTTAGCAACTGTACGGTATATACTCTTTTGCGCCATCGCTCTCATTCTTTAAGTCCCCTTTGTTCACATCTGGCAGCTGTCAATTTGCCTCCAACACTTTTCCTTTCACTTTTCCCCATTATGTAGATAGGGGCAAAATTGTTTGGTGAATTGGAAAGCGCGGGGTTAAAATTTCACCTCACAACATAGCCTATGACGCTCTCTGGGTCCATACTGTGATATAGAAGATGCTAAGCACAGCCTAAATAGGGGAGGTGCACAGTCATAGGTGCCCAAACCTGAACGTATACAATATAAAGTGACTAGCACACTCCAGGGTGTTGTGATGCAAAAAAGTGGGGATTTATTACATACAGTAAATCACAAACGTTTCGGTCGATACTGGACCTTCATCAGTGTGCTACAAAAAAGGAATTCTATACGGAACAAAAAACAATAAATGTGTTGTACATATGAAAGACAAAAACAAAACAGAAACAAAAGTATATACATCACGGAGACACAGGTCATAAAATGAGGAGAGAGAACAATGACCCTGGAGGACATTCAACTTGCGTGGATACAGGTGTATATATCTATCTATCCATACATAATTCTTTAAATCATAGGCTGCAAGTTCTAACATGGAAAAGCCGTTGGTACGCTGAGGACATAGGTCCAAGAGGGAGTGTGAGAGGACTACTTTGTGGAACACGAGCGGTGAAGTGATATGCCGAGGGGAGAGTTGGTGTACAGTGAACACATACCTAGGTATAATTGTATACTTGTATGGCCCCAAAAACAATAGAATACTCGGATTTGCATCTAGAGATGAGAAAACGGGGTTACGGTCACAGACACTAATGGTGCCGAGTGTGTGTGGAGCTAAATAAGGCTACCTACCAATCAGACATGCTGAAAAAAAAGCAACAAGCCGGGAAGAAACAGAACCAGGCTGGTCTGTGGAGTAATGGCAAAATAATAATGGAAATGTAAGACAAGATGCTATTATGTGTACATGGAGAGTAATAAGGAGGGGTACATACCAACTGACGGTGAGTCAGAATAATGGGTGGCGCTGAGGCTTAAAAGAGCTGTCTGTAGGAGGAGGGTAAAAATCTATTGTTAATGTACTACTACAGAAACCATGTAAATTGTACCGCCATAAGTTGCAGAGTGACGCTGAGAGACTTACCAGTACGCCGGGACACTAGGGATAAATGCGGTATCCACCGCTAATAGAGTGTGTGCAGGGATCGCCGGCATGGCCCTTTATATAGTGGGGGAGAGCGCATAGTGTGTGCTGTGTGAGCTGGCAAGACACAGGAAGGGGCGGGGCGGTGACGACATGGGAGTCAGCTGACTAATGGGGGCGGTGATCTGAGCGTTCCACTGACAAAAAAAAAAAAAAATAATATTAGAGGTGTATTCCAGCTGCTGGGATGAGGTGTTAGCTGACCGCAGAGGGCGGTGATGTGAGCGTTCCACAAATGGAGGTGCATTACAGTTGAGAGGAGCAGTGAATAGCCGTGCATTAGTGGTGGCCGAAAGGTGTCACAAAACGGCAGTGGAGAAGTGAAGTCAGAGTGGGCGATTCTGTGAAAAAGAGCAAAGATAATTACTATGCTATATTGAACACATTTAGCAGCAGACATGATAACTACATTGGAATATACCAAACGTGCAATATTGATACCGATATAGATGCAAACCAAGGGGTTATACAGGTAAAAAAACCGGGTTATATTACAGACCTGGAGAATAGGAATAACAATAATTATTGTTAGCAAAAAACTCACAGTGAGTTGCGGGGGTGAAAAGGACAACCCCTTAATTATGGGATATACAAGACCCAAAGATACTATACCATAGCATAATGGTTGCATGATAAAAAAAGGTGCACTTAGGTATAAACCTGATGAAAGAAACCATATGGGGCCACTAAAGATAGAGGTACTCCTGTCAAGGAAACAGAACTGCAGGTTATAAATAATATGATAACAAAATGTAGAATCATAAGGCAACGATAGCACATTGATGTTACAGATGATCAGAAATTGGATTTTTAATTTCAAATGAAGGACTTTAGTTCGTAATCCCTATTGAGACCTTTGGGACTTAAGGTGTTAAGCTCGTGTATCCAATAAGCCTCCCTACGCTTCAGTATAGTAACTCTGTCTCCCCCACAGCGAGGTGGTGTGACCTGTTCGATTATTTGAAATCTGAGTTGGGACAGGTTGTGGCCTTTCTCTATGAAATGAGACGGTAATGGGAGCATGAGATTTTTGCACCGAATGGTGGACTTCTGTTTAGATATACGTGATTTTACTGACTGAGTGGTCTCGCCCACATATAAAAGACCACAGGGGCATTTGATTAAATAGACTGCGTAATTAGTATCACAGGTAAAAAAGTTGTTGATTGGGTATCTCTTTCCTGTGTGTGGGTGATGTATGGTATTGCCCCGCAGTACGTTGTTGCATTGATTGCAACTCAGGCACGGGAAGGTACCCGTTTTGGGGTTGGCTAGAAAACGCTGAGTTGGGTCAGAGTGTGTGGGGCCAATGTCTGCACGGACTAGGTTATCCTTGATATTACGCGGTCTTTTAAAGCATGGGAGAAAAGGATGTTGAAATTCTTGGATCGTGGGGTATGCTTCTTGAAGAATATGCCAATGTTGGCGAATGGTTCTGTGTAGTTTATAAGCTGCAGGATGGTACTGGTGTACAAATGGGATCCGTGACGTAGCGGATATCCTGTCTCTGGTAGTACTGTTGGCCTGGGCGGTGTCAAGGATACGTGGTGGATAACCCCTTTCACGGAATTTTGACCTCATCTCAGTTGTTCTAAGGTCTTTGGTGGCAGGGTCTGAGACTATTTTTGATACCCTGTTTAGTTGTGATTTGGGAATAGATTTTATCATGTTTTTGGGGTGGAAACTACTGTAATGCAACAGACTGTTGTGGTCTGTAGGTTTTGAGTATAAATCTGTTGACAAATTCCCATTATCATCTTTGATGACCAATGTATCGAGGAAACTGATTTGGTGAGTGTCATGTCATCGTGAAATCCAATCCGGGCCACGAGGTCCTAAGAACTTGAAAAAAGGCTTGTAGGGTTCTAAGATCACCCCCCAGACACAGAAGACATCATCTATATAGCGCTTCCATGTCAATGCATGGCTACGAAAGAGATCTTGAGTGTATATAGATGTGTCTTCGTAATGGACCATGTAGGCATTGGCATATGGAGGTGCCACGTTCGAGCCCATGGCCGAGCCCTTTATTTGGAGATAGTAGGTGTCTTCGAACAAGAAAAAGTTATTATTCAGAACGATAGACAGGAGCTCACAACACAGGTCAGAAAGATCGGGGTTCATGTGATTAGTGGTGAGTAGCCAGCGGACAGATTGTATGCCATTTGTATGGGGTATGGACGTGTACAAGTCCTTCACGTCAAAGGATACTAGATGGGCGTCAGGAGGGACATGGGATATGTTCCTAACAGTTTCCAGAAAGGCACCCGTGTCAAGAAGGAAGGAAGTGGTGTTCCTAATGAGGGGTGTCAAGATCTTTTCTAAGTAGATAGAAATGGGAGCCAAGATCGAATCAGTAGATGCCACAATGGGTCTACCAGGTGGATTAAGTAAACACTTGTGGATCTTGGGTAGGATGTAAATTACTGGTGTAATCGGATGTTTCTTAGTCAAAAAAGGCCCGAGTTTTGCAATCTAGGATGCCCCGGGTTTGAAACCCGTCTAGAGTTGTGCGGATGACATCTTGGATGGTTTGAGTGGGATTATAGGAAAGTTTTTTGTATGTGGTAGTGTCGCTGAGTTGGCGGTACACTTCATTCTTATAGAGGGTTTTGTCCATTACCACTATGGCCCCACCCTTATCTGCTGGCTTGATAATGATGTCCTTCTCTTGTTTTAAGGATGTTAATGCCTGTCTCTCAGTAACGGAAAGATTTGAAGGGTAGTGGATCCTACCTCTATCCGTGTCGTTCCTCAGTTTTTGAAAAGATTTGTCTACAAATTGGATGAAGGTCTCAAGGGGATGTGACCCTTTTGGTGGCTGATATGTGCTCTTATCACGTAGCCCAAGGCTAGCTGCAGTAATCCCTATAGGTGCCGTGGCTTGTAGGTTAGGGGGTGTTGCATGGTCTGTATCAGCAAAGTGTAACTTGAGTCTTAAGGATCTGTAGAACTTCTGCAGATCCATATCCATTTGGAACGTGTTGTGTTTGTAACTCGGACAAAATGAGAGCCCTTTCTGTAAGGCGCTGTGTTCAGCTACCCCTAGAGTTTTGGAGGAAATATTTACGACTAACGGTTGTGTACCTGAGATCGTGTCACTCTCGCAAAGTCCATGTTTCTGGGTCCTGTGAAGCCCCCGTCTGGTCCTCTTCTTTTGCCTTGTCGTTTCTGTCGGCCTAAAAAACGACCCGGATACGGGTATCTGCCAGGTCGCTCTGGATCCGAATCTGACATAGTGTAGTCCACTGATGAATCACCGCCCTCTGCGGTCAGCTAACACCTCATCCCAGCAGCTGGAATACACCTCTAATATATTTTTTTTTTTTTGTGTCAGTGGAACGCTCAGATCACCGCCCCCATTAGTCAGCTGACTCCCATGTCGTCACCGCCCCGCCCCGCCCCTTCCTGTGTCTTGCCAGCTCACACAGCACACACTATGTGCTCTGCCCCACTATATAAAGGGCCATGCCGGCGATCCCTGCACACACTCTGTTAGCGGTGGATACCGCATTTATCCCTAGTGTCCCGGGGTACTGGTAAGTCTCTCAGCGTCACTCTGCAACTTATGGCGGTACAATTTACATGGTTTCTGTAGTAGTACATTAACAATAGATTTTTACCCTCCTCCTACAGACAGCTCTTTTAATCAATGTGCTATCGTTGCCTTATGATTCTACATTTTGTTATCATATTATTTATAACCTGCAGTTCTGTTTCCTTGACAGGAGTACCTCTATCTTTAGTGGCCCCATATGGTTTCTTTCATCAGGTTTATACCTAAGTGCACCTTTTTTTATCATGCAACCATTATGCTATGGTATAGTATCTTTGGGTCTTGTATATCCCATAATTAAGGGGTTGTCCTTTTCACCCCCGCAACTCACTGTGAGTTTTTTGCTAACAATAATTATTGTTATTCCTATTCTCCAGGTCTGTAATATAACCCGGTTTTTTTACCTGTATAACCCCTTGGTTTGCATCTATATCGGTATCAATATTGCACGTTTGGTATATTCCAATGTAGTTATCATGTCTGCTGCTAAATGTGTTCAATATAGCATAGTAATTATCTTTGCTCTTTTTCACAGAATCGCCCACTCTGACTTCACTTCTCCACTGCCGTTTTGTGACACCTTTCGGCCACCACTAATGCACGGCTATTCACTGCTCCTCTCAACTGTAATGCACCTCCATTTGTGGAACGCTCACATCACCGCCCTCTGCGGTCAGCTAACACCTCATCCCAGCAGCTGGAATACACCTCTAATATTATTTTTTTTTTTTTTTGTCAGTGGAACGCTCAGATCACCGCCCCCATTAGTCAGCTGACTCCCATGTCGTCACCGCCCCGCCCCTTCCTGTGTCTTGCCAGCTCACACAGCACACACTATGCGCTCTCCCCCACTATATAAAGGGCCATGCCGGCGATCCCTGCACACACTCTATTAGCGGTGGATACCGCATTTATCCCTAGTGTCCCGGCGTACTGGTAAGTCTCTCAGCGTCACTCTGCAACTTATGGCGGTACAATTTACATGGTTTCTGTAGTAGTACATTAACCCTCCGTCACATACAACTGATCTGACAGGCGCTTCTCTTTTACTTTCATTTCTCCTTCCTCACCAGATTGTGAGGAAACCCCCTCCCTCCAGGTAGTCTCCTGTCTCTTGAAGGTCTGTGAAACCTGATATCACAGTTGGATTTCAGAGCTTCAGGGGAGAGGATATAGCTGCACAGATCTCTCAGGCTCATTGTATGTGAATACGTCACATTCAGTAAGGTTGGTATTTTATGTTTTTATTCATCACAATAGTTTATTTAGCTTGTTTTATGAATGTATAGCACAAAATGTGAGGATATTTCATAGAAATAAGGGAGATTTTATAAAAGAAAGTGTGCTGCTCAGGCATATACAGTAGTTCCCTAACATATTCCTTCTCTTGCTTCAAATTATCTGCTGAAATGGAGAGGAAAATGTACAATTTATCCAAACAACTTGATGTTGAGGAAGTAACAAACATGCTGTTAGATGATAGAGACCTCACACTGAATGAGGATTTAGGAGAGGAAAGTGAGATTGATTCTCATGATGAGGTGGAAGAATGTGTCCTGGATTCTGAAACAGAGCAAGATGGTGACAGTGGTGAGGATGAAGAAGTTGGATCATATTATATTGGAAAAGATAAAAATACTAAATGGAACAAGAAGCTATTCCAGAAAAAACGTAGGGAACCTTTAAACATTATTACTCACCTTCCTGCAGTAGTAGGAACTGCACATAATGCAAAAACTGCAGTTGAATGCTGGAACAGTATATTTACAGATGACATTCTGTACTCTATTGTCACATATACCAACCAATATATAGACATTATAAAGGACAAGTACATCTGCAACAGAACCATCAAGCCCACAGATGAAATAGAACTGCGTGCTTTTTTTGGATTACTGTACCTTGCAGGAGCTTATAGGGCAAATAGACAAAGTTTGGAGGAACTTTGGGGTAAAGATGGGGATGGAGTTGAAAAATTTAGCCTTGTTATGTCCATAAACAGATTCAAGATTCTAATTCGTTGCCTTCGGTTTGACGACAGAACTACCCGAACCGAACGCAAAACACATGACCGACTTGCTCCAATTCGTGATATATTTCAAAGATTTGTTGTAAACTGTAAACAAAGTTATTACCCTGGAGAGAATCTCACTATTGACGAAATGCTCCCTGGTTTTCGTGGTAGATGTGCCTTTCGTCAATATATTCTATCAAAGCCAAACAAATATGGAATAAAAATTTATGCCCTTGTTGATGCCAGTAAGACCTACACTTACAACCTGGAAGATTATGCAGGAAAACAACCAGAAGGTCCTTACTGTGTGAGCAACAAACCCATTGATGTTGTAAAAAGACTGGCTGAACCCTTATTTGGATCGGGTCGCAATATTACAGCTGACAATTGGTTTACAAGTTGTGATCTGATTGATTATCTGAAAATTCAGAAGCTGTCATATGTGGGAACTGTAAGAAAAAACAAAAAGGAATTGCCGCCACAGTTTGTAAGTGTGAAAGAGAGACAACAGTACAGCAGTATGTTTGCATTCCATAATGGGAAGGCTTTAGTTTCCTATGTACCACATGCCAAAAAAATCGTACTTCTTCTATCAACACTTCATGATGATGCTGCCATCGATCCTGGGACTGGGGCAGAAAAAAAACCGGAGATAATTACATTTTACAATGCCACCAAAGGGGGTGTGGATACAGCAGATCAGATGTGCTCCACTTTCAACGTCAGCAGAAACCTCAAACGCTGGCCAATGGTCATATTTTTTGCTATGTTGAATTTGGGTGGTATAAATTCACAAGTAATTTATCTTGAAAACAAGCTTGAACCACTCCGTAGACGATTGTATCTGAAAAAATTGGCCCATGAACTAGTACTTGGAGAGCTACGCAGGAGAAGCGTGAAAACAATCGGTATCCCCTCTCGCCTTCAAGTTCAGCTCAAAAGGTTCCGCCCAGAAGATGATGGCGAAAAGTCACCATCTGCACCACCTCACAAAAGAAGGAGATGCACCACCTGCCAAACGGAAAGCGGAACCAGAAGGCTTTCAAATTATGAATGTCTCAAATGTCATAAAGCAATTTGCCTGACACATGCAAAAATGGTGTGTAATTCTTGCTATTTGATCTGCAAGTGTGACTTTTCTGGGGAAACCTCAGCATCTACTTCTGATTGAATATGTTTTTAATAGTACTTAAGGTACCTTAAAATTAAGTTTGTGTTCAAAAATTTTCTTTGTACATTTTTTTGAGAGAGTCGAACTGGGGACTATTTGGCGGGAGTTTTGAAAAGTTTGTATTTCATAGTTATTAGTTTTATGTTAAGTAAATGTTTTTTTTTTGCAACTGATTATGTGTAGTCTCTTTTATTACATCCCTATGAAGGTCACTGATCACTTTTAGAGCACTGAAATTGCAAACATTAGATATTATAGGTATTTTTCCAGCAGGCGCCTGACAGGCACATTGTATGTGAACTTGTTAGTCCGAATATTGTATGTGACGGAGGGTTAACAATAGATTTTTACCCTCCTCCTACAGACAGCTCTTTTAAGCCTCAGCGCCACCCATTATTCTGACTCACCGTCAGTTGGTATGTACCCCTCCTTATTACTCTCCATGTACACATAATAGCATCTTGTCTTACATTTCCATTATTATTTTGCCATTACTCCACAGACCAGCCTGGTTCTGTTTCTTCCCGGCTTGTTGCTTTTTTTTCAGCATGTCTGATTGGTAGGTAGCCTTATTTAGCTCCACACACACTCGGCACCATTAGTGTCTGTGACCGTAACCCCGTTTTCTCATCTCTAGATGCAAATCCGAGTATTCTATTGTTTTTGGGGCCATACAAGTATACAATTATACCTAGGTATGTGTTCACTGTACACCAACTCTCCCCTCGGCATATCACTTCACCGCTCGTGTTCCACAAAGTAGTCCTCTCACACTCCCTCTTGGACCTATGTCCTCAGCGTACCAACGGCTTTTCCATGTTAGAACTTGCAGCCTATGATTTAAAGAATTATGTATGGATAGATAGATATATACACCTGTATCCACGCAAGTTGAATGTCCTCCAGGGTCATTGTTCTCTCTCCTCATTTTATGACCTGTGTCTCCGTGATGTATATACTTTTGTTTCTGTTTTGTTTTTGTCTTTCATATGTACAACACATTTATTGTTTTTTGTTCTGTATATAATTCCTTTTTTGTAGCACACTGATGAAGGTCCAGTATCGACCGAAACGTTTGTGATTTACTGTATGTAATAAATCCCCACTTTTTTTGCATCACAACACCCTGGAGTGTGCTAGTCACTTTATATTGTATGCTCTCTGGGTCCAGACGTGTGACTGTGCAAAATTTTTGTGGCTGTAGCTGCGACGCCTCCAACACTTTTCATTTCACTTTTCTCCCCATTATGTAGATAGGGCCAAAATTGTTTGGTGAATTGGAACGTGCGGGGTTAAAATTTCGCCTCACAACATAGCCTATGACGCTCTCGGGGTCCAGACGTGTGACTGTGCAAAATTTTGTGGCTGTAGCTGCGACGGTGCAGATGCCAATCCCGGACACACACTTGTGGCTGTAGCTGCGACGGTGCAGATGCCAATCCCGGACACACACACACACACACACACACACACACACACACACACACACACATTCAGCTTTATAGATTAGATGTAAAGTTATTATATAGGAATGTATGAATTAACATTGTTGAAAACAGAATTACATTTTTAAGCTCTGTTTTTCTTGCTGGAAAAAGTTCATATTCTTTCAAAACTTATTTTCAAAGTTTCATCAAGATCTTCTTAGGGATTCAGTGTTTATTTCAAATTTAAAGTTACTATATAGAAATGTATGGGTTTGCCTTGTTGAAAACGCAATTAAAGTTGAACCTCCGCTAATTTATTTTTAAATAGAGTGAAGTGGAAAGAATACATTAAAAAAATTCAACTTTAGAAAAAAAACTACCATAGGCATAGGTACGGCAGAATATGGCGCATAAAGACTGAATCCCTAAAAAGATCATAATGAAACTTGGAAGATAACGTTGTTGTACTAATTGTTGTGGATTCTGTTTTTGGGCTCCCTCTGGTGGTTACAGATGGTACTGTGTGACTTGTGTTCTCTGCGGTCTCTGGTGTCCACCTGTTCTATCAGGATATGGGAGTTTCCTATTTAACCTGGCTTTCTTGTCATTTCCTCGCCGGCTATCAATGTAATCAGTGTGTCTTGTTACCTCTGCTTCCCGCTTCTGTATTCTTCAGGACAAGCTAAGTTTTTGATTTTCCTGTTCCTCGTTTTGCTTAATTTTTGTCTTAGTCCAGCTTGCAGATATGTGATTCCTTTTTGCTGGTTGCTCTAGTGGGCTGATATTGCTCCTCATGTTCCATGAGTTGGCACATGAGTTCAAGTAATTTCAGGATGGTTTTTTGTAGGGTTTTTTGCTGACCGCGCAGTTCACTTTTGTATCCTCTGCTATCTAGCTTTAGCGGGCCTCATTTTGCTGAATCTGTTTTCATAACTACATATGTGCTTTCCTCTCATTTCACCGTCATTACATGTGGGGGCTGCTATTTCTGTGGGGTGTTTCTCTGGAGGCAAGAGAGGTCTGTGTTTCTTCTAATAGGGGAAGTTAGTTCTTCGGCTGGCGCGCGACGTCTAGGAATCATCGTAGGCACGTTCCCCGGCTACAGCTAGTTGTGTGTTTAGGTTCAGGATCGCGGTCAGCTCAGTTTCCATCACCCTAGAGCTTGTTTTTTTTTTTTTTGTGCTTGTCCTTTTGTGATCCCCTGCCATTGGGATCATGACAACTAATATGAACATATTCCAATAAAAAAAACGGAGCTCAAAACCGTTATTCCGTTTCCAACCATGATAACACACTAGGCATAGGTATGGCAGAATATGGCGCATAAAGACTGAATCCCTAAAAAGATCCTAATGAAACTTGGAAGATAACGTTGTTGTACTAATATGAACATATTCCAATAAAAAAAACGGAGCTCAAAACCGTTATTCCGTTTCCAACCATGATAACACACTAGGCATAGGTATGGCAGAATATGGCGCATAAAGACTGAATCCCTAAAAAGATCCTAATGAAACTTGGAAGATAACGTTGTTGTACTAATATGAACATATTCCAATAAAAAAAACGGAGCTCAAAACCGTTATTCCGTTTCCAACCATGATAACACACTAGGCATAGGTATGGCAGAATATGGCGCATAAAGACTGAATCCCTAAAAAGATCCTAATGAAACTTGGAAGATAACGTTGTTGTACTAATATGAACATATTCCAATAAAAAAAACGGAGCTCAAAACCGTTATTCCGTTTCCAACCATGATAACACACTAGGCATAGGTATGGCAGAATATGGCGCATAAAGACTGAATCCCTAAAAAGATCCTAATGAAACTTGGAAGATAACGTTGTTGTACTAATATGAACATATTCCAATAAAAAAAACGGAGCTCAAAACCGTTATTCCATTTCCAAAAAATGTAACCCCTACATTCATGTATTGCAACTTTATGTCAAATAAATACATATGTAAATAAATTGGTTACTCTGCTTCAAATGGAGTGAAGTGGAAAGGAAAACTAAATTAAGAAATTGAAACGGTAAAAAAAAATCTAAAATAGGCATTGGTATAGATTAATACGACTAAAATATCTACCATAGGTATAGGTTAATTTGGCACATAGGGTTTTAGTATGCACCTTTCTTTTCCACTCCATCGAGTTGTAGAGGGGCTCGTTTTTCCGCAAGACGAGCTGTAGTTTCTATTACCTCCACTCTGGGGTCTGCACGTCTTTCATGTGCCCCCCACTACAGATGGGCGAACACCTGGATGTTCGGGTCCGACGGGTTAATCCGAACAGTTTGGCTTCCATAGCAGTCCCCGGACCGCATTCATTTGAGCACTCAGCTGTCATCTGAGGTGTAAAGTTCAACTCTGGTCAGTGGTGTCAGCTGATGGGACAACTACTCCCATCATCTGAAACCTGCTGCTGATAACAGCGAGAGCAGGAGTGGCGGACTTGAGTATTCATTAGCCGGCTCCTGCACTGTAAATAAATAATTTAGAAAAAAAAGCGGTGTGGGTTCCCCTGTATTTTTGTTAGGCTACTTTCACACATCAGGTTTTCGCTGTCAGGCTCAATCCAGCTAAATGTCAAAAAACCGAATCCGGCGAATGTTTCCGCAGGATCCGCTTTTTTGCCATAGACATTGTGCCGGATGACATTGCGTTTCATCCGGTTTTCGTCGGATCCGGCAAATCTGCCGTCTCCGGTTTCTGGAAAAAACATCAATAGCAATGTTTTTTTTGTCTCCAGCGCTTCTGGCTGTTTGCTAGAATGAAAGCCTATGGTAGCCGGAAGGTGCCTGATCCGGAAAATGACGGATTCCAGTGCCGGATTCCGTTTTTTTAAACTGAGCATGCTCCAAATTTTTTTTATCCAATTATCTAGATATGCTAGTCGGATCCGTCGAAAAAACGGATTTGTCCGATCAGTTTTTCACAATCTGCGTCGTATCCGTTTTTTTCCAACATTCGCCAGATTGTGCCTGATGCAAAAAACCTGATGTGTGAAATTAGCCTTAACCAGCCAGGCAAAACTCACAGCAAGGCTAGTTATCAAGTATAGAGGGGTCCCCGCGCCATATTTTTTAATTATTTAAATAAATAAAAAAAGACCGGCATAGGGTCCCCTCATTTTTGACAACCAGCCTTGCTAAAGCAGACAGCTGGGGGCTGATATTCTCAGGCTGGTGAGGGTCCATCGATATTGACCCCCCCCCCCCAGCCTAAAAATAGCAGCCTGCAGCTGCCCAGAATAGGCACAACTATTAGATGCGTCAAATCTGGCGCTTTGGCCGGCTCTTCCCACTTGCCCTGTAGCTGTGGCAAATGGGGTTAATATTTGACAATGTTGGCTCTGACTGGATGATGTGGGATATTAGGGGTAGTAGTCTGGTGGCTCTGGCTGACGGGATGATGTGGGATATTAGTTGTAGTAGTCTGGTAGCTCTGGCTGACGGAGTGATGTGAGATATTAGGGCTCCTACTCACTTGCGAGCAAATCGGATGAGTCTCACATGTTTAAAACCCGGCTCTGCACCCGGCACTCAGATCGGAGCATGCGGCTGCATAGGAATACATGCAGCCGCATGCTCCGCTCCTGAGTGCGGGGTGCAGTGCCGGGTATTGCCGTGCGAGATTAATCCGAGTCTCGCGCAAGTGGGTAGGAGCCGTTAGTGAGTGTGGCTATGCGGCGCTATACACTCAGATATATATATATAATATATTTTCTCATTCTAATTTGTTATAACTCAGTTATTTACTATGCCCGGGCAATGCCGGGCTCTTCAGCTAGTTGTAAATAAAGACAGCGCAAGAATAAAGTTCTTTATTAGAAATAAATCAAAATACAGTTTTCCTTTTTTTGTTTAAAAATAACAAACACAGTTATACTCGCCAAACGCCTATTCCTAAGCCCTCATTCTCCTGTAATAAAACTAAAATGAAAAAACAACAATATCCCTCACCTCTCCGTCGTTCTGTCCCATGCCGTAATCCTTGTTTGGGGGAGAAATAATTATCAGCCTAGATGGTGACAAGATGCGACCATCCAGGCTGAGAACCACTGGTGACTGAACTGTTGCGAACGCAGCCTCCGTGACTGGCGGTGATGTCATCGAGGTTACTTCTGGTCACTCAGGCTGCGTTCCCAGCTGGGCTGAACTGCTGTGACCTCGGTGAGATCCCCGCTAGCACAGTGAGAAAAACTCTGTTTTCATGACTAATCAAAGATGAAAGAAAAAAGGGAGGGGGGGAATATGATGGACCTCAAAGATGTCCTATGACAACCGGATTTTCCTATGTCCGATTATGCGATCGCCATTATTCAGTGAATAATCACCCCAAAAAAGCGTGCCGGCTGTTTCAATGAGTTCTTTCTTTTCTGACAAGGTATACATGTCAGAGGAGAGAGAAATGATGTCCCCCGAGACTCCCTCCTGGGACTTTCACCATCCCCCTTGTCCTTTCACCATCCCCTGGTCATTCCTGATCCGTCCTCCAATCCGGTGTCATCTTCCTGGAAAAAAAACGGCCGGCGCATGCCCGCCGAGACCTGCTAGCCTTTACCCGGCATCAATAGGAAATTTTTCCTATTGGTTCCTTTTGATCGCTGTGATAGACCCGATCACAGTGATCAAAATAGTAAATGAAACCACCCCTTTGTTTCCCCCACTTAGTTAGGTCAAAATGATAAAATATATTTTTTAAAATTTGTTGGGGTTGGGGCTGGGTTTTTTCAAATGTAAAAAAAAAAAATATAGCAGCTAGTGTTTAGCTAGTTTGCATCAGGTACTGTGGAATGCACGGAGTACCGCAGATCCCCACATGATTTGTTTAGGGTGTCTAAGGCCGGTTTCACACATCAGTGGCTCCGGTACGTGAGGTGACAGTTTCCTCACGTACCGGAGCCACTGACACACGTAGACACATAAAAATCAATGCATCTGTTCAGATGTCATTGATTTTTTTTTTTTTTTTTTGCGGACCGTGTCTCCGTTTGCCAAACACGGAGATATGTCAGTGTTCGTGGGAGCGCACGTATTACACGGACCGATTAAAGTCAATGGGTCCGTGTAAAACACGTACCGCACACGGACGTTGTCCGTGTGCCGTGCAGGAGACAACGCTACATTAAGCGCTGTCCCCCCACTGGTGCTGAAGCCGCCATTCATATCTTCCCTGCAGCAGCGTTTGCTGTAGAGAAGATATGAATAAGTGTGTTTAAAATAAAGATCTATGTGCCCCCCGCCCTCCCACCCCCTGTGCGCCCTCCCACCCCCTGTGCGCCTCCCCTTCCCCCCGCTGTTCTGAAAATACTCACCTGGCTCGCTCCCTCGCCGGCGCTGCTTCCTCTCCTGGCCGCATCTTCTCCTGTATGCGGTCACGTGGGGCCGCTCATTTACAGTAATGAATATGCGGCTCCACCTCCCATAGGAGTGGAGCCGCATATTCATGACTGTAATCGGCGGCCCCACGTGACCGCATACAGGAGAAGCTGCAGCCAGAACAGGAAGAAGTGGCAGCCAACGAGGGAGGCGGGTGAGTATTTTCAGAACAGGGGGTGGGGGGCAGGGGGAAGATAGATCTTTATTTTAAACACCATTATTCATATCTTCTCTGCAGCAAACGCTGCTGCAGGGAAGATATGAATGGGGCTTCAGCACCAGATGCTGGTACGTGTGGTACCCAGCACGGTGCGTGTGGTAGCCAGTGGGCACATGGGCGGCACACGTGTGCCACACTGATGTGCCACAGAAACGCACCGGCACACAGACACGAATAATTCCGGTACCGATTTTTCCGGTACCGGAATTATCTGGACGTGTGAGACTGGCCTTACATACACAAAAGATGCGGTGCAGGGACTCAAAAATGTTACTCGAGCACCCACGAAATTTGGTGCATACCCGAGTTCCCGTTGCAAACTGGAGTAGCGAGCACTTGGGCTCAACACTAATGTCGACATAGTCAATATGACAATTTAATGTTCTCAAATTCTGTGAAGCACCTGTGGGTTCAAAATGCTCACTATACCCCTAGATAATATCCTTGAGGGGTCTGGTTTCCAAAATCGTGTCACTTGTGGGGGATTGCCACTGTTTAGGCAAATCAAGGGCTCTCCAAGCGCAACAAGGCATCCGCCAATTTTTCCAGGAAATTTTACATTCAAAAAGTCAAATGGCGCTTCTTCCCTTCCAAGCCCTGCCGTGCGCCCAAACAGTAGATTTCCACCACAAATAAGGTATCAGCGTAATCATGAAAAAATGCACAAAAAAGATTGTTGTCCATTTTCTCTTGTTAGCCTTGTGAAAATGAAAAACATTCCACATTGCTTCAATTCCTGTGAAGCACCTGAAGGGTTAATAAACTTCTTGAATGTGGTTTTGAGCACCTTGAGGGGTGCAGTTTTTAGCATGGTGTCACTTTTGGACATTTTCTGTCATATAGACCAGGGGTGTCAAACTGCATTCCTCGAGGGCTGCAAACAGGTCATGTTTTCAGGATTTCCTTGTACTGCACAGGTGATAATTTAATCACCTACACAAATAATGAGTAGGTGATTAAATTATCACCTGTGCTGTACAAGGAAATCCTGAAAACATGACCTGTTTGCAGCTCTCGAGGAATGCAGTTTAACACCCCTGATATAGACCACTCAGTCACTTCAAATGTGAGATAGTCCCTAAAAATAAATGGTTTTGTAAATTTTGTTGGAAAAATGAAAAGTTGCTGGTCAACTTTTAACTCTTCTAACACTTTAACAACAACAACAAAAAATACGGTATTTTCCGGCATGTAAGATGACTTTTAAACCCCTGAAAATCTTCTCAAAAGTCAGGGGTCATGTTATACTCGGGGTGTCGTTTTATACGGCGGATGCAGAGTTCTGCGGTTGCCGCATATGGTGCGGGGAGCGGTCCCTATGACGATGTGCCTCACCGGAAAGGTGTAATCATAAGTGAATCAAGCCCGCCCTTGTATCCTATTGCTAAGTAAATAAGGCAGCACACTGCAGCGCTAGAACATACAAACTTGAAATACGAAATTTGAACTGCATTACTGCACTAGAAATATGAAAAATGAGAGCGTTTAGCGCATAAAAATGGCCAATTTTATGTGTACCTGGTAGCCCCTTTATTTCATATTTCTAGTGCAGTAATGCAGTTCAAATTTCGTATTTCAAGTTTGTATGTTCTAGCGCTGCAGTGTGCTGCCTTATTTACTTAACTATATACGAGTTGGCGACTCTAGGTTCAGCACCTGTTCACACTGAGTCTATGTTTGGATGTGCAGGTCAGGTTTTTGACTTGTATCCTATTGCCGCCTCCTTTCACCCGTCTGGCCTGCCCTTCTTTGCCGCTCAAATCTCGTGAGGATGGAAGTGAAGTGGCTCCTTCTCTTTCACCTGTCTGGCCCGCCCGTGAGTTTGCACTTCGAAGGTCCGTTATGTAGTGGGAGTGTCAGTCTCTGTGAGCTGCAGCCGCTCATTGGCTCTGCAGCTCTGTGCTATAATTGGCTGCAATTGGCCTGATGCTGATTGGTGCATCAGGGCAGCGTGGGACAGGCTTAGAAGGTGGAAGGTGCGCATTCAGGAGCACGCTCAGTCAGTGCCTCAGCTTCTTGAGCTCTATACTGTAACCAGAGCTCGCCCCGGGATATGATTGTGTCCCTGGGAAAGAGCCTAGGGGCTCCTTCTCACTTGTGCGAGACTCGGATGAGTCTCGCACGGCAATACCCCGGCGCTGCTGCCGACACAGAGGAGCGGAGTGTGTGGCTACATGTATTCTTACGCGGCCGCACGCTCCTATCTGAGTGCCGGGGGCAGAGCCGGGTTTTAACCATGCGAGACTCATCCGAGTTGCTCGCAAGTGAGAAGGAGCCCTAATAGGGAGGGAGGACAGCGGCCAGGGCCTCTCACCGCGGCAGGTTCTGCACCCACAGCGTGAGAGGTCGTCAGGGGAGTGGGGGCATGTGTGGAAGGCTGCTGCAGAGCATCGCACCTCTATGTGGAGGGCTGCTGCACTCCTCACTGCACACAGGGAAATGCAGGGTGACAGTCTGCAGAGCATCGCTTCTCTACCTATGCAGGTATCTGCAGAGCATCACTTACCTACCTGTGCAGGTATCTGCAGAGCATCACTTACCCGCCTGTGCAGGTATCTGCAGAGCATCACTTACCCGCCTGTGCAGGTATCTGCAGAGCATCACTTACCCGCCTGTGCAGGTATCTGCAGAGCATCACTTACCCGCCTGTGCAGGTATCTGCAGAGCATCACTTACCCGCCTGTGCAGGTATCTGCAGAGCATCACTTACCCGCCTGTGCAGGTATCTGCAGAGCATCACTTACCCGCCTGTGCAGGTATCTGCAGAGCATCACTTACCCGCCTGTGCAGGTATCTGCAGAGCATCACTTACCCGCCTGTGCAGGTATCTGCAGAGCATCACTTGCCCGCCTGTGCAGGTATCTGCAGAGCATCACTTGCCCGCCTGTGCAGGTGTCTGCAGAGCATCACTTGCCCGCCTGTGCAGGTGTCGGCAGAGCATCACTTGCCCGCCTGTGCAGGTGTCGGCAGAGCATCACTTGCCCGCCTGTGCAGGTGTCGGCAGAGCATCACTTGCCCGCCTGTGCAGGTGTCGGCAGAGCATCACTTGCCCGCCTGTGCAGGTGTCGGCAGAGCATCACTTGCCCGCCTGTGCAGGTGTCGGCAGAGCATCACTTGCCCGCCTGTGCAGGTGTCGGCAGAGCATCACTTGCCCCCCTGTGCAGGTGTCGGCAGAGCATCACTTGCCCACCTGTGCAGGTGTCGGCAGAGCATCACTTGCCCACCTGTGCAGGTGTCGGCAGAGCATCACTTGCCCACCTGTGCAGGTGTCGGCAGAGCATCACTTGCCCACCTGTGCAGGTGTCGGCAGAGCATCACTTGCCCACCTGTGCAGGTGTCGGCAGAGCATCACTTGCCCACCTGTGCAGGTGTCGGCAGAGCATCACTTGCCCACCTGTGCAGGTGTCGGCAGAGCATCACTTGCCCACCTGTGCAGGTGTCGGCAGAGCATCACTTGCCCACCTGTGCAGGTGTCGGCAGAGCATCACTTGCCCACCTGTGCAGGTGTCGGCAGAGGTAATAGAATATAAGGGCGGGCTTGATTCACTTACACCTGCCCAGTGAGGCACCTCATCATCGGGACCGCTCAGCACATGCCGTATAAGATGACCCCCGACTTATACATCAAGTATATCCCAATCTCTATATTTTAAATGGAAAAGTTGGGGGGTCGTCTTATACGCCGGAAAATAAGGTAGTTTCCAAAATTGTGCTGATGTAAAATAGACATGTGGGAAATGTTATGTATTAACTATTTTGTGTGACATATCTCTGTGATTTAAGGGCATAAGAATTAAAAGTTTGACACTTGCTAAATTTTCACCAAAATTGTGTTGTTGTTTTTTCACAAATAAACACAAGTCATATCAAAGAAATGTCACCAATATTGTGAAGTACAATGTCACAGAAAAACATTCTCCGAATCAGTGGAATCCATTGAAGCATTCCAGAGTTACTACTATGTAAAGTTACAGTGGTCAGAATTGGAAAATTTGGCCTGGTCATTAAGGTCAAAATTGGCTCGGTGACTAAGGGGTTAAATACTTACTACTGTTGTTCCTTTTACATTTTGTTCCAGCTTCTCTGTTGTCCCATTTTATATTTTTATTAAGGTAGCATATGAGGAATTTTATAGTTGAAGGTCTTACCCCATATTTGATAAATTTTTGACCCTTTCATCACATTGGGTGTTGTGTGTTTGTACATCTTTTTTTTAAATTGAATTTGAGACATACAGTGGGTATGGAAAGTATTCAGACCCCTTTACATTTTTCACTCTTTTTTTCCATTTCAGTCATTTGGTAAATTCAAAAAAGTTAATTTTTTTTCTTATTAATGTACACTCTGCACCCCATCTTGACTGAAAAAAAAACTGAAATGTAGTAATGTTTGCAAATTTAATAAAAAAGCACAACAGAAATATCACATGGACATAAGTATTCAGCCCCTTTGCTCAGTATTGAGTAGAAGCACCCTTTTGAGCTAGTACAGCCATGAGTCTTCTTGGGAATGATGCAACAAGTTTTTCACACCTGGATTTGGGGATCCTCTGCCATTCTTCCTTACAGATCCTCTCCAGTTCCGTCAGGTTGAATGGTGAACGTTGGTGGACAGCCATTTTTCAGATCTCTCCAGAGATGCTCAATTGGGCTTAGGTCAGGGCACTGGCTGGGCCAGTCAAGAATGGTCAGAGTTGTTCTGAATCCACTCCTTTGTTAATTTAGCTGTGGGCTTAGGGTCATTGTCTTGTTGGAAGGTGAACCTTTGGCCAAGTCTGAGGTCCAGAGCACTCTGGTAGAGGTTTTCATCCAGGAAATTTCTGTACTTGGCCACATTCACTTTTCTTTCAATGGCTACCAGTCCTGTCCCTACAGCTCAAAAACACCCCCATAAGCATGATGCTGCCACCACCATGTTTCACTTTTGGGATTGTATTGGACAGGTGATGAGCAGTGCCTGGTTTTCTCCACACATACCGCTTAGAATTATCACCAAAAAAGGTCTATCTTCGTCTCATCAGACCAGAGAATCTTATTTCTCATAGTCTGGGAGTCCTTCATGTGATTTTTAGCAAACTATGCAGGCTTTCATATGTCTTGCACTGAGGAGAGGTTTCCGTTGGGCCACTCTGCTATAAAGGCCCGACTGGTGGAGGGCTGCAGTGATAGTTGACTTTGTGGAACTTTCTCCCATCTCCCTACTGCATCTCTGGAGCTTAGCAACAGTGAACTTGGGGTTCTTCTTTACCTCTATCTCCAAGGCTCTTCTCCCACTATTGCTCAGTTTGGCTGGGCAGCCAGGTCTAGGAAGACTTCTGGTGGTCCCAAACTTATTCCATTTAAGGATTATGGAGGCCACTGTGCGGTTAAGAACCTTGAGAACTGCAGAAATTCTGTTGTAACCTTGGCCAGATCAGTGCCTTGCCACAATTCTGTCTCTGAGCTCCTTGGCCAGTTCCTTTGACCTCATGATTCTCATTTGGTCTGACATGCACTGTGAGCTGTGAGGTCTTATATAGACAGGTTTGCACCTTTCCAAATCAAGTCATGTCAGTTTAATTAAAGGGAACCTGTCACCCCGAAAATCGCGGGTGAGGTAAGCCCACAGGCATCAGGGGCTTATCTACAGCATTCTGTAATGCTGTAGATAAGCCCCCGATGTAACCTGAAAGATGAGAAATAAAGGTTAGATTATACTCACCCAGGGGCGGTCCCGGTGCTTTCCGGGTCCGGTGGGTGTCGCGGTCCGGTGCAGCGTCTCGTATCTTAATACAATGACGTTCCCTTCTTGTCTTCTTGCCACGGCTCCGGCACAGGCGTACTTTGCCCTGTTGAGGGCAGAGTAAAGTACTGCAGTGCGCAGGTGCCGGGCCTCTCTGACCTTTCCTGCGCACTGCAGTACTTTTCTCTGCCCTCAACAGGGCAAAGTACGCCATTGCCGGAGCCGCGGCAAGAAAAGAGAACGTCATCGTATGAAGATAGGAGGCGCTGCATTGGACAAGTACAATTACTCTTTTTGCTTTTTTTCAGACTATCATACCTATGTTGGGTTAATGTCATTCCACATCCATGTTGCATTAATTGTACTTAATTGGTTTGCTTCACTACCATTGGTACTTATTTAAATGTTATTGGTCACTGACCTTGTTGTAACTGTGCTATTTTCAGTACTTTACTTTATGAATCTCTTATTTTTACTAAAATTGTGGATTAATAAGGTATGCACTGTCACTTTACATTGATAGATTGGTTAATACTCTGGTTCTATATGATTGTGATTGTGGGGTGACACTTGTTTTGGTGCACCCTTCACCGGATTCAAACATCTCTGTAGTGATATAGCTATATGTAATTGATATATATATGGTCTGTCTCTGATTAAAGATTTATATTTTTTACTACTAATTGTACCGTATATACTCGAGTATAAGCCGAGATTTTCAGCCCATTTTTTTAGGCTGAAATTGCCCCTCACGGCTTATACTCGAGTCATTCCCAGGGGTCGGCAGGGGAGGGGGAGCGGCAGCTGTCTAATAATACTCACCTGCTCCTGGCACGGACCCTGCAGGTCCCTGGTTCTCTGGGCGCTGACAGGTTCTTTCTGTATTGAGCGGTCACATGGTACAGCGCATTACAGTAATGAATATGGACCCGACTCCACTCCCATAGGGGTGGAGCCGCATATTCATTACTGTAATGAGCGGTACTGTCAAGGTAAAAATATATGTCTTTATACACTTTTGTACTTTTATATATTCTTATGCTGTGAAACAATAAGTTTTTCCTTTCGCTTGCTAATGCATGTGTAATTGTATTTAAGATGGCTGCCAGTGTTCACTTTTGCCTTAGTTTTCGTTCTTGCCAAGAATCTACTTTCGTTTCTGAAGCTAAAGTATCGTTTCTGGAGAAATGGAAACTTAACAAGATGTGGACAAAGGAAGATTCATCAGATGATGTCATAGGCAATCAGAGGGACTGAATACTAGATACATTGCTTAAACCCCGCCTAACCCCGCCCTCTGCACACCTTCCCCCAATGGACTATATAATGTTATGTATATGAAATAAACAGTTCAGTTGCTGTGACGTTACACACGAGCGTGCAATGAGTTTGAACCAGCATTGTGTCTGACTCATTCTTATCCGGTACCAACATGCTCCTAATCTGATTTGGAATGACTGGTGGATGAAGGGTATTGTCGTGACGACCCCGACAGTACCATGTGACCGCTCAATACAGGAAGAATCTGTCAGCGCCCGTAGAACCAGGGATCGCGCTAGGAGCAGGTGAGTATAACTGGGGCGTATTCACCTGTCCCATGTTCCACCGTCGGCGCCGCTCCGTGTTCCGCATTCTCTGCAGTGATGCTCAGGTCAGAGGGCGAGATGACTCGATTAGTGTTCGCGCCGTCCTCTGCCTGAACAGTCAGTGCAGAGGACGCAGAAGACACAGCAGCGCTCAGCGTTGGAACGGGAAAGGTGAATATAGCAAGTGCAGGGGGCCTGAGCGACGAGAGGTGAGTATGTGATTTTTTTTTTTTTAATCGCAGCAACAGCATTTGGGGCAAATATCTCTATGTAGCATCTTATGGGGCCATAATCCGCATTTGTGGAGCATTATATGGGGCAAATGTGTCTATGGAGCATCTTATGGGGCCATAATCAGCATTTGTGGAGCATTATATGGGGCAAATGTGTCTATGGAGCATCTTATGGGGCCATAATCAGCATTTGTGGAGCATTATATGGGGCAAATGTGTCTATGGAGCATCTTATGGGGCCATAATCAGCATTTGTGGAGCATTATATGGGGCAAATGTGTCTATGGAGCATCTTATGGGGCCATAATCAGCATTTGTGGAGCATTATATGGGGCAAATGTGTCTATGGAGCATCTTATGGGGCCATAATCAACATTTGTGCAGCATTGTATGGATGGGGCAAATCTCTATGGAGCATCTTATGGGGCCATAATCAGCATTTGTGCAGCATTATATGGGGCAAATGTCTGTATGGAGCATCTTATGGGGTCATAATCAGCATTTCTGCAGCATTGTATGGGGCAAATGTCTCTATGGAGCATCTTATGGGGGCCATAATCAGCATTTGTGCAGCATTGTATGGGGCAAATGTCTCTATGGAGCATCTTATGGGGTCATAATCAGCATTTCTGCAGCATTGTATGGGGCAAATGTCTCTATGGAGCATCTAATAGGGCCATAATCAGCATTTGTGCAGCAGTGTATGGGGCAAACGTGTCTATGGAGCATCTTATGGGGTCATAATCAACATTAGTGGAGCATTATATGGGGCATATTTTAATATGGAGCATCTTATGGGGCCCATCATAAACTGTATGGAGCATTATATGGGGCGTATTTTGTATGGAGCATTATATGGGGCCCATCATGAACTGTATGTAGCATTATATAGGGCTCCTGAATCAATATGGATATTCAAAAACACTTAACCTACTGATGTCTCAATTAATTTTACTTTTATTGGTACCTATTTTTATTTTTGACATTTACCGGTAGCTGCTGCATTTTCCACCCTAGGCTTATACTTGGGTATATACGGTATGTGATTTTTGCGCTCTAAGTAGTTTGTTACCATGAACACTGCCATTGTCTGATGTGACTGCTTTCTCATCATCGGCAATGATTTCACTGTGAGCATTCATTGCCGGATGGGAGCAGTAATCCCATTAGACAATGGCTGCTTACACAGACCCGCGCACACACAGGGACACACGCAAACAGGGACACACGCAGACATACACACAGACCCACACACACAGACATGCGCACACACACAGGGAGACACGCACACACAGACCAGCACACAGACACAGATTCACGCAGACACCGGCACGCACACACACTCCCTCCTCCTGATCTGCAGAGTTTCATCCGCAGCAAAAACACAGATCTTTTTTACATCTGCGGTTTTGCTGCGGATTTGACTGTCAATGGAATCAATGGGTGCAGAAACGCGGCAGATCCGCAAATAGAATTGATATGCTGCGAAAACTAAAATACTGCAATTCCGTGCGTTTTTTTCTGCAGCATGTGCACAGCGTTTTTGTATTTCCCATTGATTAACAGTGTGCACAAGGCACTGCGGATTTGAGGCAATTCCGTGCCTCCAAAAACGCTGCGGAAACTCATCAAAATCCGCAACGTGTGCACATACCCTTAAACTACTAAAGCAGGATGGCACTTGAAGCTGTAAAAAACTATAAAAAAAAAAATGAGGAAAGAATGGTTGTAGATGACGAGGAAAAAGCTAATATACAGGTCCTTCTCAAAAAATTAGCATATAGTGTTAAATTTCATTATTTACCATAATGTAATGATTACAATTAAACTTTCATATATTATAGATTCATTATCCACCAACTGAAATTTGTCAGGTCTTTTATTGTTTTAATACTGATGATTTTGGCATACAACTCCTGATAACCCAAAAAACCTGTCTCAATAAATTAGCATATCAAGAAAAGGTTCTCTAAACGACCTATTACCCTAATCTTCTGAATCAACTAATTAACTCTAAACACATGCAAAAGATACCTGAGGCTTTTATAAACTCCCTGCGTGGTTCATTACTCAAAACCCCCATCATGGGTAAGACTAGCGACCTGACAGATGTCAAGAAGGCCATCATTGACACCCTCAAGCAAGAGGGTAAGACCCAGAAAGAAATTTCTCAACAAATAGGCTGTTCCCAGAGTGCTGTATCAAGGCACCTCAATGGTAAGTCTGTTGGAAGGAAACAATGTGGCAGAAAACGCTGTACAACGAGAAGAAGAGACCGGACCCTGAGGAAGATTGTGGAGAAGGACCGATTCCAGACCTTGGGGAACCTGAGGAAGCAGTGGACTGAGTCTGGTGTGGAAACATCCAGAGCCACCGTGCACAGGCGTGTGCAGGAAATGGGCTACAGGTGCCGCATTCCCCAGGTAAAGCCACTTTTGAGCTACAGAGAAGCAGCACTGGACTGTTGCTAAGTGGTCCCAAGTACTTTTTTCTGATGAAAGCAAATTTTGCATGTCATTCGGAAATCAAGGTGCCAGAGTCTGGAGGAAGACTGGGGAGAAGGAAATGCCAAAATGCCTGAAGTCCAGTGTCAAGTACCCACAGTCAGTGATGGTGTGGGGTGCCATGTCAGCTGCTGGTGTTGGTCCACTGTGTTTCATCAAGGGCAGGGTCAATGCAGCTAGCTATCAGGAGATTTTGGAGCACTTCATGCTTCCATCGGCTGAAATGCTTTATGGAGATGAAGATTTCATTTTTCAGCACGACCTGGCACCTGCTCACAGTGCCAAATCCACTGGTAAATGGTTTACTGACCATGGTATTATTGTGCTCAATTGGCCTGCCAACTCTCCTGACCTGAACCCCATAGAGAATCTGTGGGATATTGTGAAGAGAAAGTTGAGAGACGCAAGACCCAACACTCTGGATGAGCTTAAGGCCGCTATTGAAGCATCCTGGGCCTCCATAACATCTCAGCAGTGTCACAGGCTGATTGCCTCCATGCCACGCCGCATTGAAGCAGTCATTTCTGCCAAAGGATTCCCGGCCAAGTATTGAGTGCATAACTGAACATTATTATTTGTTGGTTTTTTTGTTTGTTATTAAAAAACACTTTTATTTGATTGGATGGGTGAAATATGCTAATTTATTGAGACAGGTTTTTTGGGTTATCAGGAGTTGTATGCCAAAATCATCAGTATTAAAACAATAAAAGACCTGACAAATTTCAGTTGGTGGATAATGAATCTATAATATATGAAAGTTTAATTGTAATCATTACATTATGGTAAATAATGAAATTTAACACTATATGCTAATTTTTTGAGAAGGACCTGTATTAAACACCTTCTCCACAGTATTCACGGTGGAAAATAAAATGCTTGGTGAATGCTTTGGCCACCTCATTCCATAGCCGCCGGATCGTCACGTTGTCCGAATGCTGGGGAACCCGGGTGTCCCACAACGGGACTCGCTCATGGACCAGGGAGATGAGGATATCTTTGTTAATGAGGTCCTCATCCTGTTCTGGAACCTAAAAAATAAAGACATTAATGTTGTATACATTAAAGGGAACTTGTCACCCCGAAAATCGCGGGTGAGGTAAGCCCACCGGCATCAGGGGCTTATCTACAGCATTCTGTAATGCTGTAGATAAGCCCCCGATGTTACCTGAAAGAGGAGAAAAAGACGTTAGATTATACTCACCCAGGGGCGGTCCTGCTGCTGGTCCGGTCGGATGGGCGTCTCTGGTCTGCTGCGGCGCCTCCCATCTTCATTCCAAGACGTCCTCTTCTGATCTTCAGCCACGGCTCCGGCGCAGGTGTACTTTGTCTGCCCTGTTGAGGGCAGAACAAAGTACTGCAGTGCGCAGGCGCCGGAAAGGTCAGAGAGGCCCGGCGCCTGCGCACTGCAGTACTTTGCTCTGCTTTCAACAGGGCAGACAAAGTACGCCTGCGCCGGAGCCGTGGCTGAAGATTAGAAGAGGACGTCTTGGAATGAAGATGGGAGGCGCCGCAGCGGACCAGAGACATCCATCCGACCAGACCAGCAGCGGGACCGCCCCTGGGTGAGTATAATCTAACGTCTTTTTCTCCTCTTTCAGGTTACATCGGGGGCTTATCTACAGCATTACAGAATGCTGTAGATAAGCCCCTGATGCCTGTGGGCTTACCTCACCCGCGATTTTCGGGGTGACAGGTTCTCTTTAACATAAGAAAAAGAAAGAAAACAGAGGCTGAGAAATGGCATGAATAATGAAAGTCAAGATAAAGAAGTCCAGAAGAAAAATGTAAAGAAAGGAAGATCAAGAATACTAAAGTGAGGAATACAGTAAACAGTCAGCCAGGTATACTTACACGCTGCCGCCTTGACACCCGACCGTGACCCCGCTGCTCCTGCTCACCCTCTGCCGCAGTGGAAGAAGTGCTCTAAAAAAGGAAAAAAAAATTGTCACATGTGTAGATGTGACAGTGAATACTTACCAATCTGAGGAGCTGAGTACTCACTTCACTGACATGTTCGGCTTCAGAAGGCCCAGGACGTTGCTCCTCATCAGAAGATGATGACATTCTGATGCATGCAGAAATGACAGAGATGGCAGAAATTAGGACATGTAGAGACAGAAAATAGAAAATAATGGCATTGGCTAGGATATACTCACATTGTTCAGTCTTGTTTCCTCCAAGGTGCTTTTCTCTTTCTGGTCTGGTTCTCTGTCTGTTGAGTAGTGACCTGCAATTGTTCACTCCCTCCCTTTATCACTTTGTATGTGGGGGGTGGCTAATCAGTGTCTAGACATGTTTTCCTTTGGTGCAACGCATGCGTTCAGACGTAAGCAAACGCATGTGCTTGCGGCCGCATGCGTTCACATAGACAGCAATGCGTTTTTTTGCCGCATTCCATCCGCTAACAACCGCATACGTTTCTAGGCAGCAAATTGACGCCTCTAAAATTACTACATGTACCGTTTACTGCGCCAAACCGCAGACGGCGAAACGACGCATGCATCATCAAACGCGGCAAAACGCAACCGATCGCAGACACATGCATCTCTAATGTTAAATAAAGGAATACACAACACATGCGGATAATTGCGGAAGAAACGCTCCGGACACAAGCGCAAATATGAAACCGGCCTTATGTTGTCATTTAGGTGTTTTTTTTTTTTTCCCTTTCTCTTCTCGTAGGTAACATGGAGTACTGACACCTGCCTTGCAATGAAGACTTTAATAATGAAAATTCCCACATTCAACAAGACCCTTAAAAAGTATAAAATAACGCAAAAGGGATGTTTTTAAAGAAAAATCTGCCAGGGTCGTTTCATTCTTCCATTCAACCTCCGTTGTTTATTCCTGTGCACCTGATTCCACAAGATAGAATGACTCCAGTTACAGAACTGAAGGAGCTGGCAATGAAACAGAGGGCCCTCGTAAGACGAAAGGTCCTTACAACAGACGATCAGGCTACCGTTATCCCGGAGGATGAGGAATTGCCCGACTTTGTAAAAGTTGATGCCCTCAAGGCATATCATGAGCGTCATCGAACAAGGGCAGGGTTGCCTCGAAGAAATGGCCAAGAACTTTCCAATATCAGCACATCCAGTGTTCGAAGTTCAAGAAGAGTCCTAGAAGCTTTCAATCCAATTTATTTCTTTGAGGAGCCGACGGAAAGTACTGCCATTAAAAAGAAACGTGAGGCCAATATTCCAGGTGCAAAATCCAATGAGTTGATCAAAGGTAAACCTACAATTTACTACTATGCATAAAAGAAACTATCATGGCCTACTCAGGTCTGTTGTGTAAGGCAGCAATGGTTGGGGAAATCAAGCTGCACCTCATGTTCCAAGAGTGTTTACAAGATTACTTTAGAGGTTTGGGCTTTTTGAGGTTGTCTATATTTGGAAGTTATTTCTTAGAACTTGTTCTTTTCTAATATGTCTATTGCTCATGAGAAGTAATTTTAGCCACTTTTTCCATCTGAAGAGATAAAATTGGAAAACACCCCCTTGTCCATTTCGTCTATTAAGGTTTATTATGCAGTTTTGTTTAAATAAAATAAACTATGCCTTACTCGTCCTCCCTGGGTACAACACGGAGTTTCCACTGCTGCTCTCTGCGTCTACAGTGCTGCAGCCAATCATTAAGCTCAGCGTCTTTGAGCAGCTTGTTCCATCTACCCAGGCAGAGCCATTGAGATAACCGATTAGCTGCAGCGTTGTTACGTCCGTGCTGCAGATAAACTGAAGCCTTGCAGAAAGGGTTTTCGGAAATAGGAAAATCTCTTTAAATTCTTGTGCCGTTCTCCAGCCACTCCTGGGCTGGACGGAAGTGTTTTCTTTAGTCTGCCCTAAAAAATGTACTCTGCTGTTTGTTAGTTTTGTCTGTGATTACTGTATTTTTGAGATTATAAGACACACTTTTTCCCCCCCCCCCCAAATTTGGGGGGAAAATGGGGGTGCGTCTGATAATGTGGATATAGCTTACCGGCCGCAGTGGAGCAGGGTCCCGGGGCGCTGCTGGAGGAGGCCAGAGTAGAGCGTTGCTGCAGGCCGCAGGTTGTGATGAGGGTTTTTTTTCCGCATGTGTGCCGCTGCGGGTGTTTGGTGGTGCAGGGGCTTTGCCGAAATTTTGTGAAAGCCCTGCCCCCCGCACTTACCGTATATACTAGAGTATAAGCCGACCCCCTAATTTTGCCACTAAAAACTGGGAAAACCTATTGACTCTTGTATAAGCCTAGGGTGCAGCAGCTACTGGTAAATTTCTAAATAAAAATGGGTACCAATAAAAGTTAAATTAATTGAGACATCAGTAGGTTAAATGTTTTTGAATATCCATATTGAATCAGGAACCCCATATAATGCTCCATACAGTTCATGATGGGCCCCATAAGATGCTCCATACAAAAAATATGTTTCATATAATGCTGCACAAAGGTTGATGATGGCCCCATAAGTTGCTCCATAGAATAATATGCCCCATATGCTGCTCCATAAAGGTTGATGGCCCCATAAGATACTCCATAGAATAATATGCCCTGTATGCTGCTCTATAAAGGTTGATGGCCCCATAAGATGCTCCTTAGAATAATATGCCGCATATGCTGCTCCATAAAGGTTGATGGCTAGTGATGAGCGAATATACTCGTTACTCGAGATTTCCCGAGCACGCTCAGGTGTCCTCCCGAGTATTTTTTAGTGCTCGGAGATTTAGTTTTTTTCACCGCAGCTGGATGATTTACAGCTACTAGCCAGCTTGATTACATGTGGGGATTCCCTAGCAACCAGGCAACCCCCACATGTACTTATGCTGGCTATCAGATGTAAATAATTCAGCTGCGGTGAAGAAATCTAAATCTCCGAGCACTAAAAAATACTTGGAGGACACTCGCACTAAAAAATACTTGGAGGACACCCGAGTGTGCTTGGGAAATCTCGAGTAACGAGTATATTTGCTCATCACTATTGATGGCCCCATAAGATGCTTCATAGAATAATATACCCGTATGCTGCTGTTGCAATTAAAAAAAAAAATAATAATAAAAAAAAAATCACATACTCACCTGGCCAGGTGCCGGTGTCCTGAGCAGGTGGGGACACTTACGCACTATGGGGGCCAGGTACCGGAGTCGCCGCTGGGTCAGGACCCTGGCACATGCGATATTCACCTCTCCCCGTTCCACCGCCGTGCGCCGCTGTGACTGTTCAGGCACCACCCTCGGTAAGCAAAAAGACGCATGGATTATAAGAAGCACCACCATTTTATGAAAAAAAAAAAAAGGGGGGGGGGGGGGGGGGTTCTCCCCTATTTTTCTCCTCAAAATTTGGGTTGCGTTGTAGAATCCGGTCACGGTGTGTCTTACAATCTGCATTTGTATTTGCAAATTTCTATTTTTTACTTTAGTTTTTATATTTTTGCATAATATATCCATCATTAGATTAAAAAATAAATGGGATTGAGTGTTTTTTTTTTTTTTTTTTAAATCCTCTTTTGTTAAAAAGGTCTAATGATACAAGGCTGCTGCTTCTGCTTTAACCTATCGATCAGCTCCGATCAGTGAGCAAAACCAGAAACAAATTCAGTTCCCCTGCAGCGCCACTATAGGACAAATGAAGTATTACAGTTTTTTTTATCTGTACTTTCGAGATGTACGGAGTCGTCTAGAGCGAGGAGCAATTCTCACTGCACTTTGCCGTGCGTTCCTGTGCCAGTCTGAAAGGTCACGCTATCTGAAAGGTGCCCAAGTTTCATACTTTTGTATCCCTTTGCTCCATCAGGGGCACGTCTGAATCCTGTTTAGCTTAATAGCTGATCTACTGTATATGTGAGGTTTCCCAGTTGATGTTTGTTACATTCTGGTCCTTTAGGATGTAAACAGAAGATGAAGCATGATGTTCTGCAAGAAGATGATGAAACGAGTTCTTCAGACTTTGGTAAGATTTCCACTCCATAGCAGATGTGACATAAAGGAGGATGCCAAATATGAGGACCGTACATTGCAAATTTAATGGCGGGAGGTGGAAGGTGGTCACATCAGGAAATACATTGTCAGGTCCGATGAAATACAGCTTTGTTGGGTAGTAAATGACCAGGAGCGCTGCTCTGGATAGAGAGAAGGAACTGCACAGCTTATCTAGAGCCATGACCCTTTCGTGCCAAGGAATTGTGGGGGTCCCAAGCTTTTGAACCCTCGGTGATCAGCATGAGATATCATGTCTTAGTATGCATAAGTTTTTTGTTTGTCTTAATGGACCGCTCCTTTTAAGGGGATCTGTTACTTGCTATAAATATGTCCATTTTTTACCTGGTGTGAATGCTGCTGTTCTCCGGAGTCCGGCATTGATTTTCTTTTGTTCCCATTCCTCTCCGTTCCTGAGATAGGGTTTCTTCTTCCCTCTATGTAAATCTAGTTGTCTTGGTGAAGTGAGCGTAATCGCAAAAGTATTCAAGACCGCGCCCAGTTGACAAAAAAAATCTTTTATATAGGAAAGATAGGCCCATATCTCAGGAAAGGAGAGGCGCAGAAGCAAAATAAAAACTACTACTGATTCAGTAGAACAGCGGCACTTACACCAGGTAAAAAAGAATGGCCCGTGGTGGGTCATCTTTAATGAATACTAAACGCAGAAAGTACACAAATGTAATATATCTCCGCACTCCCTCCATTTATCTCTTACCTTTGATCCAATTTTGTTTCATATTACAATTAAAACTGAGGAAGAAATCATCTGTGTGTCTCAGGAGCACAGCCATGCCCCTCTCCTCATGGTAAGACAGCCTGCTGCAGCAGAAGCCTCTCCCCACCCCTCTAAGCACTATAGGACAAACGATCTCTAAGCCCCATTCCCTTAGAAATTCTTCTGCCGGTCTCCCACCTTTTGGCTAGTGTATATTCTGTAGAGGGGTCTCGTATAACCAGTTACTATTTCTTGGTTTTTAGAGCGGGAATACGAGGACTTGCCTGCAATAATCTGTGATGAAGACATAGCTAATGGCTCCTTATCAAACACCGATGACATCAAGCGGGAATTGGGGAGCGAAGGAGACGACGAAATGTCTAAAGAAAAGAGTAAAGACCCCAAAGACCCGAGAACCCCAACTCCCAAGAAAACTGCAGAGAGTTTCTCAAGCCTGTCTGACCTCAATGAAGAGTTTGCGGATCACTTTAAGGAGCTCTGTGAGATGATGAGTCACCCACAGATAGTGAAGATTCCCTGCAAACAGAAGCCACGAGTCCCAGCCGCTACCAGCCCACCTGTCCCAGCCGCTACCAGCCCACCTGTCCCAGCCGCTACCAGCCCACCTGTCCCAGCCGCTACCAGCCCACCTGTCGTCAAGCCAAAGAAAGAGGAGGTAAGAAGCGCTTCTCAAAAATATAAAAAAAGTCCACTCTTTTTCTTAAATTTGACCTATTTAGATCTCATATTTTCGCATCAAAGTCTGAAAATCTTGCAATAATTAATGCAGCGGCCGGTGCTCGCTCCCATTGCTGACTTTTAACCATTTAAATGCCGCTTTCAATGTCTGTCTCTGGCATTTAAATGACATCATTGCTTGTGCGTTTTCGATCACAATTTCAGAATTGTTTTTCTAGCTGTAAAATTTTTTTAAAAAATTCTATATCACCATCTTCAGACTTGCCTGGGAAATCATTTTAACAGGTCATTCTGTGTGCCATACCAAGAATGTCATAAAAACAATGGTAGAATTTTTTTTTCATTTGTTAGTAAAATAATTGCTGCCATTCAAAATTACAAATCGTCCCACAAAAACAAGCCTCATATGGCTGTATTGACGGAGGGGAAAAAAAAAAAAGCTGTGGCCTTACATAGCTCCTGCCGCTCTAGTACACTCACCGGGTCTTTCTTGTTATCGCTGCGACTGTGACATCATGACTACAGCATGTGACCGCTGCAGCCGATCACTAGCGCAACCAGCTAAGTTAGCCAGATTGCTGATTGATTGAACTGAGGAATTTTTTTTGGGGGAGGAGGGAGGAGGGAGGGGGGGGGACCCTCCAAATTCTTCTGACAAACTCCTCAAAAAATGTACAGTTTCTGCGCCAAAAACTCTGCAAAAACACTGTGTGCACATATCCTCATGTCTTTTTGGTAATTGGCTCCAAACCAACCAATTTTATTGCCTGTTTGTTTCATCGCAGAAGAAGATTTCACTGTCGGACTGGGTTGTGAAAGCCGTAGAGACCAATGGAATATGTGTAGAAGGAAAGCGACCGTAAGTTCTTGCTTTCAATTTCGTTATGAACAAATCCTGTTAAATTGTCAGATGAAAAAACAACTTTCATGACTTCCGTTATATCGATGATCTGTTTGAGACACGGTTTAAGACATCTGACGTATAGGTGTGGCTTGTCAGAAAGGGGACGTTACTTAATCATGCCACACACTGCACCAAAAAAAGTGGTGTATTTTTCTGTTGCAAAGTAAAAAAAAAAAAAAAAACAAGCAAAAAACTAATGGTGTAAACAGAGACGAGAAAGTCTCAAGGGGGTGTCCAGTCTATAATGTGGTCTGTGGGGATTCACCTGTTCTCAGCTGGGAACGGCGGTGATGTGTGCAATATGAATACTCTCGGGAAAAAGCCGTCTAGTTGGGGTAGTCTGGCCCCATACACTTGTATGAAAGGATGCGGCGCCCACTAGACGTCTTCTGCCCAGGAATATCCATCACCGTAATTCCCTGCTCTTCCAGCACATTATATGGCATTATTCAAAAGTGCAACTCACCCTGCAAAAAAAAAAAAAAGGTCGTGATATGGATGGAAATATACAGCCTTTGATAGGTGGGAAGGAGTTAATAATCAAGGAGACTTTTTTTTTATTTTAGTTTTTGCATTTTCATTTTTTTTCCAAGAGCTACAATTTCTTTCTTTTTTTTTCTTTCAGTTTTCAGTCAACGAAGCCTAACTGGATTGTTTTTTCAGAACATGTTTGCATTTCGTTTTCTCATATAATGTGCTTGAAAACGTGGTGAGGGTAGAATTCCAACTGCTGTGAAAAAAATGCAATTCTGAGTTTTGTTTTTATGACTTTGTGTCTGTTAAAGAAATAACCAGGCAATGTGATTTTAGTAGTGAAAGCAAATTCTGAATCTAAACTATAAATCTATCTATCTATCCCATATCTATCTATCTTATCTATCCCATATCTATCTATCTATCTATCCCATATCTATCCCATATCTATCCCATATCTATCCCATATCTATCCCATATCTATCCCATATCTATCCCATATCTATCTATCTATCTTATCTATCCCATATCTATCTATCTATCTTATCTATCCCATATCTATCTATCTATCTTATCTATCCCATATCTATCTATCTATCTTATCTATCCCATATCTATCTATCTTATCTATCCCATATCTATCTATCTTATCTATCCCATATCTATCTATCTTATCTATCCCATATCTATCTATCTATCCCATATCTATCTATCTTATCTATCCCATATCTATCTATCTTATCTATCCCATATCTATCTATCTTATCTATCCCATATCTATCTATCCCATATCTATCTATCTATCTATCTATCTATCTATCCCATATCTATCTATCTTATCTATCCCATATCTATCTATCTATCTATCTATCTATCTATCTATCTATCTATCTATCTATCTATCTATCTATCTATCTATCTTATCTATCCCATATCTATCTATCTATCTTATCTATCCCATATCTATCTATCTATCTTATCTATCCCATATCTATCTATCTATCTATCTATCTATCCCATATCTATCTATCCCATATCTATCTATCTATCTATCTATCTATCTTATCCCATATCTATCTATCCCATATCTATCTATCTATCTATCTATCTATCTATCTATCTATCTATCTATCTATCTATCCCATATCTATCTATCTTATCTATCCCATATCTATCTATCTTATCTATCCCATATCTATCTATCTATCTATCTTATCTATCCCATATCTATCTATCTATCTATCTTATCTATCCCATATCTATCTATCTTATCTATCCCATATCTATCTATCTTATCTATCCCATATCTATCTATCTATCTTATCTATCCCATATCTATCTTATCTATCCCATATCTATCTATCCCATATCTATCTATCCCATATCTATCTATCCCATATCTATCTATCTATCTATCTATCTATCTATCTATCTATCTATCTATCTATCTATCTATCTATCTATCTATCTATCTATCTATCTATCTATCTATCTATCTTATCTATCCCATATCTATCTATCTTATCTATCCCATATCTATCTATCTATCTATCTTATCTATCCCATATCTATCTATCTATCTATCTTATCTATCCCATATCTATCTATCTATCTATCTATCTATCTATCTATCTATCTATCTATCTATCTATCTATCTATCTATCTATCTCTTATCTATCCCATATCTATCTATCTTATCTATCCCATATCTATCTATCCCATATCTATCTATCTATCTATCTATCTATCTATCTATCTATCTATCTATCTATCTATCTATCTATCTATCTATCTATCTTATCTATCCCATATCTATCTATCTATCTATCTATCTATCTATCTATCTATCTATCTTATCTATCCCATATCTATCTATCTTATCTATCCCATATCTATCTATCTATCTATCTATCTATCTATCCCATATCTATCTATCTATCTATCTATCTATCTATCTATCTTATCTATCCCATATCTATCTATCCCATATCTATCTATCCCATATCTATCTATCTATCTATCTATCTATCTATCTATCTATCTATCTATCTATCCCATATCTATCTATCTATCTTATCTATCCCATATCTATCTATCTATCTTATCTATCCCATATCTATCTATCTATCTATCCCATATCTATCTATCTTATCTATCCCATATCTATCTATCTTATCTATCCCATATCTATCTATCTTATCTATCCCATATCTATCTATCTTATCTATCCCATATCTATCTATCTTATCTATCCCATATCTATCTATCTATCTATCTTATCTATCCCATATCTATCTATCTATCTATCTTATCTATCCCATATCTATCTATCTTATCTATCCCATATCTATCTATCTTATCTATCCCATATCTATCTATCTTATCTATCCCATATCTATCTATCTTATCTATCCCATATCTATCTATCTTATCTATCCCATATCTATCTATCTTATCTATCCCATATCTATCTATCTATCCCATATCTATCTATCTTATCTATCCCATAT
This sequence comes from Ranitomeya imitator, assembly GCF_032444005.1. NCBI lineage: Eukaryota > Metazoa > Chordata > Amphibia > Anura > Dendrobatidae > Ranitomeya > Ranitomeya imitator. Next base: position 752,871,065 of record NC_091282.1, on the reverse strand, counting down.
CTATCTATCTTATCTATCCCATATCTATCTATCCCATATCTATCTATCTATCTATCTATCTATCTATCTATCTATCTATCTATCTATCTATCCCATATCTATCTATCTTATCTATCCCATATCTATCTATCTTATCTATCCCATATCTATCTATCTATCTATCTATCTATCTATCTATCTATCTTATCTATCCCATATCTATCTATCTATCTTATCTATCCCATATCTATCTATCTATCTTATCTATCCCATATCTATCTATCTATCTATCCCATATCTATCTATCTTATCTATCCCATATCTATCTATCCCATATCTATCTATCTATCTATCTATCTTATCCCATATCTATCTATCCCATATCTATCTATCTATCTATCTATCTATCTATCTATCTATCTATCTATCTATCTATCTATCTATCTATCTATCTATCCCATATCTATCTATCTTATCTATCCCATATCTATCTATCTTATCTATCCCATATCTATCTATCTATCTATCTATCTTATCTATCCCATATCTATCTATCTATCTATCTTATCTATCCCATATCTATCTATCTTATCTATCCCATATCTATCTATCTTATCTATCCCATATCTATCTATCTATCTTATCTATCCCATATCTATCTTATCTATCCCATATCTATCTATCCCATATCTATCTATCCCATATCTATCTATCCCATATCTATCTATCTATCTATCTATCTATCTATCTATCTATCTATCTATCTATCTATCTATCTATCTATCTATCTATCTATCTATCTTATCTATCCCATATCTATCTATCTTATCTATCCCATATCTATCTATCTATCTATCTTATCTATCCCATATCTATCTATCTATCTTATCTATCCCATATCTATCTATCTATCTTATCTATCCCATATCTATCTATCTATCTTATCTATCCCATATCTATCTATCTATCTTATCTATCCCATATCTATCTATCTATCTTATCTATCCCATATCTATCTATCTATCTATCTTATCTATCCCATATCTATCTATCTATCTATCTATCCCATATCTATCTATCCCATATCTTTCTATCTATCTATCTATCTATCTATCTATCTATCTATCTATCCCATATCTATCTATCCCATATCTATCTATCCCATATCTATCTATCTATCTATCTATCTATCTATCTATCTATCTATCTATCTATCTATCTATCTATCTCTTATCTATCCCATATCTATCTATCTTATCTATCCCATATCTATCTATCCCATATCTATCTATCTATCTATCTATCTATCTATCTATCTATCTATCTATCTATCTATCTATCTATCTATCTATCTATCTTATCTATCCCATATCTATCTATCTTATCTATCCCATATCTATCTATCTATCTATCTATCTATCTATCTATCCCATATCTATCTATCTATCTATCTATCTATCTATCTATCTATCTTATCTATCCCATATCTATCTATCCCATATCTATCTATCCCATATCTATCTATCTATCTATCTATCTATCTATCTATCTATCTATCTATCTATCTATCTATCTATCTATCTATCTATCTATCTATCCCATATCTATCTATCTATCTTATCTATCCCATATCTATCTATCTATCTTATCTATCCCATATCTATCTATCTATCTATCCCATATCTATCTATCTTATCTATCCCATATCTATCTATCTTATCTATCCCATATCTATCTATCTTATCTATCCCATATCTATCTATCTTATCTATCCCATATCTATCTATCTTATCTATCCCATATCTATCTATCTTATCTATCCCATATCTATCTATCTATCTATCTTATCTATCCCATATCTATCTATCTATCTTATCTATCCCATATCTATCTATCTTATCTATCCCATATCTATCTATCTTATCTATCCCATATCTATCTATCTTATCTATCCCATATCTATCTATCTTATCTATCCCATATCTATCTATCTTATCTATCCCATATCTATCTATCTTATCTATCCCATATCTATCTATCTTATCTATCCCATATCTATCTATCTTATCTATCCCATATCTATCTATCTTATCTATCCCATATCTATCTATCTTATCTATCCCATATCTATCTATCTTATCTATCCCATATCTATCTATCTTATCTATCCCATATCTATCTATCTATCTTATCTATCCCATATCTATCTATCTATCTTATCTATCCCATATCTATCTATCTTATCTATCCCATATCTATCTATCTTATCTATCCCATATCTATCTATCTATCTATCTATCTATCTATCTATCTTATCTATCTTATCTATCTTATCTATCTTATCTATCTTATCTATCTTATCTATCTTATCTATCTTATCTATCTTATCTATCTTATCTATCTTATCTATCTTATCTATCTTATCTATCTTATCTATCTTATCTATCTTATCTATCTTATCTATCTATCTTATCTATCCCATCTATCTATCTTATCTATCCCATATCTATCTATCTTATCTATCCCATATCTATCTATCTTATCTATCCCATATCTATCTATCTTATCTATCCCATATCTATCTATCTTATCTATCCCCTATCTATCTATCTATCTATCTATCTATCTATCTATCTATCTATCTATCTATCTATCTTATCTATCCCATATCTATCTATCTATCTATCTATCTATCTTATCTATCCCATATCTATCTATCTATCTTATCTATCCCATATCTATCTTTCTCCTTCGCCTCATTGGGGGACACAGGACTGTGGGTGTATGCTTCTGCTCCCAGGAGGCTGACACTAAATAAACGTGAAAAAAAGTTAGCTCCTCCTCCGCCGTATACACCCTGACACTGGTTACTGGAGACCCTGGGCTGTACTATTTCTACACCTCTGCTCCGCTGCGGTGATAGATGGGGTTATGGACGGTCCCTCTCCTTATCTTGGGCAGATAATGGAGCTAGGGTGCCTGCACCGTCAGGGGGCTCCTGGCAAGGCGCACAATACATCTTTAAAGATGCTGATTTACCTGGCGCTCCTTTGGGCGTTTTTTCTGCATTATTAACGGCGCCGCAGTCCCTAGGCTCCTTGCTCTGCGGCGGTACGGTGTTTCGGCGGCGCTGTGCGGCAGCTCCTGCTGTATTTTCCCTGCGCCGCGGCAGTGCGGTGCACCCCATTCAGATATAATTTTTATTCTTATGCAAAATAACAAAAAAACAAGAAGAAAAAAATAAAATAAGAAAACATTTTTTTTGGAAAAAAGCATTCCAATAGTTGACTCCATGGGCTTTTATGGTGGTTCTCTTCTCCCACATTTTTATGGAGCTCTGGTTGGTGTTTCCCTGGGGTTACCTAGGATGCGATTGTGTCTGTCACAGGGCACTGGTCTCCCTTGGATCCCTTTATGGTGTATAACCAGCCCCTGCTAATGGGGGGTGTACATTCCATTATGGGTTAACTATGACCATCTCCTCTAATGTTGGGTTCTGAACCTATCCTGTGGGAGTTATCCAATAGGAATATACACATTTAGTTGCATCGAGAGTGTTTATGCTCCTTTAAAAATGTACTTGATTCCTTTGGTTATTTACTCCATTGCCCAGCAGATGGCGCTGTTACAATCTATGCTCCATCTATATACATAATTGTCTAAGGGTCACTTCCGTCTGTCTGTCTGTCCTTCTGTCACGGTTATTCATTCGCTGATTGGTCTCGACAGCTGCCTGTCATGGCTGCCGGGACCAATCAGCGACGGGCACAGTCCGATTAGTTCCTCCCCTACTCCCCTGCACTCACTGCCCAGCGCCCGCTCCATAATCCCCTCCACTCACCGCTCACACAGGGTTAATGGCAGCGGTAACGGCCCGCGGTGTACCGCACTCCATTACCGCTGCTATTAACCCTGTGTGTCCCCAACTATTTACTATTGATGCTGCCTATGCAGCATCAATAGTAAAAATATGTCATGTTAAAAATAATAATAATAAAAAACAAACCTGCTATATTCACCATCCGCTGCCTTTCCCGCTCCTCTGGACGCTCCCTGGACCGCGCCATTGCAAGCGGCAGCTTCCGCTCCCAGGGCTGGTGTGCGACAAGGACCTGCCGAAACGTCACGGTCATGTGACCGCGACGTCATCATAGGTCCTGCTCACACCAGCCCTGGGAGCGGAAGCTGACGCTTGCAATGGCGCGGTCCCGGGAGCGTCCAGAGGAGCGGGAAAGGCAGCGGATGGTGAATATAGCAGGACTTCCAACGGGCCTTCGGAAGGTGAGTATATGTTTATTTGTTTTTTAAGTCTCTATACTACGTGGCTCTGTGCTGGGCAATATACTACGTGGCTGGGCAATATACTACGTGACTGGGCAATATACTACGTGCACATGCATATTCTAGAATACACGATGCGTTAGAATCGGGCCACCATCTAGTTACCCATATATGGGTTGTTATTTGCTCTGACAATGTGAGTTCTCTGTGCGAGCTTTCCAGCAACCAACATGGTGCTGGCTCTGCAAATTGTCTTCCACGCATGTGCAGGCTGACGGGGATTTCCTGTAGCACATTTTTGTTTGTTTTTTCCTTTTGGACATGCGCAGTTCAGGCAGCAGGACGCCGAACACGGCGTCTACACATGATTACAGAATGGGGTGAGCCATGAAATGATTTATGAAATTCAGCTGTGTGTAGATTATCAATTAAAGTTGAAACAGCTATTGCATGTTGTTTTTATGTATATATGTCAATGTACTGCACTTTATTATACTTGCACTTATATTGTTCACTGTATGCACTATATATATATATATATATATATATATATATATATATATATATATATATATATATATATATACAGTGGGGCAAAAAAGTATTTAGTCAGTCAGCAATAGTGCAAGTTCCACCACTTAAAAAGATGAGAGGCGTCTGTAATTTACATCATAGGTAGACCTCAACTATGGGAGACAAACTGAGAAAAAAAAATCCAGAAAATCACATTGTCTGTTTTTTTATCATTTTATTTGCATATTATGGTGGAAAATAAGTATTTGGTCAGAAACAAACAATCAAGATTTCTGGCTCTCACAGACCTGTAACTTCTTCTTTAAGAGTCTCCTCTTTCCTCCACTCATTACCTGTAGTAATGGCACCTGTTTAAACTTGTTATCAGTGTAAAAAGACACCTGTGCACACCCTCAAACAGTCTGACTCCAAACTCCACTATGGTGAAGACCAAAGAGCTGTTAAAGGACACCAGAAACAAAATTGTAGCCCTGCACCAGGCTGGGAAGACTGAATCTGCAATAGCCAACCAGCTTGGAGTGAAGAAATCAACAGTGGGAGCAATAATTAGAAAATGGAAGACATACAAGACCACTGATAATCTCCCTCGATCTGGGACTCCACGCAAAATCCCACCCCGTGGGGTCAGAATGATCACAAGAACGGTGAGCAAAAATCCCAGAACCACGCGGGGGGACCTAGTGAATGAACTGCAGAGAGCTGGGACCAATGTAACAAGGCCTACCATAAGTAACACACTACGCCACCATGGACTCAGATCCTGCAGTGCCAGACGTGTCCCACTGCTTAAGCCAGTACATGTCCGGGCCCGTCTGAAGTTTGCTAGAGAGCATTTGGATGATCCAGAGGAGTTTTGGGAGAATGTCCTATGGTCTGAGGAAACCAAACTGGAACTGTTTGGTAGAAACACAACTTGTCGTGTTTGGAGGAAAAAGAATACGGAGTTGCATCCATCAAACACCATACCTACTGTAAAGCATGGTGGTGGAAACATCATTTTTTGTGGCTGTTTCTCTGCAAAGGGGCCAGGACGACTGATCCGGGTACATGAAAGAATGAATGGGGCCATGTATCGTGAGATTTTGAGTGTAAACCTCCTTCCATCAGCAAGGGCATTGAAGATGAAACATGGCTGAGTCTTTCAACATGACAATGATCCAAAGCACATCACCAGGGCAACAAAGGAGTGGCTTCGTAAGAAGCATTTCAAGGTCCTGGAGTGGCCTAGCCAGTCTCCAGATCTCAACCCTATAGAAAACCTTTGGAGGGAGTTGAAAGTCCGTGGTGCCAAGCGAAAAGCCAAAAACATCACTGCTCTAGAGGAGATCTGCATGGAGGAATGGGCCAACATACCAACAACAGTGTGTGGCAACCTTGTGAAGACTTACAGAAAACGTTTGACCTCTGTCATTGTCAACAAAGGATATATTACAAAGTATTGAGATGAAATTTTGTTTCTGACCAAATACTTATTTTCCACCATAGTATGCAAATAAATTGTTAAAAAAACAGACAATGTGATTTTCTGGATTTTTTTTTCTCAGTTTGCCTCCCATAGTTGAGGTCTACCTATGATGTAAATTACAGACACCTCTCATCTTTTTAAGTGGTGGAACTTGCACTATTGCTGACTGACTAAATACTTTTTTGCCCCACTGTATATATATATATATATATATATATAGCCTCTTAAGATTTATTGTATCTTTTTTGCACAAATGAGATTAAGTATGTTTAATTGGTTGTATAACATAAATACCATGTCTGTACACTGTCACTTTGCTTGAGAAAGGCTCTCCACGGGCCGAAACGTTGCCATGATGGGCTATTAAATTTGAACACCTTCATAACCTTATCAAGAATGGTGTGCTGCCTCTGATTTTTGGACTTCTATGACAAGGTTTGGTACATGCCTGAGGGGCCCTGCACCCTGACTTTTGTTTTTCTTTTCTGTGCTGCTCTCATTTTTTTGCAATTATCTATCTATCTATCTATCCTATATCTATCTATCTATATCTATCTATCTATCTATCTATCTATCTATCTATCTATCGAATAAAAAATTGGTTTCCACTTTTTTTTTCGTCCATGGAGCTGTATGCAGACTTGCTGCTTTTTGCACAAGGAGTTGATGTTTTTATTAATACCAATTTGGAGTACAGATGATATTTTCTTCGCAATTGTATTTCATTTATTTTTTTATACGAGATCCTTTAGCAAAAAGTGGAATCTCTGGCATTTCATTTTTTTTTTCTTTTCTAGAATTTTCCAGCAGCAGCACTCAAATGACGACATTATCGGTACACGTTATGTGCTCCCACTGGCCCTGCTAGACACAATTGAGTAGAACCGATAGCTCATCATGGCATTTAAAGGGAACCTGTCAACAGGTTTGGCTGATATGAGATACGACCACCACCTTTCAGGCCTGATATAAAGCATTCTATAATGCCTTTTAACCCCTTCATGACCCAGCCTATTTTGACCTTAATGACCTGGCCGTTTTTTGCAATTCTGACCAGTGTCCCTTTATGAGGTAATAACTCAGGAACGCTTCAACGGATCCTAGCGGTTCTGAGATTGTTTTTTCGTGACATATTGGGCTTCATGTTAGTGGTAAATTTGGGTCAATAAATTATGCGTTTATATGTGATAAAAACGGACATTTGGCGAAAATTTTGAAAATTTCGCAATTTTCACAATTTGAATTTTTATTCTGTTAAACCAGAGAGTTATGTGACACAAAATAGTTAATAAATAACATTTCCCACATGTATACTTTACATCAGCATAATTTTGGAAACAAAATTTTTTTTTGCTAGGAAGTTATAAGGGTTAAAATTTGACCAGCGATATCTCATTTTTACAACGAAATTTACAAAACCATTTTTTTTAGGGACCACCTCACATTTGAAGTCAGTTTGAGGGGTCTATATGGCTGAAAATACCCAAAAGTGACACCATTCTAAAAACTGCACCCCTCAAGGTGCACAAAACCACATTCAAGAAGTTTATTAACCCTTCAGGTGCTTCACAGCAGCAGAAGCAACATGGAAGGAAAAAATGAACATTTAGCTTTTTAGTCACAAAAATTATCTTTTAGCAACAATTTTTTTTGATTTCACAATGGTAAAAGGAGAAACTGAACCACGAAAGTTGTTGTCCAATTTGTCCTGAGTACGCTGATACCTCATATGTAGGGGTAAACCACTGTTTGGGCGCACGGCAGGGCTTGGAAGGGAAGGAGCGCCATTTGACTTTTTGAATGAAAAACTGGCTCCACTCTTTAGCGGACACCATGTCACGTTTGGAGAGCCCCTGTGTGCCTAAACATTGGAGCTCCCCCACAAGTGACCCCATTTTGGAAACTAGACCCCCAAGGAACTTATCTAGATGCATATTGAGCACTTTAAACCCCCTGCTGCTTCACAGAAGTTAATAACACAGAGCCATGAAAATAAAAAATAACTTTTCTTTCCTCAAAAATGATTTTTTAGCCTGGAATTTCCTATTTTGCCAAGGGTATTAGGAGAAATTGGACCCCAAATGTTGTTGTCCAGTTTGTCCTGAGTACGCTAATACCCCATATGTGGGGGTAAACCACTGTTTGGGCGCAAGACAGGGCTCGGAAGGGAAGGCACGCCATTTGGCTTTTTAAATGGAAAATTAGCTCCAATCATTAGCGGACACCATGTCGCGTTTGGAGAGCCCTTGTGTGCCTAAACATTGGAGATCCCCCACAAATGACCCCATTTTGGAAACTAGACCCCCAAAGGAACTAATCTAGATGTGTGGTGAGGACTTTGAACCCCCAAGTGCTTCACAGAAGTTTATAACGCAGAGCCATGAAAATAAAATAAAAAAATATTTTCTCAAAAATGATCTTTTAGCCTGCAATTTTTTATTTTCCCAAGGGTAACAGGAGAAATTTGACCCCAAAAGTTGTTGTCCAGTTTCTCCTGAGTACTCTGATACCCCATGTGTGGGGGTAAACCACTGTTTGGGCACACGTTGGGGCTCAGAAGTGAAGTAGTGACTTTTGAAATGCAGACTTTGATGGAATGGTCTGCGGGTGTCACGTTGCGTTTGCAGAGCCCCTGGTGTGCCTAAACAGTAGAAACCCCCCACAAGAGACCCCATTTTGGAAACTAGACCCCCCAAGGAACTTATCTAGATATGTGGTGAGCACTTTGAACCCCCAAGTGCTTCACAGACGTTTACAACGCAGAGCCGTGAAAATAAAAAATCACTTTTCTTTCCTCAAAAATGATGTTTTAGCAAGCATTTTTTTATTTTCACATGGGTAACAGGAGAAATTGGAGCCCAGTAATTGTTGCGCAGTTTGTCCTGAGTATGCTGGTACCCCATGTGTGGGGGTAAACCACTGTTTGGGCACACGTCGGGGCTCGGAAGTGAGGGAGCACCATTTGACTTTTTGAATACAAGATTGGCTGGAATCAATGGTGGCGCCATGTTGCGTTTGGAGACCCCTGATGTGCCTAAGGCTGTTTTCACACATCATGTTTTTTGCCGGTTGCCAGATGCGGCGTCGCGCCACATCGCCGGATCCGTTTTTTTTCAAAGAAACCGGAGGCAACCGGACGAGCCGGATCCGTTTTTTTAGCCGGATCAGGTGTCCGGATCCGGCGAAAAACCGGATCCGGCTCATCCGGTTGCATCCGTTTCGTCCGTTTTTCTATCCGGTTTTTTACGGATCCGGCTTTAAAAAACGCCCCCTGAAAGGCTAAAAAGGTGATTGGCCGGCTGAAAACTATATATACAGTGTTCTTAACATCTGTGACGGGTTGGAGAGGAGCAAGCTACAGAGCAAGATGGATGGCATTATTGCAAAGATTCTGCAGAACAACGTGGATTTCATCACAGAGGCGAATCGATTAAAAGCTATTGTGATTGAGAAAGAGGAAGAGAGACAGCGTGTCATGCGTCTGTGACGACGCCGTTTGTGGATCCCCACCCCATCACGACACAGAGAATGACCCGGGGAGTCTTTTCAACGTTGTATATGGAGCTTCGAGGTGACCCTGAAAAGTTTTTCTGCTATGTTCGGATGAAAGCGGAGAACTTTGATATATTGGTGGAGCGGGTTGAACATCTGATAAGGAGTGATACCTATTGCCGATTCTCCATTACCCCGACTGAGCGTCTGATGGTCACTCTTCGGTAAGCATTCTTTTTGAATCAACTTTTGTTGTGGACTCTTTATTTGATCTTTTGAATTTGTAGTAATTTCTGCCTTCCTTTTCTTCACAGATTCCTAGCAACCGGTGAATCCCTGTCCTCCCTACATTTTCAATTCAGACTGGGCATTTCCACAATATCAGGAATAGTGAGGCACACTTGCCATGCACTGTGGGACTGTCTGCATGATGAATACATTCCACATCCCACAATGCAGACATGGTTGGAAGTAGCTGACAGATTCCTGGAAGTGTGCCAGTTTCCAAATTGCTTGGGTGCGGTGGACGGGAAACACATCCGTATCGTGAAACCGGCTGGTTCTGGATCTCAGTATTTCAACTACAAGAAGTACATTTCCATCGTGCTGATGGCCTGATGGTCTTCTATGGGGCGGCATTTATATGGAAAAACCTTTCAATTTCCCCCCCCAAGACCACTGCCTCAAACTTCCGAGCCACCAATGCCATTTGTATGTGTTGGGGATGAAGCTTTTCAGCTTTCAGAGCATCTTTTGAAACCCTACTCCAGCCGTGATTTAACCAATACTAAAAGAATTTTCAACTACAGACTCACACGTGCAAGGAGAATGGTGGAGTGTGCGTTTGGGATCCTAACCGCCAAATGGAGAGTTCTCTTGACATCCATAAACTTAAAGACAGACACTGTGGATGAGGTGGTGAAAGCGTGTGTTGTCCTCCACAATTATGTTATATCCAAGGAACAGCTTTCCATTGATGACCACTCTGCCGAAACCACCTTGATGGATTATAGCATCCAGACATACAGAAGTTCTGCCACAGTGTCCAGAATACGGGATCACTTTGCAGAATATTTTATTTCACCCCAAGGAAGAATACACTGGCAGGATGATAGAGTTTAAACACTTTGTATATACCTAGTAATAACTTTAACCTTTACCCATGTTGTGTACCTGTTGTTCTTACCTTACCCATGTTGTGTACCAGTTTGGTTTTTACCCTCATGTTGCGTACCTGTTTGGGTTTACCTTTTACCAATGTTGCGCACCTGTTGTTTTTACCTTACCCATGTTGTGTACCAGTTTGGTTTTTACCCTCATGTTGCGTACCTGTTTGGGTTTACCTTTTACACATGTTGGGTACCTGTTTGAGTTTATTTTTAAACCAAGATGTGCATACCCAAAGTACTACTGTTATCAATAAACCTTTTTTAACAAAAGTGTTATTTGTGCCTAATGAATAAATACAAGAGAGTTTTCAACCAAAAACTTTTATTAACATAATGTAACACACAAAAAAATGGGTACTAAATGTTTTCATACGTCGAGGTGGAGATACTGTCGGAGGCACTGTCTGATAGGGACACTTCGACAGTGGGAGTGTGGAGAGAGGAATGTGATGGTGGTGGAGAATGTTCAACGTTTAGGGGTGAAGGAGTAGAGAAAGCTATTGAGCGGGTGGACAAGAAAGTGGGATTGGGGTTAGAAATTTGGTAGGATGGAGGGGTGTAGGAAATGTTTTGTGAGGACTGGGTGGCAGAATGAGTGATGTGTGTAGAAGATGTTTGGGAAGAGGGTGATAGAGTCTGTTGGAAGTGGGCAGGGAGAGGAGGCGAGGATGAAGTAGATGTGAAGTTGTATGGGTCGGGATCATCATATGGGTGGGAAGTGGCACGGGAGGGAGGCTGGTAGTGTGGATGGTGGGAAGGGGCGCGTGGCTGGTGGTGTGGCTGGTGGGAAGGGTCACAGGAACGCTGAAAGTGTTGTGGCTGTTGGGACGGGGCACGATGTGGATGATGGCGAGTTGGGTGGGATGGGGCAAGGTCAGTTTGGCGATACGGGTCAGGAGGATGGTACTGGCTGTAGTGGTGGACAGTGGAGGAAGGGGGGCCAGTTGGAGGATGGTTGGAAAGACTATCTGCTCTAGAGGCAATTAGCGCTAGAGTAGACTGGCAGGATTCCATTACTTGCATCTGCTGAGAAGTAGATAGCGTCTCCATTTGCTCAAGCACTGACTGAAAAAAAGTGTTGTTCGGTGACTGTTTTGACTCTGAACGCATCGTTACCAGAAGTGTATGCATCTCGAGCATACTTTTATTTATGAAATTGAATCCTGCAGCCATTTGCTCGGACAAAACTTTAAGACAGTTCTGGAACGATGCGTTCAGGTGCAAGAACTCGGGAGCATAACTATGTATCTGACCCCTCTGGCGAAACCGCCCCGATGCTACAGGTGTACTAGAGGTGGCTGCAGCAGAAGGGTGGGGTACAGGAAACGCTATGTTCTCACCAGCAGCTACATGCAATGGAACCGGCCAGGATGCTCCAGCGCTCGTGGATGGGAAAGAGGGATCGGTAGAGTGGGAAGGTGCAGAGTGGGAAGGTGCAGAGGGTTCCTCACTGTTAAAGTGTCCCTCGGTGGCGGCCTCCTGAGGGATTGCCCCAGAAGTGTTCAATTGTGCTGCAGGCTCCCGAGTGCTCCCAACGGTACTGTGGAAAAAGAGAGAAACAAACAATTAATATACTGTCATTGCATGGCCCTGGCTGAAAGAGCAAAAGAGGCTAGACATGTAAAACATTAGTGCATGTGGTGGGTAATATTTACTTTCGGGTGACCATCGTTGACCTGAGGAACGACCGGGCCCTTGCGTATTTGTACGTGCTCCTGCGTCCTCCAGATCCACTCGGGGCCTGCATCTCTTTATTGAACTCCTTCTTAAAGCGATCCCTGATCGACCGCCACCTTTTCACAATCCGCTCACCTGTTAAAATAGGAGAAAGACAACTTGGTTAGAAACAGCATTTTAGAATGCATCACCAAAACTGAACTGAGGATACTTACGTTCTTGAATCTGGGCCTGAACATCTAGGTCCTCCCACCTCGGAATCAGTTCACAGCAGATTTGCTCCCAGAGTCGACGGGTCACTGAGAGATCAGCATGGCGGCGGTCACCCATATTCCACAACGGCTCCCTGTCTCTGACAAGATCGATGAGGAGGTCAATATCAAGGCCGACCTCCTCACCGTCCGAATCTGGAGCACGCTGGGAAACCTGTTTGAAAAGGGGGAAAAAAATTAACACCAAATTTGAAACATTGCTAACCTACACCCAAAAAATAACAAAAAACCTACACGACGACGGCCGCCACGTGAATGTCGCCGACGACCCCGGGAGCCACTGGAAGGACCTATTGCTTGGGCACCAGATTCAGAACTCTAGAAGACAAAAAAAAAATTATGTGCTTGTTGGTAGCCATTCTATGTGTTGTGTGCCATGTGATATATATGTTTTGTAGGTGTTGTGTGAGGTTTGAAAGTATCAGTTTCTATGTATTTTGTTGTAGGAATCTAGTGTTATGTTTTGTGTGTAGTGTAGGGTGTGTTTCCGTAATACATCACAGATACATACCAATTGTGAGCCCTCTCCGTGGGTTTCTCCACCCCTTCCCTCATCTTCTGGGACCACCTCTTCTCCGGGGGACTCAGCCTCATCAGCTTCCTACGATGAAACATAAAAAAATACATGACACACACACACACACACACACACTTTGGTTCATACTAACCTCTGTGCGTTGACGGCGAGGAGGAGGAGGGCTCCCCGAAGACATGGCTCTCGGCTCTGTGGCAGGCTCTCAGCTCTGTGGCAGGCTCTCAGCTCTGTGGCAGGCTCTCGGCTCTGTGGCAGGCTCTCGGCTCTGTAGCAGGCTCTCAGCTCTGTGGCAGGCTGTCGGCTCTGTGGCAGGCTCTCGGCTCTGTGGAAGGCTCTCGGCTCTATGGAAGGCTCTCAGCTCTGTGGCAGGCTCTGTGGCAGGCTCTCGGCTCTGTGGCAGGCTCTCGGCTCTGTGGCAGGCTCTCGGCTCTGGCAGGCTCTCAGCTCTGTGGAAGGCTCTCGGCTCTGTGGCAGGCTCTCAGCTCTGTGGCAGGCTCTCAGCTCTGTGGCAGGCTCTCGGCTCTGTGGCAGGCTCTCGGCTCTGTGGCAGGCTCTCGGCTCTCAGCTCTGTGGCAGGCTCTCGGCTCTCAGCTCTGTGGCAGGCTCTCGGCTCTGTGGCAGGCTCTCAGCTGTGTGGAAGGCTCTCGGCTCTCAGCTCTGTGGCAGGCTCTCAGCTCTGTGGCAGGCTCTCTGGCAGGTTTCTGGCTCCTTCCGTCTTGGCAGGGTGTGGCAGGGTGTTGGCTCTTCTGCTTTTGGGCTGGAAATGGCTGAAGGCCTCATGGCCCTGCTTTATATATAGTCCAGGGGGCTGATCAAAGTTTTTTGAGCATGCTCAGTGTAAAAAGCCGGATACGGCCGCCGGATCCAACTTTTTCCGGATCCGGCGCTTTGCGGCGTCCATAGACATGCATTGTTGTAAAATGCCGGAAAGATCGGATCCGGCCTTTCCGGCTTTTTCGCCGGAGACAAAAAACGTTACAGTAGACGTTTTTTCCAGACGCCGGAATCGACTAGACGCCGGATCCGGCATCAGACCGGAAGGAACGCTGGGCTATCCGGCGCCATCCGGCACCAATAATATTCAGTGGGGGAAATGCCGGATCCGGCTTCTCCGGTTTTCTATTCCGTTTTTTATCGGAAGAGCCGGAATTCGCCTGAAACAAAAAACCTGATGTGTGAAAGCAGCCTAAACAGTGGAAACCCCTCAATTCTAACCCCCCCGGGCTAAACTACCGCTACCCCTGTCCCTGCAGATCGGGTGAAATGGGAGTTAACCCTTTCACTGGATCTGCAGGGACGCGATCATTCTGTGACACAGCATATGCGTCACAGGTCGGATTGGCACCGACTTTCATGACGCATACGCTGTGTCACAGGTCGGGAAGGGGTTAAATGCTATAATGAGCCCTTGGTTTCACTCATTTGTGTCACGCAGAGCCAGTGGAGAGCAGCTGGCGTGCACCAGTACAGTCGTCATTTGAGTGCCGGTGTCAGAGCTGGTAGCGTCATTTATATGGCTCATTTGCAGCTACCGTATGCAGATGCCGGTTATGTAACCGAGCCGACTTCTGCCTTTGCCTTATATTGGTGTGGTCGCAGCTCGTGATCCGGCTTCATACTTTGCTTATCAACCCATGATAAAAATGTACATCATAGGTCATTAACCAGTTCTATTCCCCGCAGGTGCTCAAGAATCCTCTACTCTTCCCTTTTTTTTTATTTTTTTTTTTAACATTTTGTGATATGTGGTGCAATTGCTGATTTTTTTTTTTTCTTCTTATTCCCATGTTGCAGGGACTTGGACTTTCAGCTCTGGCACAGTAATATCATAGTACAGCAAATCCAGAGCAACATATTAAAAACCATAACTGGAAGTGTGTACCAACTGATAGGGGAAGCAAATACGGTCTGCATGAGTGATTTTGGTATGTAAACGGGCAGCAAGCGAAGGGGGGAAAGTGGAAGAAGAGAGATTTCTTATAATGTCGGTCCTCTAATGTCAGGCTATCCAACATGGCTGATAACCAAGTTCAAAAATGGGTTTCCGGAGGATTGGAAGAGCTGTGTCAGATACTTCTGCGATGTGGAAGAGAGGTTAGTGGATTGGTGGTCTTCTAATACTTTATTTTAATGTATGTTTGGAGGTTTAACCCTTTCACACACTCTGATGTAACTCTACACCACATTCAGAGTGCACTTGTACAAAGGAGGCTCCTAAGCATACGCTGGCTGTACCAGCAGCAAACTGAGCAAACTCGGGTTGCTGCTGACTGACTATTGCCGATACGTTATCAAACTAAGCATGGCTGTTGAATGTCCCAATGACTTCTTTTGTTACTCCTCCTGTGTAGCTCAATAGAAATGTAATTTTGCTATATGCTACAGTACTGTGGTATCACAGTATAAATAGTGGCTTGTGAAAGTATTGAACCCCCTTGACTTTTTCCCTATTTTGTTACATTACAACCTGTGTTTAAATATTTTTGTAATCTGGTTTGTGTGTGATGCATCAGCACTAAATAGTTTAAATTGGTGAAGTATGAAAATTATGGGGTCAAATAACTATAAAAATTGTCATGTGCATATGTATTCATCCCTTTTGCGATGAAGCCCCTAAATGTTTCTGGTGCAGGCAATTCCCTTAATCAGTCCTATGATAAGTGACAGGAAGTCCCCCTGTGTGCAATCTGTGTCACATGTCTGTCAGTATACACACTTTAACTTTTCTGAAAGGCCACAGAGGTTGCAACACCATTAACAAGAGGCTCCACTAACCAAACACCACCATGAAGACCAAGGAGATCTCCAGAAACCAGAAAACACCATAAGGCTATGTGCACACATTGCGGATTAGGCTTAGGAATTTCTGGTGCGGATTCTGCCTCTCCTGGCAGAAAACGCGCCTGCGGATTTGTCGCGTTTTTTGTGCGTTTTTCTTGCGGATTTGCTGCGTTTTTTACCCCTGCGGTTTTCTATAATGGAATGGGTACAAAAACGCTGCAGATTCACAAAAAAGTGATGCTACTTCTTTTAAACCGCAGCGTTTCTGCAGCGGATTTTCTGCAAAGTGTGCACAGCATTTTTTTTATTTCTCATTGATTTACATTGTACTGTAAATCAATTGCGGATCTGCAGAGTTTCTGCACCTCAAAAAAACGCTGCGGATCTGCAGAGAATCCGCAACGTGTGCACATACCCTAAAGACCAAGCAGATCTCCAAACAAGTCATGGACAGTGTTGTTCAGAAGTCGGGGTTGGGTTATACAAAAAATGGTCCAATCTCTGATAATCCGAGCACTGTCAAATCGATTATCATCAAATGCAAAGAACATGGTACCACAACAAACCTGCAAAGAGTGGGCTGCCCACCAAAACTCTCAGCATGGGCAAGGAGGGCATAAATCAGTGAGGCAGCATAGACACCAAAGGTAATACTGAAGGAGCTGCAGAGTTCCCAAACAGAGACTGGGGTATCTGTCCATACGATCTCAATAAGCCATATACTTCATAAAGGTGGCCTTGATGGAAGAGTGAGCAGATAAAAGCCTTTACTTAGACGCAAAAATTGTGTAAGGCTTATTTTGAGTTTGCCAAAATACATGTGGGAGACTCCCCAAATGTGTGGAGGAAGGTGCTGTGGACTTTTTTGGCCACCAAGGTAAACTATATGTCTGTAGCCAAACCAATATAGCCCATCACCCCAAGAACAACATCCCCACATTGAAACGTGGTGGCAGCATCATGCTGTGGAGATGTTTTTTGGCAGAAGGGAAGGGGAAGATGGTTGGTGAAAAATACAGGGATATTCTTGAGTAAAACCTGTTTGTCAGTGATTTGAGACTGGGACGGAGGTTCACCTTCCAACAAAATAATGACCCAAAGCATACTGCTAAAGCAACAATCACGAGGTTTAAGGGAAATTGTGTAAATGTTTTGGAGTGGCCTAGTAAAAGCCCAGACCTTAATCCAATAGAGAATCTGTGGTCAGATGTGAAGATTGCTGTTCACAGGAAACCCTCTAACTTGAAGGAGCTGGAGCAGTTTTACCTTGCAAAAATCCCAGTGGCAAGATGTGGAAAGCTCACAGTGACTTGCTTATCCAAAGCGACATGCAACTGTACTTACTCCAAAAGGAGGCACTACAAAATAATGACACTTTAGGGGGGTGAATAGCTATGCACACTGAAGTTTTCAGTTATTTTTTCCTATTCTTTGCTTCACAGTTAAAAAGAAAACCAAATGTGCATGGTTTTTGCATGAAATGATGCAAACTCTCAAAAACAAACAACCCCCCCAAAAATGTGAACTTCTATGTTGTGAGGTAAGCAAAGCACAAAAAATGCCAATTTGGGGAGGAGTGAATACTTTCACAACCCACTGTGGTATAAGCCATTAAACAGTAACAAGTTCAAGTCCTCTAAGGTAGAGCTGGACAATTAATTTTCCCGAGGGACCGCGTGAGAGACTGTGACTGTTGTGGTGGCCAAACCAATTGGCTGAAATTATTTCTGCTCAATTTTAATATTACCATATTAATTATTTATATTAGTATGTATGGTATCACTTAATATTGAGCAGAATTGAGCATGCTGACATCCTCCTATTTGCTGAATGAGCCTGCACACAGCCCCTATATACAGTATGAGCCTCCATATTTCCTCTCTGAATATAATGAGCCCCCTCATAGCCTCTCTAAATACAATATGAGCCCCCTTATACACAGTGAACCCCACATAGACTATCTAATATATAATTGCCTAGAATACTACTTCCTGCAATTTGTGCCAACTTCCGTGGCTTTGTCCGGAGCTAATGTCCGGAGCTAATGTCCGGAGATTAATTGCCTAGAATACTACTTCCTGCAATTTGTGCCAACTTCCGTGGCTTTGTCCGGAGCTAATGTCCGGAGCTAATGTCCGGAGCTAATGTCCGGAGCTAATGACAGACAGAGGCCGCGACCAATGAATATCCGTGACAGAAAGACAGACAGACGGAAGTGACCCTTAGACAATTATATAGTAGACTAGATGGCAGCCCGATTCTAAAGAATCGGGAGTCTAGAATCCATATATACTTTATTTATTCAAATGTAAGAATAATACAATTAATAAATAATAGTAAGAAAGAACAAAAATAATAGGCAGTATATGGAGAAAACACCAAACAAAAGTTCAAAATTGGTGTGAAAATGTCACTGAACCACTTCAATACTAAATATATATAGTTTTGGTAAATGGTATTATCATTTTTTTGACGAAATTCGGCAGGAGCTTGAAGAGCAACGTCACTGGGCCCGCCTCCACGCAGTAGAAACTTGCTGTGAGGTAAAAATTCAAAAATCACACCAAAATGGCGGGCGGAGTGTGTCACAGTACGGCACGTTTCTGATTGGTCGCTCGCATCAGGCGGCAACCAATCAGACACTGGACACTGTTGACGTCACTTATCTCCGGACATTAGCTCCGGACATTAGCTCCGGACATTAGCTCCGGACATTAGCTCCGGACATTAGCTCCGGACAAAGCCACGGAAGTTGGCACAAATTGCAGGAAGTAGTATTCTAGGCAATTATATAATATATATATATATATATATATATATATATATATATATATATATATATATATATATATATATATATATATATATATATATATATATATATATATATATATAGATATAGATGTTCAATACACTAATGTCCTACCTATAAATTTACTTGGCTTCTATATATATATTTATTTTTTTTATTACTAAGGAAAAACTGATGTCTCTAAGGGTAAGTTCACACAGGGCGTTTTTTTATGCTAATTGTCAGCTGCTTTTTACAAAGCCTATGAGATTTCAGAAATCTCATGCACACACATTGGGTTTTTGTTTGATCAGTATTTTGTGCTTTGCTGCGTTTTTTTTGGACATAGAGCATGTCACTTCTTTCAGCGTTTTTGCTGCGTTTTTTTCACCCATGGGTGTTGAAAAAAAACGCAGCAAAAATGCAGGTATCATTATTTGCTGCGTTTTTGCTGCTGAGAATCCAAGGACATTAGCCTGGACAAAGAAAGGAAAAAAAACGCACCAAAAACGCACCTAAACCTGCGTTTTTGACGCAGCTTCTTTCCTGCCAAGATGATCAGGTTTTGCTGCAGAAAAAAAAGCAGCAAAACCGCCCTGTGTGAACTTATCCTAACAATGTGACGTATACTCCCCTAATGCACTACCTAAAACTTTATTCGAGGCATACCAGTGCATTTGGGAGTTAGGAGGACTGGGACAGGGATTGGGGAGCTGCTGCTGTTGTGAGCACAGATCAGTCATACAGCACCATGTGCAAGAGGCAGATCGTAGCACTAGGACTCAGATCGCAGGGGGATCGCACTGGCCAACAATGTTTCTTCCTCTCAGGTAACACGGGTTCTCACAACCACTCTCCACGCTAACTCTAAGGAAAGGATGGTGTGCAGAGTGGTGATCGCTAATTTAGATGAACCCCTTTGGCGTTGGGGGTTAATCAGGTGAGGTGATGTAGCGATCACCCCTCCCATTGTGACTCGTGATTGGTGCTATGTCAGACAGCATGGATCACACCATGTCACGGTTATTTTATTTTATTTCAAACTTTGTCACATTGGTATGATTGGCTGGTCAGAAATGACCAGCCAACCACATCGATTGTCGACATGGTGAGTTGGGGGGGGGGGGGGGGGTATGCGGTATAGACCCCCAGGGCGACGTCAGAGACAGCAGCCATCTTAACCTGGACACCGCTTGATGACCGTAAATAGCAGAGATGTGTATACATACTGCTCTTTGCGAGAACGCAGCTCCCGTGGTGCCTTGTCAGGAGAGGGTTAAACATTTATGTTTTAATTGGTTGTCCAGGACTGAGAGGTTGATCACCTATCCTTAGGATTTGTCTTTAGCGTTAGATAGGTGTTGGACTCCCACCGATCAGCTACGTTGTTCTTACAGCGAGGGCCACACAGGAACTGAAATTCAGCCCTGGCATTTGAAAGTACGTTACATATGCTAAACTAAGGTTGTGGAGGTGGGGTCGGTGTCCACTTTGGTGGAGTTGGAGTCGGTATAAAATGGTCCGACTCCTAATATTTAATAATTTAAGTTCATTTGTTTTGTACAATGCAGGATGTGCTGGAAATGTCTTCAAAAGAATTTGGGAAAGTTATGAAATGTCCTATAAATGTCTGTTCTGTTCCAGATCTAACTGTTCCAGATCTAAGGATCTCTGCTTTTAGTTGAGATGAATCTGTGCTACGTGCTCAGTAGGGTTGAGCGACTTTTCTTTTTATAGGATCGGGTCGGGTTTCACGAAACCCGACTTTTTCAAAAGTGGGGTCGAGTGAAATCGGCCGATCCTATAGAAAAGTCGGGGTCGGCCGAAACACGAAACCCAATGCAGTGCATTGGGTTTCTAATGGTTCCCAGGGTCTGAAGGAGAGGAAACTCTCCTTCAGGCCCTGGGATCCATATTTAAGTGTAAAATAAAGAATCAAAATAAAAAATATTGATATACTTGCCCTCGGACGCACCCTGGTTCTCACCGGCAGCCTTCCTTCCTAAGAATGAGCGCCTGAAGGACCTCCGATGATGTTGCGGCTTGTGATTGGTCGCGTGAGCAGTCACATGGGCATCACGCGACCAATCACAAGCCGCGACGTCATCTAGGGGCCTTCAGGCGCTGATTCTTAGGAAGGAAGGCTGCGGGTTAGAACCAGGGCACGTCTGAGGGTGAGTATATACCTATTAGGAATGTACTCACCCTCGGACGCTTCCTTCCTAAGAATTAGCGCCTGAAGGACCTTAGATGATTATATTTATCTATTCAGCCTCCTATATACTTCTCCATCCTGCATTATATCTCTCCAGTCACCCTCCTATGTACATCTCCATCCTGCATTATCTCTCCATTCAGCCTTTTCTATTCAGCCCCATCCTGCATTATATATCTCTATTCATCCTCCTATATACTCCTCCATCCTGCATTACATCTCTATTCAGCCTCCTATATACTCCTCCATCCTGCATTATATCTCTCTATTCAGCCTCCTATATACTCCTCCATCCTGCATTATATCTCTCCATTCAGCCTTTTCTATTCAGCCCCATCCTGCATTATATCTCTCTATTCAGCCTCCTATATACAGTCATGGACAAAAATTTTGAGAATGAGACAAATATTAATTTTTCCAAAGTCTACTGCTTCATTTTTTCTAATGGCAATTTGCATATACTCCTGAATGTCAGAGTGATCAGCTTAACAGCAGTTACTGTACTTGCAAAGTCAATATTTGCCCAGAAAATGAACTTTAACCCCCAAAACACATTTCAACATCATTGCAGTCCTGCCTTAAAAGGAGCAGCTAACATCGTTTTAGTGATTGATCCATTAACACAGGTGTGGGTGTTGATGAGGACAGGGCTGGCGATCAATCAGTCATGATTAAGTAAGAATGACATCACTGGACACTTTAAAAGGAGGCTGGTGCTTGGTATCATTGTTTCTCTTCAGTTAACCATGGTTATCTCTAACGAAACACGTGCCGCCATCATTGCACTGCACAAAAATGGCCTAACAGGGAAGAGTATCGCAGCTACAAAGATTGCACCTCTATCAACAATCTATCGCATCATCAAGAACTTCAAGGAGAGAGCTTTCCAAGAAAGACCTTCAAGCGCCCGGACCGTATCTTAAAACTGTTTCAGCTGCGGGATCGGACTACCAGCAGTGCCGAGCTTGCTCAGGAATGGCAGCAGGCTGGTGTGAGTGCTTCTGCACGCACTGTGAGGCGGAGACTCTTTGAGCAAGGCCTGGTTTCAAGGAGGACAGCAAAGAAGCCACTTCTCTCCAGAAAAAACATCAGGTACCGACTGATATTCTGCAAAAGGTACAGGGAGTGGACTGCTGAGGACTGGGGCAAAGTCATTTTCTCTGATGAATCCCCTTTTCGATTGTGTGGGACATCTGGAAAACAGCTTATTCGGAGAAGAAGAGGTGAGCGCTACCACCAGTCTTGTCTTATGCCAACTGTAAGGGTACGTTCACACGATCCTGAATTCCCTGCGGGTTTTTCAGGTCCTTTTTTGGAAAATCCGCAGTGCAAAATCAGTGCATTTTGCACTGCGGATTTTCATGCGTTTTCTTCTGCGGATTCCTCTGCGGGTTTTCACCTGCACTTTCCTATTGGTGCAGTTGGAAACCCGCTGCGGAATCCGCAGAAAGAATTGACATGGTACTTCTTTTTTTCCGCAGCGTTTCCACGCGTTTTTTTCCCGGGAAATTCAGGATCATGTGCACAGCGGGTTTCGTTTTCCATAGGGTTACATTGTACTGTACACCACATGGAAAACGGCTGCGGATCCGCAGCGGCAAATCCGCTGCGGATCCGCAGCAAAAACCGCACCGTGTGAACGTAGCCTAAAGCATCCTGAAACCATTCATGTGTGGGGTTGCTTCTCAGCCAAGGGAATCGGCTCACTCACAGTCTTGCCTAAAAACACAGCCATGAATAAAGAATGGTACCAGAATGTCCTCCAAGAGCAACTTCTCCCAACCGTCCAAGAGCAGTTTGGCGCCCAACAATGCCTTTTCCAGCATGATGGAGCACCTTGCCATAAAGCAAAGGTGATAACTAAATGGCTCATGGAACAAAACATAGAGATTTTGGGTCTATGGCCTGGAAACTCCCCAGATCTTAATCCCATTGAGAACTTGTGGTCAAACATCAAGAGACTGGTGGACAAACAAAAACCAACAAATTCTGGCAAAATGCAAGCATTGATTATGCAAGAATGGACTGCTATCAGTCAGGATTTGGTCCAGAAGTTGATTGAGAGCATGCCAGGGAGAATTGCAGAGGTCTTGAAGAAGGGTCAACACTGCAAATATTGACTTGCTGCATTAACTCATTCTAACTGTCAATATAACCTATTGGTACTCATAATATGATTGCAATTATATTTCTGTATGTGATATAAACATCAGACAAACACTAATAAAAACCAGAGGGCAGCAGATCATGTGAAAATATAATTTTGGTGTTATTCTCAAAAATTTTGGCCATGAGTGTACTCCTCTATCTCTCTATTCAGCCTCCTATATACTCCTCCATCCTGCATTATATCTCTCCATTCAGCCTTTTCTATACAGCCCCATCCTGCATTATATCTCTCCATTCAGCCTCCTATATACTTCTCCATCCTGCATTATATCTCTCCATTCAGCCTTTTCTATACAGCCCTATCCTGCATTGTATCTCTACTTTCAGACTCCTATGTACAGCTCCATCCTGCATTATATCTCTATTCAGCCTCCTATATACTTCTCCATCCTGCATTATATCTCTCCATTCAGCCTCCTATATAGTCCTCCATCCTGCATTATATCTCTCCATTCAGCCTTCTATATACTCCTCCATCCTGCATTATATCTCTCCATTCAGCCTCCTATATACTCCTCCATCCTGCATTATATCTCTATTCAGCCTCCTATATACTCCTCCATCCTGCATTATATCTCTATTCAGCCTCCTATATACTCCTCCATCCTGCATTATATCTCTCCATTGAGCCTCCTATATACTTCTCCATCCTGCATTATATCTCTACTTTCAGCCTTTTCTATACAGCCCCATCCTGCATTATATCTCTACTTTCAGCCTTTTCTATACAGCCCCATCCTGCATTATAGCTCTACTTTCAGCCTTTTCTATACAGCCCCATCCTGCATTATATCTCTACTTTCAGCCTTTTCTATACAGCCCCATCCTGCATTATATCTCTACTTTCAGCCTTTTCTATACAGCCCCATCCTGCATTATATCTCTACTTTCAGCCTTTTCTATACAGCTCCATCCAGCATTATATCTCTCCATTCAGCCTTTTCTATACAACCCCATCCTGCATTATATCTCTACTTTCAGACTCCTATGTACAGCTCCATCCTGCATTATATCTCTCTATTCAGCCTCCTATATACTCCTCCATCCTGCATTATATCTCTCTATTCAGCCTCCTATATACTTCTCCATCCTGCATTATATCTCTCCATTCAGCCTCCTATATACTCCTCCATCCTGCATTATATCTCTCCATTCAGCCTTCTATATACTCCTCCATCCTGCATTATATCTCTATTCAGCCTCCTATATACTCCTCCATCCTGCATTATATCTCTCCATTCAGCCTCCTATATACTCCTCCATCCTGCATTATATCTCTATTCAGCCTCCTATATACTCCTCCATCCTGCATTATATCTCTCCATTGAGCCTCCTATATACTTCTCCATCCTGCATTATATCTCTCCATTCAGCCTTTTCTATACAGCCCCATCCTGCATTGTATCTCTACTTTCAGACTCCTATGTACAGCTCCATCCTGCATTATCTCTCAGTTCAGCCTCCTACACATAGCCCCATTCAGCAAAGCATTAATCCTCTCAGCCTCCTATGCATAGCTCGCATCCTGTAGTATATCACTCCTCTCATGTATACACAGCCTGCATCCTGCAGTATATCACTCCTCTCATGTGTACACAGCCCGCATCCTGCAGTATATCACTCCTCTAATGTATACACAGCCCACATCCTGCAATATATATCACTCCTCTAATGTATACACAGCCGGCATCCTGCAATATATATCACTCCTCTCATGTATACACAGCCCGCATCCTGCAGTATATCATTTCTCTCATGTATACACAGCCCGCATCCTGCAGTATATGGCTTCACTTAGCACCCTCATATTCCGCTCCATTTAGCAGTGCATCATTCCTTTTGTCCCCTCTATACTGCCTCATCCTGCAGTACATCACTCCTCTTAGTTACCTGTGTACCCATGCATTGCTATTGATTCATGCCTCCTAGAAGTAGCTCCATTTTAGACACAACCCAGTCTTCTCTTGCTCAACGCAGATGGCTCAATGAAGTGTTGCTATCTTGCCTCCTGACGTCTCCTGCGTTGCTCCAGCAGTCTGTTGCTTCACAGAGTAAGTGGTGGAGCATGGAGCTATGTGGACCAATCTAGTGTGGCCCCTGCCGAACCAGCCTATATAGCCGTTGCTAGATGTCTAATCCAGCCCTGCATACAGTTCGTCCATGGACTGTGCACATCAGGACTATGATCTGTCCCAATAAATGCAAAAATGTAATAGTCTGTAGCACTTCAGATCTGTATAAAGAGTGAAGTGTGAATGTGAGACTCATGTACGCTAAAATGTAACAAAAAATATTTTTATAAAATTGTAAACCAGGAACCGGGCACAAAAGAAGAAACGTAAATCTGACGGCAGCAGTACGAAGAATCACAACACAAGCAGAAACCTGGCGGTGACCACCTCGGACCATGACTGGGGGGCTCTGAAGAGGAAGGTGGGCAGCAGAAAGCCCCAAAAGGCTGTAGCCAAGGAAGAGAGCGCTCCCTGCAACCAGGAGGCCCAAATCTCCACAGCAGAAACTTGGAGTAACCCCACAGACATCACAAGGCTCAGCGGTATGTGCTATGGTAAAGGGGATGGCCACTACCAGTGAAGGCGTGCTACCTAATGAAACCATGCCTCTTTTTTTGTTCCTTCATCTCTATGGATGATGCGGTCACACGAGACCCCTGTAAATGCCATTTTCAGAATACGTCATGGAAAAAAAAAGTTAAAAAAATCCTTTTCCGGACCTTCTATAGCTGTTGCACAGCATATTGCAAATTACACCAAAGTTATGTCAGATAGCAGAACTTTGTTAATAGTGGCCAACCCCTTTAATTACTCTTAAATGTGATGTTTTGTATTTAAATATTTCCCATTTTTAAAGGGGTTGTCTCATCTCGATAAATTAGTAATATTGCAAAATGCTTAAGAAAACAAGCAACTTTGCATTTTACCACTTATTAAAATAATTTTATAGTTTACGTTTTGTTTTTCCCAAGTTCCCGGCCACCGCTGCTGTGTATAGGAAGTGGCCGGTCTCCTAGGGAAGTAGGGCAGCACTTGCAAGCACTTGGCTTTAAAGTTTGGAAACGCTGCTCAGATGATGGCCGGCCGGATTCTGGCAACACAGCATGGGAAGCACACAATTCAGGTTGCCATGTCCATGTCTTGGTGGGTATTGTCTGGCATCACTGAAGGCAAAGCAAACCCCCTGGGGCTCCCCATTGGGAACCTGAGCCAGGGTATCCACCCAGCAGTCCTCTCTTTCTGCAGCCCTTTCAAAATATTGAAGAACACTTTCACATCATGCTCGGGTGCAGTTGTTTCCAGTGATGCTCGCACTCTTTGCTGAGCAGACACAGGTTTTGCCTACACTAGAGGTTTTTTTGCCATCACCTTTATCAGCACCAGCAGTCATTTATGAGCAAATGATTAGTCTGTTGCTGGTTGACAACTGCAGCTGCACATCGGTATGTGTGTCCTGCATGTCTGCAGTGTTTGACTTAGTAAGTGCAGTGAACTTGACCTATGGCATGCTTTGCCCCCTGGGATCACAGTCTCCTGGGCTAGATGGGGGCTTCAGGCACTCTTCTTCATGGCACAGTTCACACCAGGCAGGTTAGAGACAACTGGCTGCAACATGTTTTGTTGGTTCCTTAGTACAACAAAGCGCAAAGAAAACAAAATAAATCCTAGGCCGGCTGGCCACTAACTGAACAAATTACTTGGCCTGTCGCACAGTTCTTAACCAAATAATTGTGTTACTTATGGCAGCTCTCCCAAGAGCACATAGTCATCAGCTTGTGGACTCTCTGGCCTGTTTTGGGGGTGATATGCAATGCCTTTTGACCTCCAAAGATGTGTATTATGGCATCCAACAAGTTCATTTTAGTCTCATCTGACCAGATTATATTCTCCCATTATTTCACAGGCTAAATACTGTTGAGAAAACAATAAACGCGCTTGTACATGCGTTACAGGTGCTGTTAATTACACAAATTAGAGAAGCATCACATGATTTTTTGAACAGTGCCAATAATTTTGTCCACGCCCTTTTTTATGTTTGGTGTGGAATTATATCCAATTTGGCTTTAGGACAATTCTTTTTGTGTTTTTTTTTTTCATTTAAGACAAATTAAATGAAGATAATACCAAAGAATTTGTGATTGCAATCATTTTCAGGAAGTAACTGAGTATCATCTGACATAATTGCAGGGGTGTCAATACTTTTGGCCACAACTGTATGTATATGTGTGCATATATATGTATGTATTTGTATAGATTAATTATATATTATGAAATATACATAAAAGGTCTTGCTTGCTTTAAAGAAATTTCATGTGCGTCTACAACAAGCCGCTGCGGTCGTCAGATAAAGCCCATCCTGAAGTTTTGGTGCGGGGAGCGGCTATCAGTCGACTGTCATCTGGGCACAACTATCATCAGAGAGGGAAAAGATATGCTGACCGATTCACTTGTGAGTACTGCATGCAATAAACCGGATTTTTAAGAGTTTTTGGGCAGGTAACGCTCTGCGGTTTAGATATTGGCCAGCGAGTGATTGGTTATAGTTGTTGAAGTATTGGAAGCAGATCTTGTAGGGTGCTCTCTGTGTATTTTGAGTTTTGTGGGGTCTCCCACGTACCTGGTAGCAAACATAAGTTTGGACACCCCTGTTAATCCACTTGTTTTTTTTTGGGTTCTTTTTGGAATGATCACATTGTAGATTCAGACTGACGGCAGCAAAACCGTGAAGGAAAACGAGGATTAAGAAACGCATGTGAAATAAAACATAATATGTGTTGGGGGAGGTGGGGGCAATTAGAGTTTTAACCCCTTAACGACCGCCGATACGCCTTTTAAACGCGGCAGTTAAGGGTACTTAAACCACAGCGCTGTTAATTAACGGTGCTGTGGAAAAAGTGAATAGCGCCCCCCAGAGTCGGATTTTCTCTGGGGTCTCGGTTGCCGGGGGTAGCCGAGACCCCAGAGAACATGATTCAGGGTTTTTTTTTACCGACCCCCGGGTTGCGATTGCCGGTAATTAACAGTTTACCGGCGGTCGCAAAAAAAAAAAAAAAACGCGATTTCCCTTTTAATTTCTCTGTCCTGGGCATCAGGCATCTATTTTAGGCCCTGGCTTCGGCCTAGCTGAAGCTGCCGCCTCCTCTCCGCCCCTCGGCCCGCCCCTCTGGATGACAAATATGACACTCTACAGTGTTATAGAGGGGGTGGATCGAGACAGAAAGGGCGCGCTTTTACACAGCTTTGCCGCCTTTTTTTCCTCAGCTCTCCGCCCCCTTCTCTCCTTGCCTCTTCTCCTCGGCTGCCATTTCTACTGCAGCAAGGCTTAACCCTGCATCTCCCGGTCAGCAGGACCAGACCAGCCAGTCTCCGGGGGGGCACAGGACTGTGGTTCTTCGGCGCTGGACCTAGGAGCAAACTGGTGGGTAAGATCACAGCTGGGTTGTTTTACTCGGCTGTGAATCCATATTCCCTATAAGGCTCCCCTATAAGGTTCCTCTGCATAGCTACCCCTGTAAGGTGCTAGCCAGCCCTTTTGCACTCTGTACACTTTGCCGGGCTCAAGATCCAAGAGAACCAGGCAGGACTGCTATTATGCATTCTGCACAGCCTGCGAGACCACTCTCCCCAGTGGCAGCACATACCCGCACTGCCAGGACTGCACTCAGACTACTGTGTCAGAGCCCCAAGAGGCCCCTGCCAATGCTTCAGTGTCTAATGCCACGCCGGAATGGGTCACTGAATGTCGCAATCTATGACGCAGTCTATAGATAAAGTAGATGAGATCCAGCTCCATAAAACGTAATATTTATTGATATCCAAACGATAAAATTCCACAAACATAGAATGTTCAGGCTCCCTCCGGTATGAAGCCCCTGCGCTGGAGAGGCTAAACGGCAACGCGTTTCGATCTGAAGATCTTTTTCAAAGCCAATCTTTGAAAAAGATCTTCGGATCGAAACGCGTTGCCGTTTAGCCTCTCCAGCGCAGGGGCTTCTTCGGAGGATTTACTCGTTTGCCTGCAACGGAGATCCGTGCACCTGCAATCGTCATTGGTGAGCTGGCTGCTTTTTCTTTATAAGATTTAAGTCTATAGATAACCCAACCTCCACATTGCTTCAGGCTCTGCAGAGTCGTGCCTCGGCTATGACCGTTACCCAGCAAAGGGAGAGCTTGACTCAGGGACAGGACGACCCTGTCACATCCACGTCTAGGTCAGGGCGCAAGCGGACCCACAGGTCACGTTCACCTGCGTCATCCCATAGCACACGGTCATCCCCTTCTAGGGAGAGACACCGTAGTTCTAGGTCATCTAGACCGTCCCCTTCCAGGGGCAGACAATGCAGATCTCCGCAATCCCCGACCAGAGAAGGCCTCCGCCCCAGCTCACCCAGCAGGGGACGCCTCAGTGATACACTGGATTCGGAAGGCATCTGTGACTCCGACTCAGACAAGGAAACGGAGGGGTCCCTGATCCCAATGCCTCCTACCAATACAGCGCTAGTTAAGGACTTAATCTCTTCCATCCATCAGGTGTTGGACATTTCTGATCCGCCACCAGAGGCCCCAGAACACAAGATTTCCTTTGAAGGACCTCTGAAGCCGCCTAAGGTTTTCTCTAACCACCCAGAGTTTAAGGCGATCCTTAAAAAGCAGCTCTCACAGCCTGAGAAAAAATTAGTTAATCGCAAATATCTGGAGGTGAGGTAACCCACAGAAGGATACGAAGGAATGGACAGACCCACCCGAAGTGGACCCCCAGTCTTTAGACTAGCAGCACAGACCCTCCTTTCACTGCCAGATAGCTCAACCCTCAGGGTTGCAGCAGACCGGCAGGTAGAACGCATGGCTCGTTCAATTTTCGAGGCTGCAGGGGCATCCCTGGCTCCTGCGTTCGCTTCAGTTTGGGCTGCCAAGGTTATTCTGGCCTGGGGCAAAAATTTACAAGCTGGCCTCCAAGCATCCGCTCCTGAGCTGTCGGACCAAGCGGTTCAAATAGCTGTCGTAGCAGATTACATGCTTCATGCAGCTCTGGATTCAGCAAGGGGTGTAGCGGGCATAGCATGAAAAGCCATCACAATTCGACGTATCCTCTGGCTGCGGGAATGGAAAGCGGACGGAGCCTCAAAGAAGTCCCTCACGCACCTCCCCTACCTCAGTGGGCGACTTTTTGGTGAACAGTTGGACACGATGATATCCAATGCCACCGGGGGTAAGAGTACCTCTCTTCCCCAACTGAAATCTAAACGCAGTTACAAGAAGCGTAACCAAACTCGATTCCGATCCTTTCGAAATTCTTTGGGCTGGTCCGTCTCGCGTCCAGCACAAAATCGTAACCGTTCCCCACGCAGGGACAACTCACGGTCGACGCAAAGGTCGGACAGGACCTGGCAGTCAAAAGCAGCCCAGTCTAAGCCCAGAGGAGAAAAATCTCAGACTTTCTCCTCATCATGACTCACGGACTCCGGAAGACCCCACACCCGTAGGCGGCCGACTTTTGCTCTTTCATCAAGTCTGGCTGCCTATTACAGAAGACAGGTGGGTCACGGAACTAGTGTCTTCCGGATACAAGATAGAGTTCACCTCCAACCCACCGGACCAATTCTTCCTTTGTCCCCCCCAAAACCACCGGCCAAGGCTCGTGCCTTCTGACAAGCAGTCTCCTCGCTTTTTCAAGCAGGAGTCATAGTACCGGTCTCCACGGCCGAGCACTTCCGAGGTTTCTACTCCAATCTATTCTTAGTCCCCAAGAAAGGAGGCAGTGTGCGGCCCATATTGGACCTAAAACAACTCAACCAATATGTACGGGTCCGTCACTTCCGCATGGAGTCTCTTCGGTCCATCATTGCGTCCATGGAGAAGGGAGAATATCTCGCCTCCATAGACATACAAGACTCATACCTACTGTCACGGATCGCTGCTCCGTGGTGTCACTTATTCGTCACGTGCCTGCTCTCACACGTGACTTTGGGTTGTGCCTGCAAGGGTTAATATATCTCCCAACTCTCTGTCCAGCATTCAACCTCTGTCCTATGCTGTAATGGGAGCATAAATCACACACTGACCCAGGCCACATACGCGCTGCCACCACTCATCGAATACACGGGCGATGAGTCACAGAAATAACTAATCAAAATATGTTTATCACTCATAAGGCTCACACACCTCTAGGCTATGGATTCTTTAGAACATTCAAGGTTCAACTTATTAAAGTTTATACTTTAATAGAAAAAGGTTCAGTGTTTACAAGAAAAAGGTATAAAAATATGATAATAAAAAGACATACAACTTATGCAAAACAGTATAAAATAAAGAGGAGGAAACTTACAGAAATCATCTAACTTGTAGTCTGCTTTCTGCTCCCTGAGGGGGGGTGAATGTAGTTGTGGAACACATCAGCTTTTCTCCTTCGCCTCATTGGGGGACACAGACCGTGGGGTGTATGCTGCTGCCAATAGGAGGCTGACACTAAGTGATACAAAAAAAGTTAGCTCCTCCCCTGCAGTATACACCCTCCTGGTGGCTCTCAGCTCCTCCCCTGCAGTATACACCCTCCTGCTGGCTCTCAGCTCCTCCCCTGCAGTATACACCCCCCTGCTGGCTCTCAGCTAACCAGTTCTTGCTTAGTGTCTGTAGGAGGCACATGGGTCTGTTTCAGACCCCAACAATTTTATTTTTTTGTTTACTTTTCTGTAAATTTTTATTTTTTAATTAACGGAGTGAAGGGGGCGACGGTTCCTTTCAAGGTTCCGATCTCCCCTGAACCATCAACAGGCGAGCACGGCGAGTATACCTCCCTGTACCCTCTCCTGCGACGTGGGAAGCCATGCCTGAGCTCACTTCAGGGGCGACGGTTCCTTTCATGGTCCCGATCTCCCCTGAACCATCAACAGGCGAGCACGGCGAGTATACCTCCCTGTACCCTCTCCTGCGACGTGGGAAGCCATGCCTGAGCTCACTTCAGGGGCGACGGTTCCTTTCACGGTCCCGATCTCTCCACACCAGCAACGGGCGACCACATGGAGTGTCGCCTCCATGTATCCTCTCCTGGAGCCAGGCCTATAGCCGGACAACTGGCCCTGTCCACCCGGACTGAACACTGTGGCTGTACAGAGGCCCCTCTCTATGGCGTCCGAACAGCCCCCACTGTCCCACCACTGTGAAAGCGGATGGCACAAGGAGGCGGACGGTTCCTCTCCACCTCCCTAGTAAACGGATGATGGATTGAGGCTTATCCCTGCACCGTCCACGCTACACAGAACAGCGCTGAAACCCACATCTGCGGCGGCTCCATGCCGGGACGCGCATCAATGGTGAGTGGATCCATCTTCAGTGGGATATGCACATGCTGACAGGCAGCCTCAGCCACTTCCCTGTGGCCCACCTCTCTGAGGTAACGCTCTGGATGGCTGCAAAAATTTAGTCCCCGGCTTCGGCCGATTTGTAGGCCGCATCCTGGAAGTCTTGCCTGGAACGACCCACTGGTGACGTCCGCCGGCTACAGAAATTTAGGCCCCGGCTTAGGCCTATTCAACATCGTGTCTGTGGCTCCGCCCCCCAAATTGGCGCTCTCTGCAAGATTTTATCAACTCTGCAGCTCCCGGTGGCTATCTTGGTCCACCCGGCCAACTCACACTGGGGGGACAGTATTTTTTGCATTAAAAGATTTCCTGGTCTTAAAAGCACATGACCAGTATTCCCTGGTCTTAAAGGCATATGGCCAGTATTCCCAGTCTTAAAGGCGCATGACCAGTATTCCCTGGTCTTAAAGGTGCATGACCAGTATTCTCTGGTCTTAAAGGCGCATGACCAGTATTCCCTGGTCTTAAAGGCGTATGACCAGTATTTCCTGGTCCTAAAGGCGCATGACCAGTATTTCCTGGTCTTAAAGGCGCTTCATCAGTCCGAGGAGACCTCCGCCGCCGACCCCAGCTTTATCCTCTAGTTCCCCTCAGTGGACTTCTTCACTGACCAATCCATGGTTCTCTGACCAAGAGATTGAATCCCTCTGTGTACCCTCTGTGTTTGGAGTGCTCGCAGGACCAATATACATGGTCCCTATCCTACATGGGAGCCGTCGGCTAGCAGGGGTCGCAAGTATTCTAGAATTGTGCAGGCGTCTAGAAACATACAGGCATCTAGAAAACGGAAGTTTTTCGTTTCCTGCTCCCTCACCAATGATTTGATGACAACAAGACTCTGAATATGGATTGGATATTGCCTGAGCTTGCCAGAGCTTCAGAGACTAAACTCCCTCGAGAGTATTTGCCATTCAATTCGGATAAGCGATTCACTGGACAGAAGCCTCTACGTGGGATGCCATGCCTGGCCTGTTTTTTAAAGGCGACGGGTCCTTTAAAGGGCACCGATCTCCAGAAACCATCAACAGGCGAGCACACGGAGTGTCGTCTCCATGTTTCCTCTTCTGCATCCAGGCCTAACGCCAGACAACCTGTCCTGTCCACCTGGAGACCTGAACTCTGTGGACATATAGAGGCACCCTTTTTGGCGTACGAGCTCCCCCCTCTGCATCACCACTATTTAGTGGATGATGCAAGAAGGCGGACAATTCCTCTCCACTTCCCTGTTAAGAGGTTGATGGATCGAGGGTTCCTAATTTTTATCTCTGCACCGTGAAAAGAGGAGATGGCAAGAGACTATGACCTGCTGGATGCAGCCGCACATTCTGCCATGGGGCAGATTAACCGGGTAGAATCTCCTGTGGTATACCTACCAGTATCCCTGCCTGATGGGTCATCAATTAAAAATACCACGGACTGTCAGATTGTAAATCTGGTTCGTTCCATCTTGCGGCTTCGGGTCCAGCGCTCTATCCTCCCTAGCGGCCGCATGGATTGCTAGAGCAATGGTCTCCTGGCTGGAGACCTTAACTACCTTGATTCACACCAGCAACAACTGGCCAATCAAATCCTTTGAGCGGGAGACTGACAAAGGATTGTATAAGGATTGTCCAGCACAGTCTAGATCTAAGGGATCTTGGTTCCAAACAGGGGAACGAAAAGTAAGATCGACCCTGGACCTCAAACTTCTAACCTTTGACATGGTCCTCCTTCTTTGGATGGAGTTCCTCCGCTCAGCCATTACTTCAACAGAAAAAGGTGCAGTTTCCGGCATCCATCGACATTCGGGTTGCTTACCCTCTGCAAAAATTCCTTCGCCTTTCCATTCGTCAACAGCATTTTCAAGTCACAACCTTGTCCTTCGGCCTTGCTTCCGCACCCAGAGTGTTCGCTCGGGTCATGGCGGATGTCATGTTTCTCTTGCACTCTAGAGGCGTGCTCGTCCTGCCCTGTTTGGTCTGTCCAGCCGCCCTTCCAGGACTACGCTGAGTCGTCTATCTCTTGCGATACCTTCTCTCCTGGGCTGGCAGCTACACTTAGACAAGTTCTCCTCATTTCCAGCCCAGCAGATATCCTTTTTGAGGATGATCCTGCACACTTCTAGAAGGATGGTAATTCTTCCTCGAGACAAGGTCATGGCCCTTCAACAGGGAGCTCGCGCAAGGAGAGTTCTGAGGACTTGATTACTCACCCCCTCATTTCATTCGATTTGCTAAGAGAGTTCTGAGCAAAAATGGTGACGACAATGGAAGCTGTTTCCTTTGCTCCGCTCGTTTTCAGCAAGTCAAACAGACTTTCAGACAATAGTCTCTGAGCTCCTTCTTCATCCAGGGCCTTTCTCCCGGTTCAATGGTTGTTAGTAACTACCAATGCCAGTCTTCTTCTCCCCATCATTGTTCTGGAGATCCGAACGGTAGTCTTACAGCAGGTCCACTGCCTTCTGGCGGGTCACCCTATCCGAATTAAATTGGATAATGCCACGGCGGTGCCTTACGTCAGTCATCTAGCAGGAACCCACGGTCAGGTACCATGACCGAGGTACCTCACTTTCTTTGATGGGCCGAAGTCTATTATTCGGTGATCTCGGCAGTATATATCCCAGAAGTAGAACTCAGAACGGCAAACAAATTCAGCCGTCAGGGTTCCGCCTCAAGTCAGTGGGAACTTCTCCCCGAAGTCTTCCATCAGATCTGTCCTTACTGGAGCTCTCCAGTTGTAGGTGGGATGACATCCAGACTGAAGGCCAATGTACTCGAGTTCGTGGTTCGGCCTCAAGGTCCAAGAGCCATCGCTCTCCATGCTCTGGTTCTGCCGTGGTACCAGTTTCCATAACTCCCCTTCCACTGCTTCCGAAAGCCTTTCGGAAGCAGAAAGGGGCCCCAGTGATCCTCAGAGATCCGCACTGACCACGTCCGTTTTTTGTTTGCGGAGCTAGTATCTTCTCGCCTTATCGCAGCACAACTGCAAGTAGGGACTTTCTCACAGGGAGTTTTCACACGTAGTTCTTCCCTATCGCATACCGTTAGATCATTGGGACCTTATTATTCCTAGGAGCCTTACAGTAGGCTCCTTTTTCATCCGGGCAGACTTTACTATCAGGGAAAGTCGTCCCGTTCTCCTCTGCGATATTCTCACTCTGACGAGTCTTCGGAGCTAGCTTCTCTGCTCTTTCAGACTTTTTTCCCTTATTACCTTCGAGGCAAGGTTGTCCTCAGGCCATCTCCATCCCTTGTTACCAAGGTGGTACTGTATTACCACTGTTATGAGGGCATAGTTCTTCCCTCATCTCTTTTGGCCCCATATTCTGGACGAAGTGAGTGCTCTGAGTAGGTACGTCTTGAGGACGGCGTCCTTCTGAAGGTTGGACGTTTTATTTGGGCTTCCTTACGGTAGAGGAAGGGTTCCTGACTTTTTCAGGAAGGGTTTAGCCGTTTCATCGACCATGATAACATGGTGAATTCCTTTCACCATCCAGGAGTCCTTCCGTGCTAGATGTCAGCCTATCTCCTTGTCTATCAAGGGTTCTAGGCACCAGGCGTCAGCAAGGCACGCCTGCAAGCTTGCGGATTCGTCCAGTCCGCATGCATTCTTGAAGCACTATAATTCCCACACTTCCACAGATGTGAGTCTGGGCAGGCGGACTCTGCAGGCCGTGGTGGCGCACTTGTAAGTAGCGGTTACACAGGGCCTGATCTATTGTTGTCCCCACCCAGGGACTGCTTTGGGACGTCCCACGGTCTATGTCCCCCAATGAGGCGAAGGAGAAATAGGGATTTTTGTGTACTCACCGTAAAATCCTTTTCTCCGAGCCATTCATTGGGGGACACAGCTCCCGCCCTGTTATTAGCTTATGCTTGTTTTTTATAATATGACATGCTATACGCTCATATTGTTATTGATCTCCTACTGCTTTTGCACCGAACTGGTTAGCTGAGAGCCAGCAGGAGGATGTATACTGCAGGGGAGGAGCTAACTTTTTTTGTATCACTTAGTGTCAGCCTCCTATTGGCAGCAGCATACACCCCACGGTCTGTGTCCCCCAATGAATGGCTCGGAGAAAAGGATTTTACGGTGAGTACACAAAAATCCCTATTTCAGGCTGCCCTCATTGTGTGAACACCATTCTCTGTCTGCAGCCTAAATTTATAACTTTGGTCTGAGGTCAGGTTTCTAGACCGGCCCCTCAGGTCAATATCATAACTGCTGCCTGTCTGATTGAGCCATGGCCGCGCTACTAATGAATATATATTATTTTCCTCTGGAGACATGTGTGAAATGGTTCCCAGGGATACCTTCCCTCAAGCAGCATTTAGCATCTCCCCTCTAAGGGTACCGTCACACTATAACATTTCGATCGCTACGACGGTACGATTCGTGACGTTCCAGCGATATCGTTACGATATCGCTGTGTCTGACACGCAGCAGCGATCAGGGATCCTGCTGAGAATCGTACGTCGTAGCAGATCGTTTAGAACTTTCTTTCATCGCTGGATCTCCCGCTGTCATCGCTAGATCGGTGTGTGTGACACCGATCTAGCGATCTAGCGATGCGATCCAGCGATGCGTTCGCTTGTAACCAGGGTAAACATCGGGTAACTAAGCGCAGGACCGCGCTTAGTTACCCGATGTTTACCCTGGTTACAAGCGTTAAACTAAAAAAAAAAAAAACAGCACATACTTACATTCTGGTGTCCGTCAGGTCCCTTGCCGTCTGCTTCCAGCACTGTGACTGCCGGCCGTAAAGTGAAAGCAGAGCACAGCGGCTGTGCTTTCACTTTCACTTTACGGCCGGCAGTCACAGTGCGGGAAGCAGAGACTGCAAGGGACCTGACGAACACCAGAATGTAAGTATGTGCTGTTTGTTTGTTTTTTAGTTTAACGCTTGTAACCAGGGTAAACATCGGGTAACTAAGCGCGGTCCTGCGCTTAGTTACCCGATGTTTACCCTGGTTACCCAGGGACCTCGGCATCGTTGGTCGCTGGAGAGCTGTCTGTGTGACAGCTCCCCAGCGACCACACTACGATTTACCTACGATCACGGCCAGGTCATATCGCTGGTCGTGATCGTAGGTAAATCGTATAGTGTGACGGTACCCTAAGACCTCAGGTGTCCCTTTGTTCTTGGCTCTAGCTAGACCCCCTGGTGAGATATGGAGACAGAATTCCTACTCTTCCCAAGGAAGTACATATTAACACCTAGGTGCCACTGGCCTTCAGGACAGATGCTACATTATCACTAGACAGATGTCAGAGGTCACTACACACATATAGATATATATAATGTATATACACATATTCCACCACACCTACATATACCGATTGCCCCTGCCCATCAGTGGTTTCTCAGGTTCGCAATCGACCAGGACCACTACCAGTTCGTGGCTCTCACGTTCGGACTCGCCACGGCTCCCAGAGTGTTTACCAAGGTCATGGCAGCCACCATGGACGTCCTGCACTCCAGAGGCATAGTAGTCGTTCCATACTTGGACGATCTACTCATCAAGGCTCCCACCTTCAAGGACTGCGAGCTCAGCGTCTCAATTACAATCGACACTGAGTCACATGGGCTGGTTAGTCAACTTACAAAAGTCATCACCAACCCCGAGTCAGTCTCTGACCTTCCTGGGAAAGCTATTCAACACCTCCAGGGGTTTAGTGCTCCTTCCCAAGGACAAGGCACTGGCTCTTCGCCTAGGAGTTCGCACCGTCCTCCGCAAACCCCCCTCGATCTCTCCGGTTTGCCATGAGAGTCCTCGGCAGGATGGGGCAGCAATAGAAGCCGTCCCATTTGCCCAGTTTCGCCTCAGGCATCTACAACTAGCCATTCTCAAGTCCTGGGACAAGAACCCTTTCTCGACAGGGAGTTCCGGCTAACGTCGTCAACCAAGAGGTCCCTGCACTGGTGGCTCAAGCCAACCTCGCTAGCAAAGGGGAAATCCTTTCTCACAGGTCAATGGAAAGTTCTGACCACCGATGCGAGCCTATCTGGTTGGGGTGCAGTGCACCTACACCACAGGGCAAGTGGTCCCCAGTAGAAGCGACCATGCCCATCAACATCCTGGAAATTCGTGCCATCCTCCTGGCATTGAGGGCCATTCATCACTTACTGGCAGCCTCTCGCATCAGAATACAGTCGGACAATGCTACGGCTGTGGCATATGTGAATCACCAAGGGGGGACCCGCAGTACCCAGGCGATGCGAGAAGTGTCACATATCCTCCACTGGGCAGAGGACACAGGGTCGGTTCTCTCGGCGGTGCACATTCCAGGTGTGGACAACTGGGAAGCAGACTTCCTCAGCCGACAAGGAATAGACTCAGGAAAGTGGTCTCTCCATCCCGAAATTTTTCGCCAGATTTGCCATTGCTGGGGGACCCTGGATGTGGACCTAATGGCATCCCACTTCAATGCCAAGGTCTCCAACTTCATGGCCAGAACACACGATCTGCGGTCGCTCGGAGCAGACGCTCTGGTTCAGGACTGGACCCAGTTCCAGCTTCTGTACATTTTTCCACCTCTCCCCCTGATATCCAGGGTGGTGAGGAAGATCAAGCAAGAGGGAGCTCCAACCATACTAATCGCACCGGACTGGCCCAGACGTACATGGTACGCCGACATCGTACAACTTACAGTAGACGCCCCCTGGCATCTCCCCGACCGCCCCGATCTTCTATCACAAGGCCCGTTCTACCACCAGAACTCAGGGGCTCTCAATTTGACAGTGTGGCCCTTGAGACCTGGGTTCTAACCCAGGCAGGGCTCTCGCCGGACATCATTGGAACCATGATCAAGGCATGGAAGCCAGCCTCTGCCAAGATCTATTACCGTACCTGGAAAGCTTTCTTTACCTTGTGCGAATCTCGTGGCCAGACTCCACTCCCTGGCTCTGTCACTAAGGGGTTAACCCCTTAAGCCCCGAGGGTGGTTTGCACGTTAATGACCGGGCCAATTTTTACAATTCTGACCACTTTCCCTTTATGAGGTTATAACTCTGGAACGCTTCAACGGATCTTGGCGATTCTGACACTGTTTTCTCGTGACATATTGTACTTCATGTTAGTGGTAAAATTTATTCGATATAACTTGCGTTTACTTGAGAAAAAACGGAAATTTGGCGAAAATTTTGAAAATTTCACAATTTTCCAACTTTGAATTTTTATATCCTTAAATCACAGAGATATGTCATGCAAAATACTTAATAAGTAACATTTCCCACATGTCTACTTTACATCAGCACAATTTTGGAACAAAATTTTTTTTTCGTTAGGGAGTTATTAGGGTTAAAAGTTGACCAGCAATTTCTCATTTTTACAACACCATTTTGTTTTTAGGGACCACATCTCATTTGAAGTCATTTTGAGGGGTCTATATGATAGAAAATAACCAAGTGTGACACCATTCTAAAAACTGCACCCCTCAAGGTGCTCAAAACCACATTCAAGAAGTTTATTAACCCTTCAGGTGTCTTACAGGAATTTTTGGAATGTTTAAATAAAAATGAACATTCAACTTTTTTTCACACACAATTTATTTCAGCTCCAATTTGGTTTATTTTACCAAGGGTAACAGGAGAAAATGGACCCCAAAAGTTGTTGTACAATTTGTCCTGAGTACGTTGATACCCCATATGTGGGGATAAACCACTGTTTGGGCGCATGGCAGAGCTCGGAAGGAAAGGAGTGCCATTTGACTTTTCAATGCAAAATTGACTGGAATTGAGATGGGACGCCATGTTGCGTTTGGAGAGCCCCTGATGTACCTAAACATTGAAACCCCCCACAAGTGACACCATTTTGGAAAGTAGACCCCTTAAGGAACTTATCTAGATGTGTGGTGAGCACTTTGACCCACCAAGTGCTTCATAGAAGTTTATAATGCAGAGCCGTAAAAATAAAAAAAATTTTTTTTCACAAAAATGATTTTTTAGTCCCCAGTTTTGTATTTTCACAAGGGTAACAGGATAAATTGGACCCCAAAAGTTGTTGTCCAATTTGTCCTGAGTACGCTGATACCCCATATGTGGGGGGGAAGCACTGTTTGGGCGCATGGCAGAGCTCGGAAGGGAAGGAGCGCCATTTGGAATACAAACTTAGATGGATTGGTCTGCGGGCGTCACGTTGCATTTGCAGAGCCCCTGATGTACCCAAACAGTACAAACCCCCCACAAGTGACCCCATATTGGAAACTTGACCTCCCAAGGAACTTATCTAGATGTGTTGTGAGAACTGTGAACCCCCAAGTGTTTCACTGCAGTTTACAAAGCAGAACCGCGAAAATAAAAAAATCTTATTTTTCCCCACAAAAATGATTTTTAGCCCCCCACATTTTTATTTTCCTAATGATAACAAGAGAACTTGGACCCCAAAAGTCGTTGTCCAATTTGTCCTGAGTGCGCTGATACCCCATATGTTGGGGTAAACCCCTGTTTGGGCGCACCGGAGAGCTCGGAAGGGAAGGAGCACTGTTTTACTTTTTCAACGCAGAATTGGCTGGAATTGAGATCGGACGCCATGTCGCGTTTGGAGAGCCCCTGATGTGCCTGAACAGTGGAAACTCCCCAATTCTACCTGAATCCCTAATCCAACAACACCCCTAACCCTAATCCCAACGGTAACCCTAACTACACCCCTAACCCTGACACGCCCCTAATTCTAATCCCAACCCTAATCCCAACCGTAAATATAATCCAAACCCTAACTTTAGCCCTAACCCTAACTATAGCCCCAGCCCTAACCCTAACTTTAGCCCTAACCCCAACCCTAGCCCCAACCCTAGCCCTAGCCCTAACTTTAACCCTAGCCCTGATGGGAAAATGGAAATAAATACATTTTTTTAATTTTATTATTTTTC
This sequence comes from Ranitomeya imitator, assembly GCF_032444005.1. Lineage (NCBI taxonomy): Eukaryota > Metazoa > Chordata > Amphibia > Anura > Dendrobatidae > Ranitomeya > Ranitomeya imitator. The sequence goes on along the minus strand of NC_091282.1, from coordinate 752,829,485 downwards.
CCTAACTAAGGGGGTGATGAAGGGGGGTTTGATTTACTTTTATAGCGTTTTTTATATCGGATTTTTGGGATTGGCAGCTGTCACACACTAAAAGACGCTTTTTTATAGCAAAAAAGTTTTTGCGTCTCCACATTTTGAGACCTATAATTTTTCCATATTTTGGTCCACAGAGTCATCTGAGGTCTTGTTTTTTGCGGGACTAGATGACGTTTTTATTGGAAACATTTTTGGACATGTGACAGTTTTTGATCACTTTTTATTCCGATTTTTGTGAGGCAGAATGACCAAAAACCAGCTATTCATGAATTTCTTTTGGGGGAGGCGTTTATACCGTTCCGCGTTTGGTAAAATGGATGAAGCAGTTTTATTCTTCGGGTCAGTACGATTACAGCGATATCTCATTTATATAATTTTTTTTATGTTTTGGCGCTTTTATATGATAAAGGCTATTTTATAGAAAAAATAATTATTTTGGCATCGCTTTATTCTCAGGACTATAACTTTTTTATTTTTTTGCTTATGCTTTGTGGCGGCTCGTTTTTTGCGGGACAAGATGACGTTTTCAGCGGTACCATGGTTATTTACATCCATCTTTTTGATCGCGTGTTAATCCACTTTTTGTTCGGCGGTATGATAATAAAGCGTTGTTTTTTGGCTCTTTTTTTTTTTTTCTTATGGTGTTCACTGAAGGGGTTAACTAGTGGGACCGTTTTATAGGTTGGGTCGTTACGGACGTGGCGATACTAAATATGTGTACTTTTATTATTTGTTTGTTTTGTTTTTTTTAGATAAAGAAATGTATTTATGGGAATAATATTTTTATTTATTTATTTATTTAGTAATTTTTTTTTTTTTTTTTTACACGTGGAATTTTTTTTTTTTACCTTTTTACTTTGTCCCAGGGGGGGGGGACATCACAGATCGCCGATCTTACAGTTTGCACAGCACTCTGTAAGATTGGCGATCTCACTCACATTGCTGCAGACTTACCAGCACCTGCAGTCGACCCGGAAGTACTCCCTGCAGGACCCGGATGCAGCCCCGCAGCCATTTTGGATCCGGGGCCTGCAGGGAGAAGACGCTTGGTACAAGGTGAGCACATAACCTTGTACCGATCGTCTCAGGGAAGCACGCAGGGAGCCCCCTCCCTGCGCGATGCTTCCCTGTACCGCCGGCACACCGCGATCATGTTTGATCGCGGTGTGCCGGGGGTTAATGTGCCGGGAGCGGTCCGTGACCGCTCCTGGCACATAGTGCCGGATGTCAGCTGCGATAGTCAGCTGACACTCGGCCGCGCTCCCCCCCCCCCCCCCCGTGAGCTATGGGAATTAAGGCCCACCCCACCTCGACGGGATAGTACGTCATATGGGATTAAAGGGTTAAGCAATGTTAGAGGGTGGTTTTACTGTTAAAGGGAAGGTGCCATCAAAAAAAAAAAATTTTTTCCAGCAATTGAAAAAATGTAAAGAATTAATGTTCACATTTTCTTAAAAAATATTATCATTGGTTTATAATTTAGTAAAATATGAAAAATAATTTTAAAAGGTTTGGCATTTCCACTGTTAAACACTAGGAGGAGCAGCTACTGAATTTTGACACAAAAACCTAGTGTGCAACTAGCTCGCAGTACTGCACTGCAGTAATTATGGGCGGAGTCTGCTGACATGGGTGTGATGTCTCCTCTACTCCCCTTCTGGGTGTTTGCTAAGGGATAAGAGCGGATGAGAATTAGGAACACATTGAGCAGCCATTTTGTTGGTGACTGCAAAGTTATACTGACAAGAGAACTAAGTAATGTAATAGATAAACCATTATTTCTTATTTTTAGGGACTCTATAGCGACAGGGTCTGTTCCGCAGGATTGGCGCATAGCAAATGTGGTGCCAATATTCAAAAAGGGCTCTAAAAGTGAACCTGGAAATTATAGGCCAGTAAGTCTAACCTCTATTGTTGGTAAAATATTTGAAGGGTTTCTGAGGGATGTTATTCTGGATTATCTCAATGAGAATAACTGTTTAACTCCATGTCAGCATGGGTTTATGAGAAATCGCTCCTGTCAAACCAATCTAATCAGTTTTTATGAAGAGGTAAGCTATAGGCTGGACCACGGTGAGTCATTGGACGTGGTATATCTCGATTTTTCCAAAGCGTTTGATACCGTGCCGCACAAGAGGTTGGTACACAAAATGAGAATGCTTGGTCTGGGGGAAAATGTGTGTAAATGGGTTAGTCACTGGCTTAGTGATAGAAAGCAGAGGGTGGTTATAAATGGTATAGTCTCTAACTGGGTCGCTGTGACCAGTGGGGTACCGCAGGGGTCAGTATTGGGACCTGTTCTCTTCAACATATTCATTAATGATCTGGTAGAAGGTTTACACAGTAAAATATCGATATTTGCAGATGATACAAAACTATGTAAAGCAGTTAATACAAGAGAAGATAGTATTCTGCTACAGATGGATCTGGATAAGTTGGAAACTTGGGCTGAAAGGTGGCAGATGAGGTTTAACAATGATAAATGTAAGGTTATACACATGGGAAGAAGGAATCAATGTCACCATTACACACTGAATGGGAAACCACTGGGTAAATCTGACAGGGAGAAGGACTTGGGGATCCTAGTTAATGATAAACTTACCTGGAGCAGCCAGTGCCAGGCAGCAGCTGCCAAGGCAAACAGGATCATGGGGTGCATTAAAAGAGGTCTGGATACACATGATGAGAGCATTATACTGCCTCTGTACAAATCCCTAGTTAGACCGCACATGGAGTACTGTGTCCAGTTTTGGGCACCGGTGCTCAGGAAGGATATAATGGAACTAGAGAGAGTACAAAGGAGGGCAACAAAATTAATAAAGGGGATGGGAGAACTACAATACCCAGATAGATTAGCGAAATTAGGATTATTTAGTCTAGAAAAAAGACGACTGAGGGGCGATCTAATAACCATGTATAAGTATATAAGGGGACAATACAAATATCTCGCTGAGGATCTGTTTATACCAAGGAAGGTGACGGGCACAAGGGGGCATTCTTTGCGTCTGGAGGAGAGAAGGTTTTTCCACCAACATAGAAGAGGATTCTTTACTGTTAGGGCAGTGAGAATCTGGAATTGCTTGCCTGAGGAGGTGGTGATGGCGAACTCAGTCGAGGGGTTCAAGAGAGGCCTGGATGTCTTCCTGGAGCAGAACAATATTGTATCATACAATTAGGTTCTGTAGAAGGACGTAGATCTGGGGATTTATTATGATGGAATATAGGCTGAACTGGATGGACAAATGTCTTTTTTCGGCCTTACTAACTATGTTACTATGTTACTATGTTACACAGTCACAGAAGATGGCAGACAGCAATGATTCTGAGAGATATATGGTGGAGGGAGCAGGGTGACAGCAGCACAGAGTATTTCAGGAGAGCAGTGTGCTGTTCTATGGGGGGGGGGGGGGGCGGGTGGGTGTGGAGCAGCCAGGGATTTACATAGAGCGCTGTCTTTTATACACATGGATGGACCATCTGCTTGTCTGCTCCATAGAAATCCAGGAAACATTTCTGCTGATTGATGGCCTGTTCTGATCCAGACATTGCATGCAAAGACTCCATTCCCCTCCTCAGGTCCTGTCCTGGCGATGTGTGACAGGCGCAGTACTGGGTGGAAGCAGGCTGTGGGGAAATGTAGCCATATAGTAACGATAAAAATGAGACCCTTCTATTCAGCTGCCTCACCAGCCTTCCCCTGACTGCACCTAACTGGAGGTCATGCTGCCCCCTATATTACCCCAGACCCGTGTGCAGCTGCTCAACCAGAACCATCGTAGAATGGGTCCCCTTTCTGAAGATAATACCGCCATATAGATCACACAATACCGCCATATAGATCACACAATACCGCCATATAGATCACACATACCGCTATATAGGTCACACATAATACCGCCATATAGATCACACATAATACTGTCATATAGTTCTCACATAATACTGACATAGTTCTCACATAATACCGCCACATAGATCACACTTAATACCGCCATATACTTCTCACATACCGTCATATAGATCACACACAATACCGCCATATAGATCACCCATAATGCCGCCATATACTTCTCACCTAATACCGCCATATACTTCTCACCTAATACCGCCATATACTTCTCACATAGTCATATAGATCACACACAATACCGCCATGTAGATCACCCATAATGCCGCCATATAGATCTCACATAATGCCGCCATATACTTCTCACATAATACCGCCATATACTTATCACACATGCCGCCATATAGATCACACATGCCGCCATATAGATCACACATGCCGCCATATAGATCTCACATGCCGCCATATACTTCTCACATAATACCGCCATATACTTATCACACATGCCTCCATATAGATCACACATGCCGCCATATAGATCACACATGCCGCCATATAGATCACACATGCCGCCATATAGATCACACATGCCGCCATATAGATCTCACATGCCGCCATATACTTCTCACATAATACCGCCATATACTTATCACACATGCCGCCATATAGATCACACATGCCGCCATATAGATCACACATGCCGCCATATAGATCACACATGCCGCCATATAGATCACACATGCCGCCATATAGATCACACATGCCGCCATATAGATCACACATGCCGCCATATAGATCACACATGCCGCCATATGCTAATCACATAATACCGTCATATAAGTCACACACAATACCACCTTGTAGATCACACATATAACCATCATATAATTCTCACATAGTACTGTCATATAGTTTTTACATCATTCCACAATACTGATCAAACATAATACCACCATATAGATCACATATAATACTGTCATATAGATCACACATGCAGGGGGGAGAGGAGTGCATAGGAGAAAGACATGCAAGGGGAGAGGAGTGCATAAGAGGGAGAGCGACCCATGGGGAGAGAGACATGCAGGGAGGAGACAAGTGCATAGGAGGTAAAGCGACCCATGTGGAGAGAGGAGTGCATAGGAGAGGATTAGATATTGACTGCTGAGCTGTGTATCTAATACTGTCCTGTGTATCTAAACCTGTCCTGTGTATCTAATCCTGTCCTGTGTAATACTGACTACTGAGCTGTGTATCTAATCCTTTCCTGTGTGATACTGACTGCTGAGCCGTGTATCTAATCCTATCCTGTGTGATACTGTGCTGAGCCGTGTACCTAATCCTATCCTGTGTGATACTGTCTCCTACACAGGACAGGATTAGATACACAGCTCAGCAGTCAGTATCACAAATGACAGGTTTAGATACACAGGACAGGATTAGATACACAGGACAGAGGTAGTGGTAGGTGGTATATAGAGGCATGTAGCAGTGGTAGGGGTATATATAGAGGCAGGTAGCAGTGGTAGTTGGTATATAGAGGCAGGTAGCAGTGGTAGGTGGTATATAGAGGTAGGTAGCAGTGGTAGGTGGTATATAGAGGCAGGTAGCAGTGGTAGGTGGTACATATATATGGGCAGGTAGCAGTGGTAGGTGGTGTATATATAGTGGCAGGTAACAGTGTTAGGTGGTATATAGTGGCAGGTAGCAGTGGTAGGTGGTATATAGGGGCAGGTAGCAGTGTTAGGTGGTATATAGGGGCAGGTAGCAGTGGTAGGTGGTATATAGGGGCAGGTAGCAGTGGTAGGTGGTATATAGGGGCAGGTAGCAGTGGTAGGTGTTACATAGACGCAGGTAGCAGTGGTAGGTGGTATATAGGGGCAGATAGCAGTGGTAGGTGGTATATAGAGGAGCAGGTAGCAGTGGTAGGTGGTATATAGTGGCAGGTAGCAGTTGTAGGTGGTATATAGGGGCAGGTAGCAGTGGTAGGTGGTATATAGTGGAGCAGGTAGTGGTAGGTGGTACATAGAGGCAGCTAGCAGTGGTAGGTGGTATTTAGAGGCAGGTAGCATATAAAGGCAGGTAGCAGTGGTAGGTGGTATACAGAGGCACTTATCAGTGGTAGTTGGTATATAGAGGCAGGTAGTGGTAGATGGTATATATAGAGGCAGGTAGCAGTGGTATATATAAGGGCCGGTAGCAGTGGTAGATGGGATATAGAGAAGCAGGTAGCAGTGGTAGGTGGTATATAGAGGCATGTAGCAGTGGTAGGTGGTATATATAGGGGCAGGTAGCTGTGGTAGGTGATACATAGAGGCAGGTAGCAGTGGTAGGTGGTATATAGGGGCAGGTAGCTGTGGTAGGTGATACATAGAGGCAGGTAGCAGTGGTAGGTGGTATATAGAGGCAGGTAGCAGTGGTAGGTGGTATATAGAGGCAGGTAGCAGTGGTAGGTGGTATATAGAGAGGCAGGTAGCTGTCGTAGATGGGATATAGAGAAGCAGGTAGCAGTGGTAGTTGGTATATAGAGGCATGTAGCAGTGGTAGGTGGTGTGTATATATATGGGCAGGTGGCAGTGGTAGGTGGTGTATATATAGGGGCAGGTAGCAGTGGTAGGTGGTATATAGAGGCAGGTAGCAGTGGTAGGTGGTATATAGAGAGTGTTAGGTAGTATATAGAGAAGCAGGTAGCAGTGGTAGGTGGTATACAGAGGTAGGCAACAGTGATAGGTGGTATATAGAGGCAGGTAGCAGTGGTAGGTGGTATATATAAGGGCAGGTAGCAGTGGTAGATGGGATATAGAGAAGCAGGTAGCAGTGGTAGGTGGTATATAGAGGCAGGTAGCAGTGGTAGGTGGTATATATAGAGGCAGGTAGCAGTCGTAGATGGGATATAGAGAAGCAGGTATCAGTGGTAGTTGGTATATAGAGGCATGTAGCAGTGGTAGGTGGTATATATAGAGGCAGGTAGCAGTAGTAGGTGGTATATATAGGGGCAGTTAGCAGTGGTAGGTGGTATATAGGGGCAGGTAGCTGTGGTAGGTGATACATAGAGGCAGGTAGCAGTGGTAGGTGGTATATAGAGGCAGGTAGCAGTGGTAGGTGGTATATAGAGAGGCAGGTAGCAGTCGTAGATGGGATATAGAGAAGCAGGTAGCAGTGGTAGTTGGTATATAGAGGCATGTAGCAGTGGTAGGTGGTGTATATAGGGGCAGGTAGCAGTGGTAGGTGGTATATAGAGGCAGGTAGCAGTGGTAGGTGGTATATAGAGGCAGGTAGCAGTGGTAGGTGGTATATAGAGAGTGTTAGGTAGTATATAGAGAAGCAGGTAGCAGTGGTAGGTGGTATACAGAGGTAGGCAACAGTGGTAGGTGGTATATAGAGGCAGGTAGCAGTGGTAGGTGGTATATATAAGGGCAGGTAGCAGTGGTAGATGGGATATAGAGAAGCAGGTAGCAGTGGTAGGTGGTATATAGAGGCAGGTAGCAGTGGTAGGTGGTATATAGAGGCAAGTAGCAGTGTTAGGTGGGATATAGAGGCAGGTAGCAGTGGTAGGTGGTATATATAGAGGCAGGTAGCAGTCGTAGATGGGATATAGAGAAGCAGGTATCAGTGGTAGTTGGTATATAGAGGCATGTAGCAGTGGTAGGTGGTATATATAGAGGCAGGTAGCAGTGGTAGGTGTATAACACTAGCGAAGAAAAGGGGAGTGTCGACACAAAAATATGATTAAAAAAGTATACAAATTTTATTAATAAATACATACAGAAAAAATGACATATACATACAAAAGCATGGAGGACTATAACAACTCCACCATGCAAAGAGGAGGAAAAGCCAACCGGTACACTAATGGTAAAGCACGCTAAATGCACATACGACCTGGGCAGACGGTTCAGAGGGAAACGGTGAACCAGGATTTAGAGGAGTATAAGTAACGAGGGATCATCCCTCCGGTGCCCTATATCAAGTAAAATAAATCATACAATCCTGGATACAATGTATTACCAAAGTTATCTGAACTTACCCATCATAAGTCCGCATCAGCGTGGCCTTCCCACTACCCCTGACGCGCGTTTTGCGTTAATTGCTTTTTCAAAGGGGAAGCGTTGCCTATGTCTCACTCATATAGCGCTATTTATAGGATGTCGGCACATGAATGTAATCAGCGCATGCACGCCCAAATCCCTCCACACATAAAGAAGTGCAAACTCAATAGGCGTCAATGGTGCGGCGCACATGGGGGCGAGAAAATACACCCATGGTACCAATATCCATCCGCGCCGCACCTGTTAGACGCCATCAAGATAAAGCAGCGTGTGACGGAACGGACAGTGCATGCGCACCACTCACGCCGAGAAACCGGAAGTGCGTCATCGCCGGAGACCGGAACTGACAATACTACAGTCCCGGACCTACCGCGCTTGCGCATAGGCTCTACGTCGTTTCCTGGCATAAACAAGGAGTGTTGCCATGGTGAGGAAGATCGCGCCTGCGCACAGAAACAATAATCGAGCCATGTAGAAGAATCCCGCGCTAAATACATAGCGCTTGCACGCGACTCATCCATTGTGCAGCTGCATTAGCGTAACCATATGAGACAGCTATGTATTTAGCACGGGATTCTTCTACATGGCCCGATTATTGTTTCTGTGCGCAGGCGCGATCTTCCTCACCATGGCAACACTCCTTGTTTATGCCAGGACATGACGTAGAGCCTATGCGCAAGTGCGGTAGGTCCGGGACTGTAGTATTGTCAGTTCCGGTCGCCGGCGATAACGCACTTCCGGTTTCTCGGCGTGAGTGGTGCGCATGCACTGTCCGTTCCGTCACACGCTGCTTTATCTTGATGGCGTCTAACAGGTGCGGCGCGGATGGATATTGGTACCATGGGTGTATTTTCTCGCCCCCATGTGCGCCGCACCATTGACGCCTATTGAGTTTGCACTTCTTTATGTGTGGAGGGATTTGGGCGTGCATGCGCTGATTACATTCATGTGCCGACATCCTATAAATAGCGCTATATGAGTGAGACATAGGCAACACTTCCCCTTTGAAAAAGCGATTAACACGAAACGCGCGTCAGGGGTAGTGGGAAGGCCACGCTGATGCGGACTTATGATGGGTAAGTTCAGATAACTTTGGTAATACATTGTATCCAGGATTGTATGATTTATTTTACTTGATATAGGGCCTATGTGGCACCGGAGGGATGATCCCTCGTTACTTATACTCCTCTAAATCCTGGTTCACCGTTTCCCTCTGAACCGTCTGCCCAGGTCGTATGTGCATTTAGCGTGCTTTACCATTAGTGTAACGGTTGGCTTTTCCTCCTCTTTGCATGGTGGAGTTGTTATAGTCCTCCATGCTTTTGTATGTATATGTCATTTTTTCTGTATGTATTTATTAATAAAATTTGTATACTTTTTTTATCATATTTTTGTGTCGACACTCCCCTTTTCTTCGCTAGTGTTATATATCTGAATCTAGGAGCGACACTCCTGTATATATGACTTTATGGTTTGATAATAGGGAGAGCGTTTTTGGTGGATTATGACCATGCTCTCGGCCACTTATTATATTAAAAGCTTAATGATTATTGTTTTCAGCAGTGGTAGGTGGTATATATATAGGGGCAGTTAGCAGTGGTAGGTGGTATATAGGGGCAGGTAGCTGTGGTAGGTGATACATAGAGGCAGGTAGCAGTGGTAGGTGGTATATATATATATGGGCAGGTGGCAGTGGTAGGTGGTATATATAGGGGCAGGTAGCAGTGGTAGGTGATATATATAGGGGCAGGTAGCAGTGGTAGGTGGTATATAGAGAGTGTTAGGTAGTATATAGAGAAGCAGGTAGCAGTGGTAGGTGGTATATAGAGGCAGGCAGCAGTGGTAGGTGGTATATAGAGGCAGGTAGCAGTGGTAGGTGGTATATAGAAGCAGGTAGCAGTGATAGGTGGTAGATAGGGGCAGGTAGAAGTGTTAGGTGGTATATAGAGGCAGGTAGCAGTGGTAGGTGGTACATAGGGGCAGGTAGCAGTGGTAGGTGGTATATAGTGGCAGGTAGCAGTGGTAGGTGCATAAGAGAAAAAAAACCTTGCACTTACCTTCCTGTATCCTCTTACTGACTTCTCCAATTCCGCCATTTGCAGCTGCTGAATGTCCGCCATAGGCCATTTTTATGCCTCCCTAAATGGGCTGACTCCCCCCACAGGGCCGTGGTCACCACCTGGCGCAAGCATCCATGTGAGTGCCGTTTGCCTGGACAGGTGGGTGCGCTCACTTTTGGGCGATGGCACTGGCACAGGGTCCCTCATAGTACAATGAAGTGTCTCTGACGGCGGTGGTGCACAACCAACGTCAGACACACCGTCGTAATATGAGGGGCCCTGTGCCAGTACCGCCTCCCACGAGAGTGTTCCCCCCCAGCTCGAACAGTGCTCTACCACTTGCAATACTTACCTCTCCCTGCTCCACCACTGTGTAGTCTGTGCTGTTATATCCTTCAATGGCACTGCCAATACAAATTTGTTGAAATGATAGATTATAGTAAAAATATACAGGGGCCCTGGCCTCCATTTAGACCAGTTAATACTTTGCGCCTACCACCACTATATGCTACTCAGCAGAGGAGCCCACCCCAGTACCTAGCTATGCCGCCTGTTTAGTCCTGTTACCAATTTTGAACTGCATTTAGCCTACTTTTTTATTGTGGGCCTACAAACTGTGTCTGCGCCACTCATTACAGTTGTCCTCCACTGAACAAAGCTATGCCACCTGTTTAGTCCTGTTACCAATTTTGAACTGCATTTAGCCTACTTTTTTATGTTGGGCCTACTAACTGTGTCTGCGCCACTCATTACAGTTGTCCTCCACTGAACAAAGCTATGCCGCCTGTTGTGAATTCTGTGGCAGAGCTCCCTCCTGTGGTCACAAGTGGTACTTCGGCTGATTCTCTCTGTGAGCTTCTGTTGGTGGAGGGAAGTGGTACTGCGGCTTCTGAGTTTCCTCCCTCAGGTGATCTGGTGAGGTCGTTAGGTGCTTCTCTACTTAACTCCACCTAATGCTTTGATCCTGGCTTCCTGTCAATGTCCCAGTGTTGGACTTGCTTTTCCCTGGATCATTCCTGTGGCCTGCTGCTCTGCATAGCTAAGTTCTTCTTTGCTATTTGTTTGTTATTTTTTCTGTCCAGCTTGTCTATTTTGTTGCTGGTAGCTCTGGGACGCAAAGGGTGTACCTCCGTGCCGTTAGTTCGGTACGGAGGGTCTTTTTGCCCCCTTTGCGTGGTTTTCTTTAGGGTTTTGTGTAGACCGCAAAGTTACCTTTTCTATCCTCGCTCTGTTAAGAAAGTCGGGCCTCACTTTGCTGAATCTATTTCATCTCTACGTTTGTCTTTTCATCTTAACTCACAGTCATTATTTGTGGGGGGCTGCCTTTTCCTTTGGGGTATTTCTCTGAGGCAAGGTAGGCTTATTTTCTATCTTCAGGCTAGTTAGTTTCTCAGGCTGTGCCGAGTTGCATAGGCAGAGTTAGGCGCAATCCACGGCTGCCTCTAGTGTTGTTTGGAGAGGATTAGGGATTGCGGTCTGCAGAGTTCCCACGTCTCAGAGCTCGTTCTATGATTTTGGGTTATTGTCAGATCACTGTATGTGCTCTGACCGCTATGTCCATTGTGGTACTGAATTGCCTTTCATAACACCTTCCCTCCTCTCCCAGGAAGTGCAGCATCCTTTTCAGGGCAGAGCAGTGTGAGATCTCCCTGCTGTGCTCTGAACAGGTCGGCAGTGACTTAATACTAAGTACAGGCTGCAATCATCACTCCCCGCTGCAGATACTTACCCTGGACCCTCGCTTCCCAGCAGCTTCTGCCTGGCAGCTCCTGCCATCGCACGCACTGAGCTGTGTGTGCGATGACAGAGGAAAATAAAGCCTACAGCTGTGGGCTACAACAAAATGGCCGCTATCTCCTCCCACAGCTGTGACCTAACAGCCCAGTGGGCTTGCCCAGGCACAGCTTAGAGGCAGGAGGAGCGGCCTCAATGTAAGGGATGCGGTCGGAGTTCGACCGCAGTTTCTTATGCCCATGGGTGCCGTAAGTGAGGTGTGCAAGTGTCGTGCCCAGACCCTTACACCCCCGCTAACGAAAATGGCAGCTTCCAGTGGCAAAAATAAAAGACAATAAATAAAAAACTATGGAAGTAGTTAATTTAGTTTTGTGTGAAAAATAATTGATTATATAATCAATAATTATTAATACAAAAATTAAAATCACGGCACCTTCCCTTTAACCCCTTCCTGACCCATGACGCCACGTAGGCGTCATGAGTCGGTGCCAATCCGACCCATGACGCCTATGTGGCGTCATGGAAAGATCGCGTCCCTGCAGATCGGGTGAAAGGGTTAACTCCCATTTCACCCGATCTGCAGGGACAGGGGGAGTGGTAGTTTAGCCCAGGGGGGGTGGCTTCACCCCCTCGTGGCTACGATCGCTCTGATTGGCTGTTGAAAGTGAAACTGCCAATCAGAGCGATTTGTAATATTTCACCTATTATAACTGGTGAAATATTACAATCCAGCCATGGCCGATGCTGAAATATCATCGGCCATGGCTGGAAATACTAATGTGCCCCCAGCCCCCCGATCTGGCCGGTACACTGCTCCGGCTCCCCTCCGTCCAGTGCTCCGCTCCCCCCCCCCCGTGCTCTTGTCCGCTCCCCCCGTGCTCCAATCACCCCCCCTGCACTCCGATCCACACCCCCCGGTGCTCCGTTCCACCCCCCCGTGCTCCGTTCCACGCCCCCCGTGCTCCGTTCCACCCCTCCCGCGCTCCGATTCCCCCCCCCCCGTGCTCCGATCCCCCCCCCCCCCCCCCCGTGGTCCCCCCCCACCCCATCATACTTACCGATCCAGCTGGGGTCCCGTCCGTCTTCTCCCTGGGCGCCGCCATCTTCCAAAATGGCGGGCGCATGCGCAGTGCGCCCGCCGAATCTGCCGGCCGGCAGATTCGTTCCAAAGTGCATTTTGATCACTGAGATAGATTATTTCTCAGTGATCAAAATAAAAAAAATAATAAATGACCCCCCCCCCCCCCTTTGTCACCCCCATAGGTAGGGACAATAAAAAAATAAAGACATTTTTTTTTTCCACTAATGTTAGAATAGGGGTAGGGTTAGGGCTAGGGTTAGGGCTAGGGCTAGGGTTAGGGTTAGGGGTAGGGTTAGGGGTAGGGTTTCGGTATGTGCACACGTATTCTGGTCCTCTGCGGATTTTTCCGCTGCGGATTTGATAAATCCGCAGTGCTAAACCGCTGCGGATTTATGGCGGATTTACCGCTCTTTTTTCTGCGCTTTTCACTGCGGTTTTACAACTGCGATTTTCTATTGGAGCAGTTGTAAAACCGCTGCGGAATCCGCACAAAGAAGTGACATGCTGCGGAATGTAAACCGCTGCGTTTCCGTGCAGTTTTTCCGCAGCATGTGTACAGCGATTTTTGTTTCCCGTAGGTTTACATTGAACTGTAAACTCATGGGAAACTGCTGCGGATCCGCAGCGTTTTCCGCAGCGTGTGCACATACCTTTAGAATTAGGCCATGTACACACAGTGCGGATTTGGCTGCGGATTGGCCGCTGCGGATTCGCAGCAGTGTTCCATCAGGTTTACAGTACCATGTAAACATATGAAAAACCAAATCCGCTGTGCCCATGGTGCGGAAAATACCGCGCGGAAACGCTGCGTTGTATTTTCCGCAGCATGTCAATTCTTTGTGCGGATTCCGCAGCGTTTTACACCTGTTCCTCAATAGGAATCCGCAGGTGAAATCCGCACAAAAAACACTGGAAATCCGCGGAAAATCCGCAGGTAGAACGCAGTGCCTTTTACCCGCGCATTTTTCAAAAATGGTGCGGAAATATCTCACACGAATCCGCAACGTGGGCACATAGCCTTAGGGTTAGGGTTGGAATTAGGGTTGTGGTTAGGGTTGTGGTTAGGGGTGTGTTGCGGTTAGGGTTGTGATTAGGGTTATGGCTACAGTTGGGATTAGGGTTAGGGGTGTGTTGGGGTTAGTGTTGGAGGTAGAATTGAGGGGTTACCACTGTTTAGGCACATCAGGGGTCTCCAAACGCAACATGGCGCCACCATTGATTCCAGCCAATCTCGTATTCAAAAAGTCAAATGGTGCTCCCTCACTTCCGAGCCCTGACGTGTGCCCAAACAGTGGTTTACCCCCACATATGGGGTACTGTTGTGAATTTGCTTTTTGGCTCCCTCTAGTGGTTACTAGTTTTTTGACTCTGGTTTTTCTGTCTTTCCTTTTATCCGCACCTGGGTCGTTAGTTAGGGGCGTTGCTTTATAAGCTCCCTGGACACTCAGTTCTATGCCTGGCAACGTAGTTATCAGAGCTAATCTGCTGTGCTCTTGTCTACTGATCCTGGTCCGGTTTTTCAGCTAAGTCATTTACTTTGCTTTTTGCTTTTTGTTTTTGGTTTTGTATTTTTGTCCAGCTTGTTCCTAATCTGTATCCTGACTTTTGCTGGAAGCTCTAGGGCGCTGGTGTTCTCCCCCCGGACCGTTAGACGGTTCGGGGGTTCTTGAATTTCCAGTGTGGATTTTTGATAGGGTTTTTTGTTGACCATATAAGTTACCTTTCTATATTCTGCTATTAGTTAGCGGGCCTCTCTGTGCTAAACCTGGTTCATTTCTGTGTTTGTCATTTCCTCTTACCTCACCGTTATTATTTGTGGGGGGCTTCTATCCTGCTTTGGGGTCCCTTTCTCTGGAGGCAAGAGAGGTCTTTGTTTTCCTCTACTAGGGGTATTTAGATTCTCCGGCTGGCGCGAGTCATCTAGGATCAACGTAGGTATGACCCCCGGCTACTTCTAGTGTTGGCGTTAGGAGTAGATATATGGTCAACCCAGTTACCACTGCCCTATGAGCTGGATTTTTGTATCTTGCAGACTTCCACGTTCCTCTGAGACCCTCGCCATTGGGGTCATAACAGTTTGCCAGGCCTATATTAAATGTTTAATGCATTGCAAAAGAGGGATTATAAGAAAGAAGATTCTGAGTTTTTTTTTTCTCCTCTCTCATTTTTTTTTTTTTTTTTTTTTTTTTTCTTCATCCCCTTTACCTCAGAGTGGCTTATGCTTGCTGCAGACATGAATGTCCAGACCTTGATTACAAGTGTGGACCAGCTGGCTACTCGTGTGCAGGGCTTACAAGATTATGTTATCAGAAGTCCTGGGTCAGAACCTAAGATACCGATTCCTGAACTGTTTTCCGGAGACAGGTTTAAGTTTAGGAATTTCAAGAATAATTGTAAATTGTTTTTGTCCCTGAGACCCTGTTCATCTGGAGACTCCGCTCAGCAAGTAAAAATTGTTATTTCGTTCTTACGGGGTGACCCTCAAGATTGGGCTTTTTCGCTGGCGCCAGGAGATCCGGCATTGGCTGATATTGATGCGTTTTTTCTGGCGCTCGGTTTACTTTATGAGGAACCCAATCTTGAGATTCAGGCAGAAAAGGCCCTGCTGGCTATGTCTCAGGGGCAGGACGAGGCTGAAGTGTATTGCCAAAAATTTCGGAAATGGTCCGTGCTGACACATTGGAACGACTGTGCACTGGCCGCTAATTTTAGAAATGGTCTTTCTGATGCCATTAAAGATGTTATGGTGGGTTTTCCCATTCCCACAGG
This sequence comes from Ranitomeya imitator, assembly GCF_032444005.1. NCBI lineage: Eukaryota > Metazoa > Chordata > Amphibia > Anura > Dendrobatidae > Ranitomeya > Ranitomeya imitator. Next base: position 752,813,912 of record NC_091282.1, on the reverse strand, counting down.
TCTGAATGATGCTATGGCACTGGCTATTCAAATTGACCGGCGATTGCGGGAGCGCAAGACCGCAAATTCCCTCATGGTGTTGTCTGAACAGACACCTAATTCGGTGCAATGTGATAGAAAAACCGCAAATTCCCTCATGGTGTTGTCTGAACAGACACCTGATTTAATGCAATGTGATAGAATCCTGACCAGAAATGAGCGGAAAATTCATAGACGCCGGAATGGCTTGTGCTACTACTGTGGTGATTCTACACATGTTATCTCAGCATGCTCTAAACGTATAGCTAAGGTTGTTGGTCCGGTCACCGCTGGAAATTTGCAACCTAAATTTATTCTGTCTGTAACTTTGATTTGCTCACTGTCGTCTTATCCTGTCATGGCGTTTGTAGATTCAGGTGCTGCCCTGAGTCTTATGGATCTGTCATTTGCTAAGCGCTGCGGTTTTACTCTTGAACCATTAGAAAATCCTATTCCTCTTAGGGGTATTGATGCTACGCCATTGGCAGCAAATAAACCGCAGTATTGGACACAGGTTACCATGTGCATGACTCCTGAACACCGCGAGGTGATACGTTTTCTTGTTTTACATAAAATGCATGATTTGGTTGTTTTAGGGCTGCCATGGTTACAGACCCATAATCCCGTCCTGGACTGGAAGGCTATGTCAGTTTCTAGTTGGGGCTGTCGTGGTATTCATGGGGATATCCTGCCTGTGTCTATTGCTTCTTCTACGCCTTCGGAAGTTCCGGAGTATTTGTCTGATTATCAGGATGTCTTTAGCGAGTCCAGGTCCAGTGCATTGCCTCCTCATAGGGACTGTGACTGTGCTATAGATTTGATTCCAGGCAGTAAATTTCCTAAGGGAAGACTCTTTAATCTGTCGGTACCTGAACATACCGCTATGCGTTCGTATATCAAGGAGTCTTTGGAGAAAGGACATATTCGTCCGTCTTCTTCCCCTCTTGGTGCAGGATTCTTTTTTGTGGCTAAGAAGGACGGATCTTTGAGGCCTTGTATTGATTATCGGCTTTTAAATAAGATCACTGTCAAATTTCAGTATCCTCTGCCGCTGTTGTCTGACTTGTTTGCCCGAATTAAAGGTGCCAAGTGGTTCACCAAGATAGACCTTCGTGGTGCGTACAACCTTGTGCGCATTAAGCAAGGTGATGAATGGAAAACCGCATTCAATACGCCCGAAGGTCATTTTGAGTACTTGGTGATGCCTTTTGGGCTCTCCAATGCGCCTTCAGTTTTTCAGTCCTTTATGCATGACATTTTCCGGAAGTATCTGGATAAATTTTTGATCGTTTATCTGGATGATATTTTGGTTTTTTCTGATGATTGGGACTCGCATGTGGAGCAGGTCAGGTTGGTCTTTAAAATTTTGCGTGATAATTCTTTGTTTGTCAAAGGCTCAAAGTGTCTCTTTGGTGTACAGAAGGTTCCCTTTTTGGGGTTTATTTTTTCCCCTTCTGCTGTGGAGATGGACCCGGTCAAGGTCCGAGCTATTCTTGATTGGACTCAGCCCTCGTCAGTTAAGAGTCTTCAGAAGTTCTTGGGTTTCGCTAACTTCTACCGTCGTTTTATCGCTAATTTTTCTAGCGTTGTGAAACCTTTGACGGATATGACCAAGAAGGGCTCCGATGTAGCTAACTGGGCTCCTGCTGCCGTGGAGGCTTTCCAGGAGTTGAAACGCCGGTTTACTTCGGCGCCTGTTTTGTGCCAGCCCGATGTCTCACTTCCCTTTCAGGTTGAGGTGGATGCTTCGGAGATTGGAGCAGGGGCCGTTTTGTCGCAGAGAGGCCCTGGTTGCTCTGTTATGAAACCTTGTGCCTTTTTCTCTAGGAAGTTTTCGCCTGCCGAGCGAAATTATGATGTGGGCAATCGGGAGTTGTTGGCCATGAAGTGGGCATTTGAGGAGTGGCGTCATTGGCTCGAGGGTGCTAAGCATCGTGTGGTGGTCTTGACTGATCACAAAAATCTGATGTATCTCGAGTCTGCTAAACGCCTTAATCCGAGACAGGCCCGCTGGTCATTGTTTTTCTCCCGCTTTGATTTTGTTGTCTCGTATTTACCAGGTTCAAAGAATGTGAAGGCCGATGCTCTTTCTAGGAGCTTTGTGCCTGATGCTCCTGGAGTCGCTGATCCTGTTGGTATTCTTAAGGATGGAGTTATCTTATCAGCTATTTCTCCGGATCTGCGACGTGTGTTGCAGAGATTTCAAGCTGATAGGCCTGAGTCTTGTCCACCTGACAGACTGTTTGTTCCGGATAAGTGGACCAGCAGAGTCATTTCCGAGGTTCATTCCTCGGTGTTGGCAGGTCACCCGGGAATTTTTGGCACCAGAGATCTGGTGGCCAGGTCCTTTTGGTGGCCTTCTTTGTCAAGGGATGTGCGGTCATTTGTGCAGTCCTGTGGGACTTGTGCTAGAGCTAAGCCTTGCTGTTCTCGTGCCAGCGGGTTGCTCTTGCCCTTGCCTGTCCCGAAGAGACCTTGGACACATATCTCCATGGATTTCATTTCTGATCTTCCGCTATCTCAGGGCATGTCTGTTATCTGGGTGATATGTGATCGCTTCTCCAAGATGGTCCATTTGGTTCCTTTGCCTAAGCTGCCTTCCTCTTCCGATCTGGTTCCTGTGTTTTTCCAGAACGTGGTTCGTTTGCACGGCATCCCTGAGAATATTGTGTCAGATAGAGGATCCCAGTTCGTTTCCAGGTTCTGGCGATCCTTTTGTAGTAGGATGGGCATTGATTTGTCGTTTTCCTCTGCTTTCCATCCTCAGACTAATGGACAGACGGAGCGAACCAATCAGACTTTGGAGGCTTATTTGAGGTGTTTTGTCTCTGCTGATCAGGACGATTGGGTGACATTCTTGCCGTTGGCTGAGTTTGCCCTTAATAATCGGGCTAGTTCCGCCACCTTGGTTTCGCCTTTTTTCTGCAACACTGGTTTCCATCCTCGCTTTTCTTCAGGTCATGTGGAGTCTTCTGACTGTCCTGGGGTGGATTCTGTGGTGGATAGGTTGCAGCGGATCTGGAATCATGTGGTGGACAACTTGAAGTTGTCACAGGAGAGGGCTCAGCGCTTTGCCAACCGCCGCCGCGGTGTGGGTCCCCGACTACGCGTTGGGGATTTGGTATGGCTTTCTTCCCGCTTTGTTCCTATGAAGGTCTCCTCTCCCAAATTTAAACCTCGTTTTATTGGTCCTTACAAGATATTGGAAATCCTTAATCCTGTATCTTTTCGTCTGGATCTTCCTGTGTCGTTTGCTATTCACAATGTATTTCATAGGTCCTTGTTGCGGCGGTACGTTGTGCCTGTAGTTCCTTCTGCTGAGCCTCCTGCTCCGGTGTTGGTTGAGGGCGAGTTGGAGTACGTGGTGGAGAAGATCTTGGATTCTCGCCTCTCCAGGCGAAGACTTCAGTACCTGGTCAAGTGGAAGGGCTATGGTCAGGAGGATAATTCCTGGGTGGTCGCCTCTGATGTTCATGCGGCCGATTTAGTTCGTGCCTTTCATGCCGCTCATCCTGATCGCCCTGGTGGTCGTGGTGAGGGTTCGGTGACCCCTCACTAAGGGGGGGGTACTGTTGTGAATTTGCTTTTTGGCTCCCTCTAGTGGTTACTAGTTTTTTGACTCTGGTTTTTCTGTCTTTCCTTTTATCCGCACCTGGGTCGTTAGTTAGGGGCGTTGCTTTATAAGCTCCCTGGACACTCAGTTCTATGCCTGGCAACGTAGTTATCAGAGCTAATCTGCTGTGCTCTTGTCTACTGATCCTGGTCCGGTTTTTCAGCTAAGTCATTTACTTTGCTTTTTGCTTTTTGTTTTTGGTTTTGTATTTTTGTCCAGCTTGTTCCTAATCTGTATCCTGACTTTTGCTGGAAGCTCTAGGGCGCTGGTGTTCTCCCCCCGGACCGTTAGACGGTTCGGGGGTTCTTGAATTTCCAGTGTGGATTTTTGATAGGGTTTTTTGTTGACCATATAAGTTACCTTTCTATATTCTGCTATTAGTTAGCGGGCCTCTCTGTGCTAAACCTGGTTCATTTCTGTGTTTGTCATTTCCTCTTACCTCACCGTTATTATTTGTGGGGGGCTTCTATCCTGCTTTGGGGTCCCTTTCTCTGGAGGCAAGAGAGGTCTTTGTTTTCCTCTACTAGGGGTATTTAGATTCTCCGGCTGGCGCGAGTCATCTAGGATCAACGTAGGTATGACCCCCGGCTACTTCTAGTGTTGGCGTTAGGAGTAGATATATGGTCAACCCAGTTACCACTGCCCTATGAGCTGGATTTTTGTATCTTGCAGACTTCCACGTTCCTCTGAGACCCTCGCCATTGGGGTCATAACAGGGTACCAGCATACTCAGGACAAACTGCGCAACAATTACTGGGGTCCAATTTCTCCTGTTACCCTTGTGAATCTAAAAAAATGCTTGCTAAAACAATTTTTGAGGAAAGAAAAATGATTTTTTATTTTCACGGCTCTGCGTTGTAAACGTCTGTGAAGCACTTGGGGGTTCAAAGTGCTCACCACATATCTAGATAAGTTCCTTGGGGGGTCTAGTTTCTAAAATGGGGTCACTTGTGGGGGTTTCTACTGTTTAGGCACACCAGGGGCTCTGCAAACGCAACGTGACACCCGCAGACCATTCCATCAAAGTCTGCATTTCAAAAGTCACTACTTCCCTTCTGAGCCCCGACGTGTTTCCAAACAGTGGTTTACCCCCACTCATGGGGTATCAGCGTACTCAGGAGAAACTGGACAACAACTTTTGGGGTCCAATTTCTCCTGTAACCCTTGGGAAAATAAAAAATTCTGGGCTAAATAATTATTTTTGAGGAAAGAAAACGTATTTATTATTTTCACGGCTCTGCATTATAAACTTCTATGAAGCACTTGGGGGTTCAAAGTGCTCACCACACATCTAGATAAGTTCCTTTGGGGGTCTAGTTTCCAAAATGGTGTCATTTCTGGGGGATCTCCAATGTTTAGGCACACAGGGGCTCTCCAAACGTGACATGGTGTCCGCTAATGATTGGAGCTAATTTTCCATTTAAAAAGCCAAATGGCGTGCCATCCCTTCCGAGCCCTGCCGTGCGCCCAAACAGTGGTTTACCCCCACATATGGGGTATCAGCGTACTCAGGACAAACTGGACAACAATATTTGGGGTCCAATTTCTCCTATTATCCTTGGCAAAATAGGAAATTCCAGGCTAAAAAATCATTTTTGAGGAAAGAAAAATTATTTTTTATTTTCATGGCTCTGCGTTATAAACTTCTGTGAAGCACCTGGGGGTTTAAAGTGCTCAATATGCATCTAGATAAGTTCCTTGGGGGGTCTAGTTTCCAACATGGGGTCACTTGTGGGGGAGCTCCAATGTTTAGGCACACAGGGGCTCTCCAAACGCGACATGGTGTCCGCTAACAATTGGAGCTAATTTTCCATTCAAAAAGTCAAATGGCGCGCCTTCCCTTCCGAGCCCTGCCGAGTGCCCAAACAGTGGTTTACCCCCACATATGAGGTATCGACGTACTCGGGAGAAATTGCCCAACAAATTTTATGATCCATTTTATCCTACTGCCCATGTGAAAATGAAAAAATTGAGGCGAAAAGAATTTTTTTGTGAAAAAAAAGTACTTTTTCATTTTTACAGATCAATTTGTGAAGCACCTGAGGGTTTAAAGTGCCCACTAGGCATCTAAATAAGTTCCTTGGGGGGTCTAGTTTCCAAAATGGGGTCACTTGTGGGGGAGCGCCAATGTTTAGGCACACAGGAGCTATCCAAACGCGACATGGTGTCCGCTAACGATGGAAATAATTTTTCATTCAAAAAGTCAAATGGCGCTCCTTCCCTTCCGAGCCTTACCATGTGCCCAAACAGTGGTTTACCCCCACATGTGAGGTATTGGTGTACTCAGGAGAAATTGCCCAACACATTTTAGGATCCATTTTATCCTGTTGCCCATGTGAAAATGAAAAAATTGAGGCGAAAAGAATTTTTTTGTGAAAAAAAAGTACTTTTTCATTTTTACGGATCAATTTGTGAAGCACCTGGGGGTTCAAAGTGCTCACTATGCATCTAGATAAGTTCCTTGGGGCGTCTGGTTTCCAAAATGGGGTCACTTGTGGGGGAGCTCCAATTTTTAGGCACACGGGGGCTCTCCAAACGTGACATGGTGTCCGCTAAAGAGTGGAGCCAATTTTTGATTAAAAAAGTCAAATGGCGCTCCTTCCCTTCCAAGCCCTGCCGTGCGCCCAAACAGTGGTTTACCCCCACATATGAGGTATCAGCGTACTCAGGACAAATTGGACAACAACTTTCGTGGTTCAGTTTCTCCTTTCACCATTGGGAAAATAAAAAAATTGTTGCTAAAAGATAATTTTTGTGACTAAAAAGTTAAATGTTCATTTTTTCCTTCCATGTTGCTTCTGCTGCTGTGAAGCACCTGAAGGGTTAATAAACTTCTTGAATGTGGTTTTGAGTACCTTGAGGGGTGCAGTTTTTAGAATGGTGTCACTTTTGGGTATTTTCAGCCATATAGACCCCTCAAACTGACTTCAAATGTGAGGTGGTCCCTAAAAAAATGGTTTTGTAAATTTCGTTGTAAAAATGACAAATCGCTGGTCAAATTTTAACCCTTATAACTTCCTAACAAAAAAAAATTTTGTTTCCAAAATTGTGCTGACGTAAAGTAGACATGTGGGAAATGTTATTTATTAACTATTTTGTGTCACATATCTCTGTTTTAACAGAATAAAAATTCAAAATGTGAAAATTGCGAAATTTTCAAAATTTTTGCCAAATTTCCGTTTTTTTATCACAAATAAACGCAGAATTTATTGACCTAAATTTACCACTAACATGAAGCCCAATATGTCACGAAAAAACAATCTCAGAACCGCTAGGATCCATTGAAGCGTTCCTGAGTTATTACCTCATAAAGGGACACTGGTCAGAATTGCAAAAAACGGCAAGGTCTTTAAGGTCAAAATAGGCTGGGTCATGAAGGGGTTAAGGCTGATTTGCGTATACTCGGTAAGATGTTACTTACCGTATTTTTCGGACTATAAGACGCACCGGACTATAAGGCGCACCCAGGTTTTAGAGGTGGAAAATAGGGAAAAAAATATTTGAAGCAAAAAAAATGTGTTAAAATATTTAATAACATACTATTATATTTGGTGTTATTATATATAATAGTATGTTATTATGTTGGAAGCTGCGGGACCAGTGTGCTGTCTATACAGTACTATATGAAGATGCTGGAGGGTGAGTATAAGAATGGGGGCACAGGGCTTCTATTTAAAGACAAAAAAAGGGATTGAGATCCAGCTCCTAAAATTCAGTAATTTTTATTAGATTCCAAAAACGATAAAATCCACAGACATGGAATAACCAAACTCCCTCCGGGTGGGTGCCCCTGCACATGAGGGGCTATACGGCAACGCGTTTTGATCTGACGATCTTTTTCATAGCCATCTATTTAAAGCACCACTCCAGCACTGCAAAATAACACTGGAGTGCTGCTTTAAAATCCAATGGGAGAACTATAACTCCCAGCATGTCCTGCAGATCCTGTGACATGCTGGGAGTTATAGTTCACTAAAGAAGTGGCAGAGTGCTTTATTGTGTTTTGGAAAGACTAACCTCTTAATTGTGGCAGCCAGCCACACTGTGGTGAGGTAAATGCATCCCATGACTGCACACAGAGCCCTCCCTCTTGTTGCCTTTCCACAGCACAGGTAATGGAAGCCAGCAGATTCTAGTGGGGAGTCTGAAGGACCTGTGATGATGTCAAGAAGAGGGAGGGCTCTGTGCTGGCTGCCATGTGATGCTCCAGCCCGCCCACTTCTGACATCATCACAGGTCCTCCTTGTGCACACTGCACAGCACTCCGCTCCAGCCCAGGAAGGTACAGCGATCTCCTCTCCCCCAGACCCTGCTGCTGCTGCCTCCTCTCCCCCAGACACATGGATCTCCCCAGCTGCTGCAGGAATCAGCGCTGGGGAAGCCATGTGTGTCCCTGCTTAAGTGCAGTATTCATTTGCCTCTCTGGCTCACTGCTCAGCTGATAGGTGGGAGGGAGTAGCTAATGAATATTCACTGCACTTAATCATTGGGACCACATGGTTTCCCCAGCACTGATTCCAGGCAGCAGGGACATCCTGAAGTGGGATAACAGTGTGATCCCACTCACTGCTGCCCCCCTCCCCACATGCTACATCCGTACCATAAGACGCACCCACACTTTCCTCCCAAATTTGGAGGAAAAAACGTGCGTCTTATGGTCAGAAAAATATGGTAATTGCAGGCTCCCTTATGGTCAGAAAAATATGGTAATTGCAGGCTCCCTCTCTACTCGAAGGAGATTAGGGTCACTTTGCTTTTCATTATTACCGGATGGACTGGTATTACCGTGGTGCAGATAATGTGCTGCATCATCCACAGAATAATGACCACAATCTCTCCCACTTATACTGTACACTTGGTTCAGTATTATGCGGCCGTCTTACTGCACTCAGATTTATATTAACGTAATATTCTTTACTCAAAGGAAAAAGTCCGCAGCAGAATTTCAAATAAGAAAGTCACTATGAAAACGCTATCAAAGAAGACCACCCTCAACAAAAAAACATCACAAGGAGGTGAGCAAAGGCAGTTCCGCACAGTCACAGCACAGTCTCCTGATATGGATAGGATATAAAGGGGGGACCACTGGGAGATCCTGGCAACAAAGACAAGAATTTTGTATCTTAGATTAATTATTATCCATTCCTTAACCCCTTAACAGCCAGAGGTATTTTTGGTTTTGCATTTTCATTTTCTCCTTCGCCTCATTGGGGGACACAGGACTGTGGGTTTATGCTGTTGCCACTAGGAGACTGACACTAAGTTAATAGACAGTTAGCTCCTCCTCTGCAGTGTACACCCTCCTGCTGGCTCCTAGAGAACCAGTTCTTGCTTAGTGTCCATATGAGGCACACAGGTCAGCTATTCAGACCCAAAACTTTTTTTATTGTAAATTTAAATTTTTAATTCTTAAAGAATTTTTACCTGGACAAAGGGACGAACCAACAACAGGTGAACACTGAGAGTGTCGCCTCCACGTATCCTCTCCTGCTACGTGGGATGCCATGCCTGGGCTGATTTTTAGGGGCGACGGGTCTCTTAAAGGGCACCGATCTCCCCGCACCATCAACAGACGAACAGATGGAGTGTCGCCTCTATATACCCTCTTCTGCAGCCTGACCTAATGCCGGACAACCAGCCCTGTTCACCAGGATTGAACTCCTTGGATACACAGAGGCACCCTCCGTTTTGGCGTCCGTGCAGCCCCCACTGCTCCACCACTGTCTAGTGGATGAAGCAAGGAGGCGGATGGTCCCTCTCCATCTCCCTATGAAAGGGATAGTGGATTGAGGGTTTTTATCCTTATCCCTGCATCGTCCAAATAGCCAGCGACAACAGCTACACAGCGGAGGTACCTGCACTTCAGCGAAGGTACCTGCAGCATCGTCCGAAGGACATCTCCAGCCTCTCCAGGTAAGTGCTGAGAAGGGGGGCTCTGAGCAGTCCGGGCACAGGCAGCAGACTTTTCTGGGGGAAGGGGGGTTCCGTTTTTCGGGACTGGGCATAAATTTAGTCCCCGGCTTTGGCCTTGTACAGGCTGAAGCTCCGCCCCCGCTATGAAGCATTTGGCTGCCCCGCCCACTTTTTTGGCGCTTCTCGCTCTGAACGAGAGGCGCCCATGAAATCTCGTCGGCCATCTACCTACACCCTGTCGCAAGCTGACAGGGACTCCGGCTGGGACACAGTACCCGGGTAAGGAGCGCTGCCATTAGCGCTCTCTCTCTCTCTTTCAATATCCTATCCTCTGTGAGAACCCTGATGAAGGGGGCACATAGGAGTACATCATGTCCCAGCCTCAGGCACCTAAAAAGTCCCTTTAAAACTCTTACAGTCTTTTTCACTTCATTTAACTCTTCCCAGTCCGCATTTCCAAAAGCTCAGTTTACCACTCTGCAAAGCCTGTGACCCCAAATGCACTCAGGAGCCCCTGCTGACACTGAGCCCAGTGTTCTTAGTCCCCCTGAGTGGGTCTCGTCTTTGTCGCAATCTATGACTTCTCTGGCCAAAGCGCTTGCATCCTTCAGTGTTCCTTCTAGGGATCGTGGCATTCGCACGTCTGACGCAGAGGAACCCTCCCCTACACGGGAACAGTCGGCTACCAGGGGCCGCACACATGTTAGAAACCTACAAGCGTCTAGGAAACGGATACATAGTACGTCTCCTGTACAATCACGTGTCATTACGTCCACGAGCTCCATTTCTCGTTCTCCCTCTCCAGACGTTGGTAGCGAACTCTATTCGGAGTATGAATCGGAAGTCTCCTTAGATCCGGATTCGTCAGACTTTCAGAGGATACTTGATTTTCTGATTGAGGCTGTCAACCAAACTCTGAAGGTTGTTCAATACTCCGGCTCTGTGCCAGATCACGCTGTGTGCTTCAAAAAAGCTAAGCGTCCTCATAGAACATTCGCCATCCACCCGGAGTGTCGGGATATAGTTAACCGGCACAGGGAGCGACTGAATAAGCGCTTTACAGGACAAAAAATGCTTGAGGCGAAGTACCGTTTCTCAGCCGATCTGAGAAAAGATTGGACCAAGTCTGCTGTACTAGACCCGCCAGTCTCTCACCTGGCATCCAAAACCCTTCTATCCCTGCATCCCTGCCAGACGGATCATCTATTAAAAATCTCACAGACCACCAGATAGAAAATTTGGCTCGTTCTGCGAGGTCTCAGGTGCGGCTCTATGTTCTTCCTTCGCTGCAGCGTGGGTAGCTAAAGCAATGGCTTCCTGGTCAGAGACCTTGGCTAATTCCATTCAGGGCAGTAATCTTCCTCCGGAGGCAGCTAAGCTGGCTTGCCAAATTTCTCAGGCAGGTTACCTGGTACATGCTTCTTTGGATGCGGCCAACTGTGCGGCTATATCGTCGGCAAAGGCCATCATGATCAGAGGATCTTTATGGCTTAAAGAATGGAAGGCGGATTCTGCATCAAAAAAGTCTCTGAAATTTCTTCCTTACCAGAGTGGGCTTTGTTTGGAGAGAAGGTGGATCAGCTTATCTCGGATGCTACTGGAGAAAAGAGAAAGTTTCTTCCCCGCAGAGGCTTAGGCGTCCTTTTTGGCGTCAACAACAAATCCGTTTCCGATCTTTTGCGCCAATCCGGTTTGGTCCACTATCTCTCCAGGATCAGGACGCTCTCCACGCCGGAACAGAGGACCCCAGACATCCTATATAGGTCCAATCAGCAATGGACGGGTCGGCCCAAACAGTCTGGAACAAAGGGATCTAGGTCCTAGAGATTTTCCACCCAATGACTCATGGGGTTATCTGGTCGACACCAGCAGGGTAAGCGGTCTCCTGCTTCTGTTTTTCCAGGTCTGGCTTTCAGTCGTTCACCACGAATGGGTCAGAGACCTGGTTTCTTCCGGATACAAAATAGATTTTTCTTCTTGTCCCCTGGCTCGTTTCTTTCCTTCCTGACTGCCAGCATCATGTGCAAATACTCTTTCCCAAGCCATAGACTCTTTACGCCATGATGGCGTCATTGTCCCGGTTCAGGAAAACGAATAGTTTGAGGAATTCTACTCCAACCTGTTCGTTGTCCGCAGAAAGGACGGAAAAGTGAGACCCAAACTAGACCTCAAACTTCTAAACAAGTTAGTGAAGGTCCGTCATTTCTGCATGGAGTCTCTGCGTTCGGTCATCACCTCAATGGAAAAAGGGGAGTTTCTAGCATCCATGTCGATTTTTTTTTTTTTTTTTTTTTTCCCCCCTCCTCCTCCCCACCAAAAGTTCCTGCGTTTTGCTATTCGCGATCAGCACTTTCAATACACTGCTTTGCCCTTCGGCCTCGCTACTGCTCTCGGGGTTTTCACAAAGGTCATGGCAGCTGTCATGTTCATCCTGCACTCTGTGGGAAGTGGTCCTTCTACCCTATCTGGATGACCTCCTAGTCAAGGGTCCGTCTTTCCACGATTTAACGGAGTTCATTCATATCACTTGCGATACTCTTTCTCGTCTGAGTTGGCTGATAAACTTAGCCAAGTCTTCCCCCTTTCCAGCCCAGCAGATATCCTTTTTAGGTATGACCCTGGAATCCTCCCGAGGGTTGATGATTCCCTCTCAAGACACGGTCCTAGCCTTTCAGCAAGGAGCCCGCGCACTTTCTCAGTCATCCCCTCATTCCATCCTCTTTGCGATCAGGGTACTGGAGAAAATGGTGGCAGCAATGGAGGCGGTTCCTTTCGCACAGATGCACCTCCGTCCCCTACAGCATGCTCTTCTAGCGGCTTGGGACAGGAACCTTTTCTCCCTCGAATGTCGGTGTCGTCTATCCCTTCGGGTCAGGCAGACTCTCAGATGGTGGACATTGAGTTCTTCCCTCAACCAGGGGAAGTCCTTTCTCCCGGTTCAATGGCCAGTGGTGACTACCGATGCCAGTATTCTGGGCTGGGGAGCAGTTTTTCGTCACCACACTACTCAGGGCTGCTGGTCTTCTCAGGAATCGAATCTTCCAGTCAATATCTTGGAAATCCGAGCGATATGGCTAGCGCTACTGCAGTTTCATTATCTCCTAGCGGGTCACCCCATCCGAATTCAATCGGACAGCGCCACGGCTGTGGCATACATCAACCATCAAGGAGGTACCCGCAGCAGGGCAGCCATGTGCGAGGTAACTCGCATTCTCCGATGGGCAGAGAGGAACCACTCCGTAATCTCAGCAGTGCATATACCAGGCGTGGAAAACTGGGTGGCAAACTTCCTCAGCCGTCAGGGTCTCGCCTCGGTCTTCATTGGGGGACCACTGATGTGGATCTGATGGCGTCCAGACTGAACGCCAAGGTCGCCAGATCCATAGCTCGGTCTCTAGATCCAAGAGAGCCATAGGAGTGGATGCTCTGGTTCTTCCATGGCACCAGTTCCGTCTTCCGTACGTTTTTCCCCCCACTGCAGCTTTTTCCGAGAGTCATCAGGAAGATCAAGGCGGAAGGAGTTTCAGTGATCCTGGTCGCTCCGAATTGGCCACACCGGGTGTGGTTCCCAGAATTGGAGCGCCTTGTCGTTGACGTACCTTGGCGACTGCCGGATCATCCAGATCTGCTCTCCCAGGGACCGATTTACCACCAGAGCTCAGCGGCACTGTGTTTAACGGCTTGGCCGTTGAATCCTGGATTCTGACCAAGGCTGGTATTTTGACACCGGTCGTGTCCACAATGATCAGTGCTCGTAAGCCTGCATTGGTACGCATTTATCATCGTACCTGGAAAACTGTTTCGTCGATATCTTCCCCTCATCTTCTCTATTCCTACCATTTTGGACTTCCTACAGATCGGTCTGGATTCAGACCTGGTGCTCAGCTCGCTCAAGGGCCAGATATCCGCCTTATCAGTCTTATTCCAACGTAGGATTGCGACAAAACCTCATGTGAAGATGTTCATTCAGGGGGTTACACTTGTGCTCCCCCTTCCCCATCGCATGCCTTTAGACCCTTAACTTAGTCCTGGGAGTCCTACAAGAAGCTCCTTTTTAACCGCTTCAGGACATTTTGCTCACCTTTCTGTCCTGGAAAGTTGCCTTTCTCGTTGCAATTACATCAATCAGGCGGGTTTCGGAGCTGGCTGCTCTGTCCTGTCGAGCTCCTTTCCTTATTTTCCATCAGGACAAGGTTGTCCTTAGGCCGTCCCCATCCTTTTTGCCCAAGGTTATCTCATCCTTCCACCTTAACGAGGACATTGTTCTTCCTTCATTTTGTCCAATTCCAGTCCACAGGATGGAAAAAACTCTCCATGCTCTGGATGTAGTCAGCTCTGAGAAGGTACGTCTCGAGGACTGCGTCCTTCCGAAGGTCGGATTCTTTGTTTGTGCTTCCTGAGGGTCACAGGAAGGGTCTAGCCGCTTCAAAGGCCACGATAGCTAGGCAGATTCATTCCACCATTCAGGAGTCCTACCACATCAGAGGTAAGCCTATCCCAGCGGGGATCAGGGCACACTCCACTTGGTCAGTGGGTGCTTCCTGGGCCATTCGGCAACAGGCGACTGCGAAGCAGGTCTGTAAAACCGTGACTTTGTCCAGCCTACATACTTTCTCCAAGCACTATAATGTTCATGCTAAAGCTCTGGCTGATGCCGGGCTGGGCAGAAGAATTCTGCAAGCTGCTTTGGCGCACATCTGGGCAGTTGTTAAGTGAAGCCTGATGTTTTCTGTTGTTTTCCCACCCATTGCTTTGGGACGTCCTACGGTCCTGTGTCCTCCAATGAGGCGAAGGAGATACAGGGATTTTTGTGTACTCACTGTAAAATCCTTTGCTCCGAGCCACTCATTGGTGGACACAGCACCCACCCTGTTAGCCTAATGGCTGATGTTTTTCTTAGTTTGACATGTTGTACTCTTATATGTTATTGTTCTCCTACTGCTTTTGCACTGAACTGGTTCTCTTGGAGCCAGCAGGAGGGTGTATATTGCAGAGGAGGAGCTAACTTTTTTTCTATTAACTTGGTGTTAGCCTTCTAGTGGCAACAGCATACACCCACGGTCCTGTGTCCCCCAATGAGTGGCTCTGAGAAAAGGATTTTACGGTGAGTACACAAAAATACCTGTTTTTGCTCCCCTTATTCCCAGAGCCATACATTTTTTGGTCAATATGGCCATGTGAGGGCTTATTTTTTGCGAGACAAGTTGTACTTTTGAATAACACCATTGGTTTTACCATGTTGTGTACTTGAAAACAGGAAAACAATTCCAAGTGCGGTGAAATTGCAAAAAAAGTGCAGTCCCACACTTGTTTTTTGTTTGGCTTTTTTTTACTAGGTTCACTAAATGCTAAAACTGACCTGCCATTATGATTCTCCAGGTCATTACGAGTTCATAGACGCCAAACATGTCTAGGTTCTTTTTTATCTAAGTGGTGAAAAAAATTCCAAACTTTGTTAAAAAAAATAAATAAAATTGTGCCATTTTCTGATACCCGTAGCTTCTCCATTTTTCATTATCACTGGTTGGGTGAGGTATTTTTTTTTGCGTGCTGAGCTGATATTTTAATGATACCAGTTTAATGCAGTTATAAACTTTTGTTCGCCTGTTATCGCATTTTAATGCAAATTTCACGGTGACCAAAAAAAAAAGTAATTCTGACGTTTTGACTAGAAGCTGCCACAACCCGATTGGCCCTGCTACATAGAGGCGATGTTCAGATCGTCTCTATGTAGTAGAATTTCTCACTTGCTATGAGCGCCGTGTGGCGCTCATAGCAATCCGGCAGTGACAACCATAGAGGTGTCCAGGAGACCCCTGGTTGTCATGCCAGTGAACCAGTGACCCGCAATCACGTGACGGGGGTCATCGGTGGGTGGATTTCCAGCCCGATGGCCGTCAGCATGAGTTAAATGCCGCTGTCAGCATTTGACAGCGGCATTTAATGGATTAATAGCCGCGGGTGGATCGTGATTCCACCCGCGGCTATTCCGGGCACATGTCAGCTGTTCAAAACAGCTGATATGTCCTGGGAAAGATGTGGGCTCACCGCCGGAGCCCACATGAAAGGGAGGGAGTCCGTCCTTCGTCGGAAAGGGGTTAAAGGTTTTGTCCAGCTCCACTCACTTCAAGAGGCGAATCCCAAAATGATTAGGAGGCAGGATGTCATTGATGCCGCTTGCCTCCCTATGCGAAATTGAACAGCATTGGGCGAATCCTTTTAACCCCTTCACAACTTTTGATGCACATGCATGTCCCTGCCTTTGATGTGGGCTTGCACACATCATGTGGGATTGCAATAGCAATCCAAACAATTGCAGCTTCAAGTCTCTTAAGGGGGCTATTTAAACTCCGTGAAAAGTGAAAAAAAGTTTTTAAAAATGACAATATTGCCCCATTAAAAATAAAAAAATGCATATTTGATATCACTGTATTCATAAGTCAGATCTGTCAAAAATATAATGTACTGTAAATTGGATTGATAAACAGCATAACGAAAAAAAATAAATTAAAACATCAGAATTACATTTTTTTTTACCATGGCAAAATTGCAGTAAGAGGTGATCCAAATCCTGTAAAAAGAAAATGTTACTGGTCTTGCAAAATGGTGACAAAAGCAAAAAAATTCTTTCTTTACAAATTTGATTTTTTTTTTTTATTTTTTACTCTTAAATAAAAAATAAAAGACCTAACAAATACATGTTTGGTATCTGTGTAATCTTACTGACCTGGAGAATATTAAATAAATTTTAAAAAAAGAAAATGAAAAAAACTATTGTGGATTTGCACTTTTATTCGGTCTCTCATGACAGCACCACGAGAAAGTCGATCCGCCCTTCAGGAACAGGATCCGTTGAATCCCAGACCCACACAGTCTGTTCAGGCAGCAGAGCCGCCCACCCCCCCCCCCCTGCCTTGGCCAGTTCGGGGTCCCTGGAAGTGCCAGGGTGGACCACACGGCAGTGAGCGGGCAGGTTGGGGCAGTGTCCGGAGAATTACAGACTCCGGAAGGCCAGCGCTGGAAGAAGGTAAGTGTGCCCCTTTAGATTCTGTGTGATTCCCTGTGTGGCGCTGCCTGGCGTGCTGCTGGGGCTTTGGGTGTTCCAGGTACCGGCTGCGTCCGAAGGCATGCCAGGTGATGCGGCCGGGGCGGGCCAGGGATTCGACTGGTGATGCTTCCCGGACGGGCCCTCTGACGCTGGCGACATCCTCTGTGATGGTGCTTGGGTCGCCATTTCGACATGTCGGAGGGGGGGCGAGGCCGGGGATACGTGCCGGGTGCCGTCCTGCTCAGTGGGATAATGGCGCCGTGGTCGCGCGCAGCAGAGCCGTTGGGGCTGCGGCCGGGGTCGTGGGCACGCTGGTCCAGGGCGGTAGCCGGGGTCTCTGTAACCTGTGGGAGACAGGGCGGCACGTCACCCTGGGGGACGTGACAGTTCTGGGGGAGGAAGAGGCGCCCGGGCCAGGACCTGCAGACCCAGAAATATCCTGGGGGAGGCATGCATAAAGATGGATACTGCACAGGCACCAGTGCTTCTGAGTCCATTTGTCATAATGGAAGTAAGTGAGCCGCAGGAGGACCCTGCACTGTAGCACAGAGATACTGTTCAGAAGCCCCCTACTGCTCGGCAAAAAACCTGTGACAATACGGGTAATGGCAAGGCTTAGGCAAGTGGTCGGTCCAGCCGCAGGAGCTCCTCCAGAGTGGACGAGTCAGCAGCGTCGGCTGAGATGTGTCCCCCTCGTAATCCGGTACCAACTTACTGCAACGCTGGTAAGTGATCTTTGTGAATCACTCGGTGATGCAGTCTTCCTCTTATTTTTCCTGTCCTGCCAGGGAAAGAAATGTACAAGGAAGTCAAGACACAAGGAATATGCCCTTTGCAGATGCTCCCTGCCGGACTTTTGTCCGAAAAGATTGTGTCAGCCTTGTGTGTCCAGCAGATGGTGAGGCTTCACCGCGATGGGGGGGAAATCCAACAGCCGCTAGGGTAGGGTACATTGACTTATGCTTGCTGCCTCCCAAAGGTAGCAGAAGAGATGCCTAACTTTGCTGCAAGCCTGAAGGAGATTTTTAGAGTGGAAGTGAGGGAGTCCATGAAGTCCCTTTCCCAGGGAGAGAGTTCCAAGAGGAAGGGGAAAGGATGTAAAACAAGCTTTCCAGATTCGGACTCCTCTGTTGACTATATGAGAAATGAGGACTCCTCCTGCTCATCTCCTTCGTCTTCCTCCTCTTCGGATGAGGACTTCAGCCGCCTCTGTTTCCCCTTAGACCGCGTGGACAAGTTAGTGAAAGCGGTCAGGGGCACTATGGGGGTAGTAGGGTCCAGGCTGGAACGTTCTGTTCAGGATGTCGTGTTTGGGGGAGTAGACCAGAGGAAGCGCAGGTCTTTCTCCTTAAATTAAAAAATCCAGTCTCTGGTACACTGGGAGTGGAAGAGGCCAGAAAAATGGGACTCCTGTAGTAGATAATTGGGATAATGCCCCGAAACTTGATGCAGCAGTGGCCAAGGTATCAAAAAAAATCCTCATTGCCCTTTGAGGACCTGGGGACCCTGAAGGACCCTCTGGATAAGAAGGCAGACACATTCCTTAAGGGGGCATGGGAGATGTCGGCAGGATCCCTGAGACCAGCTGTGGCATCCACTTTTACGGCTAGGTCAATGATGGTCTGGCTGGACCAACTAGAGAGTCAGTTGAAAGGGGAGCCTCTTGTGAGACTATTGTAAGTGCCTTACCGGTGATTCAGGGTTTTTGTGTGATGCCTCGGTGGATTCAGTCAGGATGGCAGCTAGATCAGCGGGCCTCTCTAACACAGTTCGGAGAGCATTATGGCTAAAGTATTGGCTGGGGGATATTCATGCCAGGTCCAGATTTCGTTCAATTCCATGTGAAGGGGAATACCTCTTTGGACTGGTCCTGGATGAGCTTCTGGAGAAGGCAGGGGATGATAAAAAGAAATTCCCCAGCTTGTTGACCCCTTCCTATTGGCGTCCATTCAGTAGAAGAATGTTCAGTCTTAGGAAGCCAAGACCGAGCCAAGTGGGATGAGAGGAAGAAAAGAGGTAAGGGGTTCATGTTTGGAGGCTCATCGCGAGAGCGTACAAAACCGTCCCAATGACTAGCGGCCCCCGTAGGGGGTAGACTGTCTGCCTTCTACCCAGCCTGGTCACGGATTACCAATAGCAACTGGGTGCATAGCCTAATATCATCAGGGCTGAGATTGGAATTTTCTGCTATTCCGCAGGACAAATTCATGGTAACCCCTTCCCGGTCATCCCTCTCAGAACAGGCTGCTCTAGAGGCAGAGGTCCTGGAGCTATGTCATAAGGAGGTCCTGGTGGAGGTTCCGGGGTCGGAGAGGAGTAGAGGATTCTACTCTCCCCTCTTTCTGGTTCGGAAACCGGATGGCTCCATCAGGACTATCATTAATCTTAGAGCTCTAAATGGGTTATTGGTAGTGTGCCCGTTCAAGATGGAATCGATTGGTTCGGCAATAAAACTAATTTTTGAAAACGAAAAGATACGTACTACCACGTTCCTATTCACGCAGATCATCAGCGGTTCCTCAGGGCGGCGGTAGTCATGGCGGACGATGTTAGTCATTTCCAGTTTAGAGCTCTCCCCTGTGATCTTGTTGCCCCTCGTGTTTTTACAAAGGTAGTTGCCGAGGTCCTGCCCACTTGCGTGAAACCAACGCCCTGATTATTCCCTACCTGGACGACTTTCTTATTGTAGGCAGGTCTGCAGATCATTGCTTATTTCAGGTAGAGAGGATGATGTTCTCTCTGGAGCGCTTGGGGTGGCTACTGATCATTAAAAAAATCTCGGCTACAACCCTTAAAGGTGCAGCAGTTTCTGGGGCTCATTCTGGACTCAGAGAGGCAGGAGTGTTGTCTACCGCTTGATAAGTTGATTCATCTTCGGCACCAAGTTTTGAGAGCATCAAACAATCCCACTATGTCCCTTAGGCGGGCTATGTCCCTATTGGGTTCGCTAACCTCCTGCATCCCGGCAGTCCGGTAAGCGCAGTTTCATAGAAGAGCCTTACAGTGGGACATGTTAGTTAATGATAGGCCCTTATGGGGTACCTGCAGGAACTACTGATCTGGTCACCGGCTTCTATACGTTCCCTGAGGTGGTGGTTAGACCGGGATAACGTGTCCAGGGGGGTTCCCTTGGAAAATCGCATAACCCGGGTGATCAACACGGACGCTAGCCCTACTAGTTGGGGAGCACATATGGGGGAGGCTGTAGTCCAAGGCCTATGGGATCAACAGTTAGAGAGTTCATCTGACTTGAAGGAGCTAACGACAGTAGAACTGACAGTTAAAGGGCTCCTTATATACATGCGGGGTCATCATGTAAGGATGCTCTCTGACTATCAGGTTTTGGTGGCCTACATCAACCACCAGGGTGGAACTCAATCCAGACCTCTAATGGAAGTGACAAGAGTGGCTATTTCACATAGCAGAGGAGCATTTTCTGTCTTTGACAGTGCTGCACATAAGAGAAAAGGACAACATCAGGGCAGATTTTTTGAACCACCACCTACTAAGACAGTGAGAATGCATGCTGAAAAGTGCCATCTTCGACCAGATTGTGCGGATGTGGGGACGGCTGGACGTAGACATCTTTGCCACCAAGAAAAACAGAAACGTGAAACTGTTCTGTTCTCTCGACCCCAGAGAAATCTCTAGTGGTAGATGCCTTCTTGATAAAGTGGGACTTCAACCTGAGTTATACCTTTCCCCCTTGGCCCTTTTGCCTCTACTGGTGAGGAAGATCAGGGAAGACAGGGCAAGGGTTATAGTAATTGCCCCTTTTTGTCCCAGGAGGGCATGGTTCTCATGGCTAAGGACCATGTCGGTTTTGGATCCATCCATAAGTGGTGGGGCTTCACCTGACTGCGTGGAATTTGAAAGGTCGTTATTGAGGGATAAAGGATGCTCCCCCAATTTAATGGCCACTCTCCTAAAGAGTAGGAAAGTAATTATGACCAGGATCTACGCCAGAACCTGGAGAAAATTTCTAGCTACCTTAGAATTTAGAGCTGGGTTGGGGTGCCAATAGGTCAAATTCTGGAGTAGTTCCTTCAAAAGGGTCTGGAGATGGGTCTTTCCACAAGTACCCTTAGGCCGGGATCACACATATGCGAGATACGGCCGAGTTTCGCAGGTGAAAACCCAGCTCTGGCGCCGGCACTCCGGAGCAGAGCTTACAGCTCCATATATTGCTGTGTGGCTGCACACTCCGCTCCGGAGTGCCGGCGCCAGAGCTGGGTTTTCACCTGCGAGACTCGGCCGTATCTCGCGTATGTATGATTCCGGCCAAAAGGTGCAAGTGCCAGCCCTGGGGGCCTTATTTAGCTGTGACAACGCGAATAATTACTGGGTGGCCAGATTTATTAAAGTGTCGAGCAGATCTAGGCCCATTCATAAAAAAAGGATTATGCCGTGGTTCTTGAACTTGGTTCTCACAGCCATGACTGAGCCCCCGTGTGGGCCCATTATCTCCGCCTCAGTGAAAGTGCTCTCCCTCAAGGTAGCCTTCTTGGTTGCTTTAACATTGACGCAGAGGGTGAGTGATATCCAGGCTCTTTCTAGACTCCCTCCATATACACAGTTCCTGGATGACAGGGTAGTGCTTAGGCCAGATCCAGCTTACTTGCACGAGATAGCCTCCAAATTCCACAGGTCGCAGGAGATAGTTCTCCCTTCTTTCCTGCCCAATTCTACTAACCAGAAAGAAATGAAGCTCCATACTTTAGATGTTATGAGATGCCTGCTAGAGTATCTATCGGTCGCTAATCCTTGGCAGAACGATGATGCCTTGTTTGTATCCTTCCAGGGTGCCAGGAAGGGTCTTAGGGTGTCACAGTACTTTAGCTAGGTGGATTAGGGAGGATATTTCTTTAGCATATACATCTAGTAGCAGGCCAGCACTGGAGGGGCTAAGGGTGCATTCCACTCGAGCCATGGTAACCTCATGCGCGGAGAGGTCGGAGGTCTCCATCGACCAGATATGTAAGGCAGCCACATGGTCTTCTCCTTTCACCTTTTATAATCATTACAGGTTGTATATGGGTGCTTCCTCAGATCTCACCTTTAGTATAAGGATACTGCAGGCTGTGGTCCCTCCCTAAGGCAGTTATTACCTCTCTGTAATTCTCTTGTGGTGCTGTCATGAGAGACCGAATAAAGTCTGTTACTTACTGGTAATGGTATTTTTCTGAGCCCATGAGAGCACCCTTAGATTCCCTCCCTTCACATGTGGGTTTGCACTTCTTCCTCTTATAAGTTTTCACGTGTGTGAAATTGTTTTTTTGTTAGGGTATTGTAGATATTTTTGCCATTAACCATGGTGGTCTTCTCGGGCTCTGTAATCCAACTGATGCGTGGGAGAAATGCCGCCCTTTTGCATCTGTAGGTTTCCTGTCCCCGAAGGGCGGATCCCCTCTCTTGTGGTGCTGTCATGGGCTCAGAAAAATACAGTTACCGGTAAGTAGCGAAGACTTTTTGGGGGGCAATTTCATCACACTTGGAATTTTGTTCCTGCATTCAAGTGCATCACATGATAAAATTAATGGTTTCATTCAAAATTTCAATTTGTCACACAAAAAACAAGCCCTCATACGGCTCTGTGGACAGAAAAATAAAAGAAATATGGCTCCTGGAAGAAGTGGAGGGAAAAACGAAAGCAGAAAATTGCTCAAGGGGTGAAGGTTAAAGAGGACATGTTAGTTTGTCTGACTTTCCTCATAAAATATCAGTTTTGGAGAATCTTGTTTTCTAAATCTTTTCTGTTCCTTTATTATTCCTCCTGGAAATATGTCTATATTTCAAGTTACTTTATGGTTACCCTTTCCCTATAATTGTGGACACTGTCGAACCACCCCTGACTGTCAGATTGCGTATGAACGCACCTTATCGACAAGGGGAGTGGTTTCTTTAGTCATACGTTTTTCAGGAAGACGAAAAGAGGAACGTTTTAAGAAAAGGTGCTTTAGAGTGAAATGACTCGCCATTCACAAATGTATTTCTTTTCTCCTCCTTTTGTTTTTCTTCAGCAGCTCAACCCCAGTTAGATGCAATGACTCCTAAATTCATGGCCGGAGTCAAAACTGGTCTGAAGACTCCTAGATTTAACAAAGCAAAGCTAACAAATAATAAAGTCCTTTGTAAGTCACTTCAAGTGATGATCACGCCCATGCACACCATGAGGGATGTAAGATCTAAGTGTTTACAGAATAAAGTCCATTATAACAGTCTGAATGAGTCTACTGGTGAAAGCAGTCAGTTGGACAGTGAACTGGATGTGGAAAAAGGCAAGCAAAGAGGTCCTAGAAGGAAAGACCCATCAGAAATCAAAAACTTGACCTTTGATATGGACGATGGCGAGGGTGGCATTGTTGTTGTGGAGCACTTAGCAGAAAAGGTCTCCTCTTTGTCTGTTAAAAGCAAGCGGAAAACAATCCCCGAAAAAAAAGCTAGTAAGACTCTGGCTACAAGCTCCAGTGATTATCAGGAAAAGTCAAAGCCATTGAGCGCTACCTCTGGTAGCAGACATCGTTTCCATTCTACACATCAGAAAACTCTTACCACTTTGAAGTCAAAGAAAGATGATGAATCTGCAAAAAACTGTGAAGAAAGAGCCCAAAATCAGAAGAGATCAAATTGTCCTTCACAGCCGCCCAGTGATTCTGGACATCACCATGATATGAACACCAATAAAATGGAACATAATCACAAAAACCCTTTATCTTGTTTTGCCTCTGAATTTACAGAATCTCAAGATTCGATGGAAGAAAATATTTCCGGGAAGAATTCTAGAAAGATATTAATGGGTGTACTTAAGAAGCCAACTCCTCCTGAGCCCGTTGAGCAAAGTCAATCTAAACAGCAAGGTTTTTCTGAAAGAGAATCCAAGATGAGGACTAGATCCCAGAAAACAGAATTGCATAATAAGCCTGGAAAGCAAAGTGATGTAGCAGAGTCTCTAGATTCAGAAGATGAGCCAGTTTTGAGAAGATTAACAAACACAAACATGGAAAAAGCAGTTCATGAACGGAAAAAACTGCCACCCCGTCGGGCAAGGCCTGTAGTTTTTTTCACAGAGTTTCCGGATGTTGAAAAAAAGTCAATGCCAATATGGAGCTCAAAGGAAGTGGATAAGTCATTTAAGAGACATTTAGCACATGATGTAGGTCACAGAAAACAACCCCCTCGTTCAAAACTGCAACAAAGATATTTTGAATCTTCAGATTCAGAAGACAAGCCAAGAAAGGACACCAAGAACCGAAAGAAAAGTAATTTTGTGGAATTAGAAGATTCAGAAGAGGAGCTGGGGCCAGGACAAAACTTAACTCAATGGGTTAGTCCTCAAAAGAAGCAAAAACAGTCACTTTGTGTAATACAAAAGCTGAGAAATTTGCTGGAATCTCAAGAATCTGAAGAAGAAACAGTATCCAGAGAGGAGTCTAGATTTGCTACTAATACTCAAAAGAACCAAAAAGGGTTTGGTTATGTTGACACTCAAGATTCAGAAGACGAGCTATTATTGAGAAAGGTGCCCAGGCAAAAAGCCAATGCTGGAAAGAAGAAAAAACACATTGAAGTCTCTAAAACAGTGGAATCTCAAGATTCAAAAGAGGAGAAAATATCTGTACAGGAGTTTAGAACTGCCACTAATGTTCAGAAGAAACAAAAAACAACATTATGTATGGTGCAAAAGCTGAATGGTTTGATAGAATCTGAAGATTCCAAAGAAAAAACGATATTGAGAAAGGCAAACGGGCAAGCAACAAATGCTCAGAGGAACCAAAACCACTGTTTAATGGAATTCCAAGATTCTGAAGAACTGAAATTGGGAACGGAGTCTACAACTTCCGCTAATGCTCTAAAGAAACAACAAAAACAGATTATGGTTGATTCTCAAGAATCAGAGGAGGAGCCAATATTAAGAAAGTCTAGAGCTGCCATGAAATCTCAGAATAAACTAACACAGATTTTTTTTGCCAATTCTCAAGATTCAGAAGAAGGGCCAGTATCGAGAAAGGCATCCAGGCAAGCTGCAAATACTCGAAAGAAACAGAAACATGGGTTAGTGGAATCTCAAGATTCAGAAGAAGATCCGATAAATGGAAAGGAGTCTAGAACTGCCAATGTTGAAAAAAAGCAGATTGGTTTAGTAGAATCTGAAGATTCGGAAGAGGAGTTCATATTGAGAGAGGCATCCAGGCAAGCAGCAAATTGTCAAAAGAAGAAAAAAAATGGTTTATTGGAATCTCAAGATTCTGATGAAGAACTGAAATTGGGAAGAAAATCTACAACTGCCACTAGTGCTCTAACAAAACAGATTACTATGATAGAATATCAAGTTTCGGAAGAGGAGCCAATATTGATAAAAGTTCCAAGGCAAGGACTCCGTGCTAGAAAAAAGAAAAAACAAGTTAGTTTGTTGGCATTTAAAGGTTCAGAAGAAGAGTTAGTATCCAAAATGGAGTCTAAAACAAGCACTAACTCGCAAAAGAAACAAAAACAGATTGATTTGGTAGAATCTCTAGATTCTGAAGAACTAAAATCGGGAAACGAGTCTACAACTGCCGCTTATGCTCTAAAGAAACAACAAAAACAGATTACGGTAAAATCTCATGATTCAGAAGGAGCGCCAATATCAAGAAAGGCATCGAAGCAAGCGGCAAATACTCAAAAGAAACAAAAACATGGTTTGGTGGAATCTCAAGATTCAGAAGAACTGATAACTGGAAAGAAGTCTAAAACCTCCGCTAATGCTGAAAAACAGATTGGTTTGGTAGAATCTGAAGATTCGGAAGAGGAGCTCATATTGAGAAAGGCATCCAGCCAAGCAGCAAATGCTCAAAAGAAGAAAAAAGTTGGTCTATTGGAATCTCAAGATTCTGAAGATTGGAAATCGGGAAAGAAATCTACAACTGTCGCTAATGCTCTAAAGAAACAACAAAAACAGATAGTTATGGTAAACCCCCAAGATTCGGAAGGAGAACCAATATCAAAAGAGGCTTCCAGACAAGCGACGAATACTCGAAAGAAGCAAAAACATGATTTTGTGGAATCTCAAGATTCAGAAGAAGAGCCAATAACTGGAAAGGAGTTTACAACTGTTAATAATGCTGAAAAAAAACAGATTGGTCTGGTAGAATCTGAAGATTCAGAAAAGGAGCTGATATTGAGTAAGGCATCCAGGCAAGCAGCAAATGCACAAAAGAAGAAAAAAAAATATTCTGAACTGAAATTAGGAAAGGAGTATACAACTGCCACTAATGCTCTAAAGAAACAAAAACAGATTATGGTAGAATCTCCAGATTCGGAAGAGGAGCCAATATTGACAAAAGCGCCAAGGCAAGGATCCATTGCTCAAAATAAAAAACAAGTTGGTTTGTTGGATTCTCAAGATTCGGAAGAACAGCTAATATTGAGAGAGTCATCCAGGCAAGCAGCAAATACTCGAAAGACGCAAAAACATGGTTTGGGATCTCAACATTCAGAAAAACAGGTATCTGGAAAGAAGTCTAGAACAGCTGCTAATGCGCAAAAGGAACAGACACTACCATCATGTCTGGCACAAACGCAGAATGGATTGGGAGATTCTGAAGAGTCTGAAGAAGAACAGATATCGAGAAAGATGCCCAGGCCAACGGCTAATACTCTAAAACTTCAAAAAAACATTGGATCACTGGAATTTCAAGATTCAGAACAGGAGCTGACAACCAGAAACAAGTCAAGGCAAATTGATAAAACTTGGCTGAAACAGAAGACTGCACAAAAACAGATCAGCTTGGAAGACAAGAAAATATTTAGAAAGGTTTCTAGTCAACAGACTAGTGCCCAAAAGAAGCAATCACCTACTGAACCAGCCCCAGAAAGAAATCAATCTACCCGTTCTACCAAACTATGGAGTACTCCAGCAGAATCTCAAGATTCAGAAGAGGAAGCTTCATCAGGAAGAGACTCTAGACGATATTGTGAAGGAAAAAGACAACCAACTCCTGACATTGCCTCAAGTAGAAGACAAGAGCAATCTCTCTCTCGTCCAGAACAGCAGAAACAAAATGATGAAGGTAATCTGCTTGCTTCTGCAAGTCCTCAAAAGATGTCATCAGAATCCAGTCTGTCAAAAACTGGAAATATGTCATTTTTGGTGGAGCCAGTGAGTAATTCATCTTCTGAGGACGATGAAAATAATTCATGGAAGGAGCTAAGTTTGCCTAGGTTTAATAAAAGAGCTATAGCTCCCACTCCTGCCCCAACTAGAAGGCAACATCATCCAGCAACCTCCTGGGAACGTTTATCTGGACTGGAAAACGACTTCGAGAAACTACAAGAAAACCCCATAAGTCCTCAGAGGAACTCAAAAAAGTTTAAACCCAATGCACGAGGAATCTTGGGCACTGAATCTAGAGGTATCGAGAAGGAAAATGAGGACCGCAAAGTGGCAGGACAAAAGAAACCGAAGGCTACCAAAAATGTCACCAAGAATGTCTATTCTCGAGGTGATCAACAAAGTCAACCACAGAGGAACAGCTCGACTGTAAGCTCCTCAAAGAGGTGGATGCCTCTTAATCCGTTCAAAGCAATAAACCGTGAAGAGGAATGGACAGAAAAAGAAGTGCACAGACTTTACAAGTGAGTATGTGCTGGTAATGCTTATGGGGAGTAAATCACAAGAGAAATATTTCAAGTCTGTTTTGTTTGTGGCTGCACTTCTGTTATTTGCACCAAATGTATATTCTGATTTTATAAATGGGGCTCCCATTTAGATATCGCACTTTTGTCCAGAGCTGATTTTTCACTTTTCACTCCCCAACGGAAAGTGTTTGTGACTTTGTTGCAATTCCAAAATTTTCAATGTCATTTGTAGAGATGAGGAATTAAATTAGTAAAATTTTGCAGTGAGTCACTGTCACGGATCCCTTCTTCGTGGTGTCACTTGTTCATCACGTGCCTGCTCTCATACGTGACTTGAGGTTGTGCCTGCAAGGGTTAATCTATCTCCCCACTCTCAGTCCAGCATTCAACCTCTGTCCTATGCTGTAATGGGAGCATAAATCACACACCGACCCAGGCCACACACCCGCTCATACACGCTGCCACCACTCACCAAATACATGGGCGATGAGTCCCGGAACTAATAATACTAATAATGTCTATCACTCATAAGGCTCACACACCTTAGGCTATGGAGTCTTTTAGAACATTCAAGGTTCAACTTGTTAACGTTTTATACTTTAATAACAAAAGGTTCAATGCTTACAATAAGAAAAAGGTATAAAAATATGATAATAAAAAGGCATACAACTTATGCAAAACAGTATAATATAAAGAGGAGAAACATGCAGAAATTATCTAACTGGTAGTTGCTTTCTGCTCCCTGAGGGTAGGACGATGTAGATTGGATCACACCAGCTTCTCAGGCTGCACCCATCATGTGAACACAATTCTCTGTCTGCAGCCTAAATTTATAACTTTGGTCTGGAGGTCAGGTTTCTAGACCAGCCCCTCAGGTTAATATCATGATTGCTGGCTTTTTGATTGGCCACGGCCGCGCTACTAATGAATATATTATTTTTCCCTTGAGACACTTGTGAAAAGGTTCTCAGGAATAGATAACCTCAGGCCGCAATTAGCATCTCCCTTCCAAGACCTAGGAGGTGTCAAGTGTTACCTTTCTTCTTGGCCCTAGCTAGACCTCCTGGTGAGATATGGAGACACAATTTCTACTAGTCCCAAGGAAGTAAGGAAGTACCTATTAACACCTAGGTGCGACTTGCCTTCAGGACACATGTTACATTATCACTAGTCACACATATAACCCTAGACATTTGTCACTACCACATATAGATAGATATATATACATATTTCACCACCACATTTGCTATTTTTTTTTTTTTTTTTGCACTTCGGTTTTGCACGGATTCAGTTAAAGGACTGCCACAGAAAATATAAAAATCCTTATCATAACTGTAACCTCTGCGGCCTCCGCGTTTTCCGATCACCACCGCTCATGCGAAAATCCCTGAACCTCTCACACGGTCGGGACTTCAGACTTTAACCCCTTCATGACCCAGCCTATTTTGACCTTAAAGACCTTGCCGTTTTTTTGCAATTCTGACCAGTGTCCCTTTATGAGGTGATGACTCAGGAACGCTTCAACGGATCCTAGCGGTTCTGAGATTTTTTCATGACATATTGGGCTTCATGTTAGTGGTAAATTTAGGTCAATAAATTCTGCGTTTATTTGTGATAAAAATGGAAATTTGGCGAAAACTTTAAAAATTTCGCAATTTTCACATTTTGAATTTTTATTCTGTTAAACCAGAGAGTTATGTGACACAAAATAGTTAATAAATAACATTTCCCACATGTATACTTTACATCAGCACAATTTTGGAAACAACATTTTTTTTGCTAGGAAGTTATAAGGGTTAAAATTTGACCAGCGAGTTCTCATTTTTACAACGAAATTTACAAAACCATTTTTTTTTAGGGACCACCTCACATTTGAAGTCAGTTTGAGGGGTCTATATGGCTGAAAATACCCAAAAGTGACACCATTCTAAAAACTGCACCCCTCAAGGTACTCAAAACCACATTCAAGAAGTTTATTAACCCTTCAGGTGCTTCACAGCAGCAGAAGCAACATGGAAGGAAAAAATGAACATTTAACTTTTTAGTCACAAAAATTATCTTTTAGCAACAATTTTTTTATTTTCCCAATGGTAAAAGGAGAAACTGAACCACGAAAGTTGTCCAATTTGTCCTGAGTACGCTGATACCTCATATGTGGGGGGTAAACCACTGTTTGGGCGCACGGCAGGGCTTTGAAGGGAAGGAGCGCCATTTGACTTTTTGAATGAAAAATTGGCTCCACTCTTTAGCGGACACCATGTCGCATTTGGAGAACCCCTGTGTGCCTAAACATTGGCGCTCCCCCACAAGTGACCCCATTTTGGAAACTAGACCCCCCCAAGGAACTTATCTAGATGCATATTGAGCACTTTAAACCCTCAGGTGCTTCACAAATTGATCTGTAAAAATGAAAAAGTACTTTATTTTCACAAAAAAATTCTTTTCGCCTCAATTTTTTCATTTTCACATGGGCAATAGGATAAAATGGATCATAAAATTTGTTGGGCAATTTCTCCCGAGTACGCCGATACCTCATATGTGGGGTTAAACCACTGTTTGGGCACTCAGCAGGGCTCGGAAGGGAAGGCGTGCCATTTGACTTTTTGAATGGAAAATTAGCTCCAATTGTTAGCGGACACCATGTCGCGTTTGGAGAGCCCCTGTGTGCCTATGCATTGGAGCTCCCCCACAAGTGACCCCATTTTGGAAACTAGACCCCCCAAGGAACTTATCTAGATGCATATTGAGCACTTTAAACCCCCAGGTGCTTCACAGAAGTTTATAACGCAGAGCCATGAAAATAAAAAATAATTTTCCTTTCCTCAAAAATGATTTTTTAGCCTGGAATTTCCTATTTTGCCAAGGGTAATAGGAGAAATTGGACCCCAAATGTTGTTGTCCAGTTTGTCCTGAGTACGCTGATACCCCATATGTGGGGGTAAACCACTGTTTGGGCGCACGGCAGGGCTCTGAAGGAAAGGCACGCCATTTGGCTTTTTAAATGGAAAATTAGCTCCAATCATTAGCGGACACCATGTCACGTTTGGAGAGCCCCTGTGTGCCTAAACATTGGAGATCCCCCAGAAATGACCCCATTTTGGAAACTAGACCCCCAAAGGAAGTAATCTAGATGTGTGTTGAGGACTTTGAACCCCCAAGTGCTTCACAGAAGTTTATAACGCAGAGCCATGAAAATAAAAAAACAAAACATTATTTTCTCAAAAATGATCTTTTAGCCTGCAATTTTTTATTTTACAAAGGGTAACAGGAGAAATTTGACCCCAAAAGTTGTTGTCCAGTTTCTCCTGAGTACGCTGATTCCTCATATGTGGGGGTAAACCACTGTTTGGGCACATGGCGGGGCTCGGAAGTGAAGTAGTGACGTTTTGAAATGCAGACTTTGATGGAATGCTCTGTGGGCGTCACGTTGCGTTTGCAGAGCCCCTGATGTGGCTTAACAGTAGAAACCCCCCACAAGTGACCCCATTTTGGAAACTAGACCCCGAAAGGAACTTATCTAGATGTGTGGTGAGCACTTTGAACCCCCAAGTGCTTCACAGACGTTTACAACGCAGAGCCGTGAAAATAAAAAAATCACTTTTCTTTCCTCAAAAATGATGTTTTAGCAAGCATTTTTTTATTTTCACAAGGGTAACAGGAGAAATTGGACCCCAGTAATTTTTGCGCAGTTTATCCTGAGTATGCTGGTACCCCATATGTGGGGGGTAAACCACTGTTTGGGCACACGTCGGGGCTCGGAATTGAGGGAGCACCATTTGACTTTTTGAATACGAGATTGGCTGGAATCAATGGTGGCGCCATGTTGCTTTTGGAGACCCCTGATGTGCCTAAACAGTGGTAACACCTCAATTCTACCTCCAACACTAACCCCAACACACCCCTAACTCTAATCCCAAATGTAGCCATAACCCTAATCACACCCCTAACCACAACCCTAATTCCAACCCTAACCCTAAGGCTATGTGCCCACGTTGCGGATTCGTGTGAGATTTTTCAGCATCATTTTTGAAAAATCCGCAGGTAAAAGACACTGCGTTTTACCTGCGGATTTTCCGCGGATTTCCAGTGTTTTTTGTGCGGATTTCACCTGCGGATTCCTATTGAGGAACAGGTGTAAAACGCTGCGGAATCCGCACAAAGAATTGACATGCTGCGGAAAATACAACGCAGCGTTCCCGCGCGGTATTTTCCGCACCATGGGCACAGCGAATTTGGTTTTCCATAGGTATACATGGTACTGTAAACCTGATGGAACACTGCTGCGAATCCGCAGCGGCCAATCCGCAGCCAAATCCGCACCGTGTGCCCATAGTCTAATTCTAAAGGTATGTGCACACGCTGCGGAAAACACTGCGGATCCGCAGCAGTTTCCCATGAGTTTACAGTTCAATGTAAACCTATGGGAAACAAAAATCGCTGTACACATGCTGTGGAAAAACTGCACGGAAACGCAGCGGTTTACATTCCGCAGCATGTCACTTCTTTGTGCGGATTCCGCAGCGGTTTTACAACTGCTCAAATAGAAAATCGCAGTTGTAAAACCGCAGTGAAATGCGCAGAAAAAACGCGGTAAATCCGCCATAAATCCGCAGCGGTTTAGCACTGCGGATTTATCAAATCCGCAGCAGAAAAATCCGCAGAGGACCAGAAAACGTGTGCACATACCGAAACCCTAGCCCTAACCCTACCCCTAACCTTACCCCTAACCCTACCCCTAACCCTAGCCCTAACCTTAACCCTAGCCCTAACCCTATTCTAACATTAGTGGGGGAAAAAAATACTTTATTTTTTTATTGTCCCTACCTATGGGGGTGACAAAGGGGGGGGTCATTTATTATTTTTTTTTATTTTGATCACTGAGATTATATCTCAGTGATCAAAATGCACTTTGGAACGAATCTGCCGGCCGGCAGATTCGGCGGGCGCACTGCGCATGCGCCCGCCATTTTGGAAGATGGCGGCGCCCAGGGAGAAGACGGACGGACCCCGGCAGGATCGGTAAGTATGATGGGGGGGAAAGGGAATGGAGCATGGGGGGTGGAACGGAGTGCGGGAGGGGTGGAACAGAGCACGGGGGTTTGGGGCGGAACGGAGCACGGGGGGGGGGGGGGGGGTTGGAACGGAGCACGGGGGGGGGGGGGGGGGGTGGATCGGAGTGCAGGGGGGGGGGTGATTGGAGCACGGGCAGGGTGATTGGAGCACGGGGGGAGCGGACAAGAGCACGGGGGGAGCGGAGCACAGGACGGAGGGGAGCCGGAGCAGTGTACAGTGTACCCGACAGATCGGAGGGCTGGGGGGGGGGGCGATGGGTGGGGGCACATTAGTGTTTCCAGCCATGGCCGATGATATTGCAGCATCGGCCATGGCTGGATTGTAATATTTCACCAGTTATAATAGGTGAAATATTACAAATCACTCTGATTGGCAGTTTCACTTTCAACAGCCAATCAGAGCGATCGTAGCCGCGGGGGGGTGAAGCCACTCCCCCTGTCCCTGCAGATCGGGTGAAATGGGAGTTAACCCTTTCACCCGATTTGCAGGGACGCGATCTTTCCATGACGCCACATAGGCGTCATGGGTCGGATTGGCACCGACTTTCATGACGTCTTCGTGGCGTCATGGGTCGGGAAGGGGTTAAGGTGCTATGACGTGTGTTGTGACCTGACGCACGCATGGTGTCTCTTTAGGAGAGTTCAATGCAATCTTTACTGCAGGGTCACCTTTAAGGCCCAGTATAATGTGTAGAATTAGGGGAATGAGGACTTTCATTCATAATTTTATGTTTCATGTAGAGCTGTGTCCTCACTACCAAAGCACAAGAAAGGATTCTGGCTGGACGTCGCCATGGCTGTGGGAAGCCGCTCAGCAGAAGAGTGCAATGAGAAGTACCTGGAAAGACAGCAGGCTAAGCCATCGAGAGCGCCACCCAAGAAGAGAGTCAATGCAAGCAAGAAAAAGAAGCAAGAAAGTAATGACCGTAACTTCTAAGAAAAATTGGTAGAATAAGAGCTTGTATGTGTGAGACTCACTCTTATGGTGAAATGTTGGGGTGTAGTACAAGGTAGTGACCACAGGGTGGCAGCGGTACACACTGTTCTTAATCCAGATGCCATTTGGTGCCCCTATTTCCCGCAGGCTCTGGTGGTCATGGTGAACTTACCTTTTTAGCACTTAAGCCAAAATAACAAAGTAGATCTATGTGCACAAGTAGGAAATGTGGTGCAGAATTTTCTGCACTAAATCTGCATTTGCAGATTTGATGCAGTTTCTGTGCAGTACAATGTGAAAAAAAAGCTGTGCAGAAAAATCTGCTGCAGAACTGCACAAAAGAAGTGACGTGCAGTTCTTTGAAATCTGCAGCGTTTCTGCGCAGATTTTTCTGCACCATGTGCACAGCTTTTTTTTTCACATTGATTTACATTGTACTGTGCAGTTCTGCAGCATTTCTGCAGCAGAAAAATCTGCTGCAGTTCTGCACCAATTCTGCACTAAATCTGCATCATGTGCACATACCCTAAGGTTCGGTGAGGTTTTATGTTTTTCCTTGGTGATACAAGTGTTTGTGAGAATTTCCGAAAATGCAGGATTTGTATTTTGTGCACAGGTTGTGTTACATAAACTTCAGCATTTGTGTGGATTGCTGATAGGCTGCTGTTTTGGAGATTTTCTTCCCAGAAAGTGCACTGATTAATGATCTAACAGGACCATCGTTGCTTCTGTAGCTCTGCTTACCAAGGAGCTGATATTGGCACTATATGTGATGGAGCTATCACTGGTGCGATTGTCTGGTCACTTAGCTTCATTTATTATATTTCTACTTCTTCATCCTGGTCAATGTGATGCGCACAACTGATAGCTGTACTGTGATGAGCCCTGCTCCTAGAAGTAAGCTGT
The DNA here is from genome assembly GCF_032444005.1 of Ranitomeya imitator. Taxonomy (NCBI): domain Eukaryota; kingdom Metazoa; phylum Chordata; class Amphibia; order Anura; family Dendrobatidae; genus Ranitomeya; species Ranitomeya imitator. The sequence goes on along the minus strand of NC_091282.1, from coordinate 752,779,788 downwards.
GAAGGGTCCCAGCAAACAGAGGTCTTAAAATCCACAATGAATTGATGGAGAAAGCAGACGAAATGTACAACCTTCCATTATAGGAAGAATTGACTTAAAGGGAAGGTGCCACCAGTTTTCTCGTATTTTTGTTTTTTTGTGAAATTAAGCTTAAAATAGTAATTAAAATGTATTAATGCAATGTTTGCACTGTTTGCAAACATTTCTATATGAAAAATATGATATATTTTTCTACAAATATACATATTTACCACTAGGGGGAGCATTTTCCGTTTTAGACCTCAAGCAGCTATAGTAAGATTTAGCAGCTCTGCCCCAGGGATATTAGACCACCCAAAAGGGGAGGGAAATGGCGATGTCAGCAGTTACTGCCCCAACAGTAAGAATGAAGAGCAGCATCACAGGGCAGCACCATTTTGTGTGTGACTGCCCTGTGACCTGCTATCACCAGCAGTTACTGCATCAGAGGAGCAGAACACAGTGGACTCAGCAGCATCTGGACCCAAGAAGAGTGAAGACATGTGGTGTGCATGGAGCAGCATTAGGAGCTGTCTGGGAGCTCCAGCTCTGCAGTGAATGGCCAGGCATTATGGAGGGAGGGGAGAGATGCATTGTATGGCTAAGGCCGGGGTCACACTAGACCGCAATACGGACGAGTGCAATGCGATAAAAAAAATCGCATAGCACTCGTCCCTATGTTAATCTATGGGGCAGCTCCCATCATCCGATATTCTCTCGGCCGTATTCAGGATCCGAGTGAAATCGCAGCATGCTGCAATTCTCAGCATATCTCGGCCGAGAATCGCCAATGAAAGTCTATGGGGGTGAGAAAAAAATCGCACAGCACACGGACCATCAGTGTGACGTGCGAGAAATTCTCAGGCATTGGGCAGGTGACAGGAAAGGCTCAGCCATTATTTGCTCATTTTGCAAGTGTGTGAGAAAATCTCACCATACGGACGCCATACGGATGTCACACGGATGCAAAACGGATCATTGGATGCGAGAAAATCGCATCCTCGCACTGCACACGGATCACTGTTTTGGTAACATTTGTGCGATTCTCGTCCATCAAAAATGGACCTTTTTTTTGTACGTTGTGTGTGTCCCCGGCCTAAGAGTGACTGATAGGAGAGAAAGAGACGTGAAGTATGATGAGTGAGACACATAAGGAGTGTGATGGGGAGATACACCTTGAGGCTGTGTGCACACGTTCAGGATTTTTTGCATTTTTTTGCGTTTGTTCGCTATAAAAATGTGATAAAAGCAATTTAAAAATGCATACATATGCATCCCATCATTTATAATGCATTCCGCAATTTTTGTGCATATGTTGCGTTTTTTCTGGGGGGAAAAACACATCGCAGTAAAAAACGCAACATGTTCTGCGCATGTCGTGTCTCCTCCTTTGATGTGGGCTCCGGCGCTGAGCCCACATCAAAGTCACGACATGTCGGCTGTTTTGTACAGCTGACATGTGCGCGCAATAGCGGCAGGTGAAATCGCAATTCACCCGCCGCTATTAACCTGTTAAATGCCGCTGTCAAATGCTGACAGCGGCATTTAACTACCGCTTCCAGCCGCGCGGCCAGAAATGGGCGTATCGTCCACCCCCGTCACATGATCAGGGGTTGGCGATGCGTCAGGATGGTAACCATAGAGGTCCTTGAGACCTCTATAGCTACTGATGCCGGCCTGCTGTGAGCGCCTCCCTGTGGTCGGCGCTCATAGCAAGCCTGTAATTCAGCTACGGAGCAGCAATCTGATGATCGCTGCTATGTAGCTGAGCCGATCGAGTTGTGCCAGCTTCTAGCTTCCCATGGAGGCTATTGAAGCATGGCAAATGTAAAAAAAAACGTTTTTAAAAATATGAAAAAAAATTAACGTTTAAATCACCCCCCTTTTGCCCCATCAAAAATAAAACAATAAAAAAATCAAACCTACACATATTTAGTATCGCCGCGTTCAGAATCGCCCAATCTGCCAATAGAAAAAAACATGACTGACATGTGCCCGCAATAGCGACAGGTGAGATCGCGATTCAACTGTTCCTCTGTATGTGTTTTCCGTCCGGCGGAAACAGCTGTTTTGACGGATCCTGCAAAAAACGGATGAAACGTGTGGTCATCCGGCGCTAATACAACTCAATGATAAAATAACGGATCCGGCGAAAAAAAACTGATCTGGCACAAAAAAAAGTAAATTGGGGAAAAAAAACGGATCTGGCGTGAAAAAACTGATCCGGCGGAAAAAACTGATCTGGCGGATAAAACTGATCTGGCAGAAAAAAAGGAACTTGTGGGAAAAAAACGGATCCGGCGGGAAAAAAAAGGATCCGATGGAAAAAAAACTGATCTGGCAGAAAAAAAACGGATAAGGCGGAAAAAAAACGGATAAGGCGGAAAAAAACTGATAAGGCGGAAAAAAACGGATAAGGCGGAAAAAAAGGATCCGATGGAAAAAAAAACCTGATCTGGCAGAAAAAAAAGGAAATTGTGGAAAAAAACGGATCCGGCGGGAAAAAACGGAACTGGCAGATGAAAAAAAAAAGAACTTGTGGAAAAAAAAACGGATCTGGTGGGAAAAAACGGATCTGGCGGGAAAAAACAGATCAGGCGGGATAAAAAGGATCCGATGGAAAATAAACTGATCTGGCAGAAATAAAAGGAAATTGTGGAAAAAAACTGATCCGGCGGGAAAAAACTGATCCGGCGGGAAAAGACGGATCAGGCGGGAAAAAAAAGGATCCGATGGGAAAAAAAACTGATCTGACAGAAAAAAAAGGAAATTGTTGAAAAAAACGGATCCGGCGTGAAAAAACGGATCCGGCGTGAAAACGGATCCAGCAGGAAAAAATGGATCCGGCGGGAAAAAACGGATCCAGCAGGAAAAAATGGATCCGGCGGGAAAAAACGGATCCGGCGGAAAAAATGGATCCGGTGGAAAAAACGGATCTGGCGAAAAAAAAACGGATTCTGCAAATGTGCTCGCAGGATGCGTTTTTTTCCCATAAACTTGTATTAGCGACAGATCGTGACGGATGGCCACACGTCGCGTGGTCGCGTCCATCGTGCAACGGATCCGTCGTGTTTTGGCGGACCGTCGGCACGAAAAAACGTTCAAGTGAACTTTTTTTGTCCAGCGCGTCCGCCATTTTCTACCGCGCATGCGCTGCCAAAACTCCGCCCCCTCCTTCTAGACTTCAGAATGGGCAGTGGATGTGTTGAAAAACTGCATCCGCTGCCCACGTCGGGCACAAATTTCACAACGTGCGTCGGTACGTCGGCCCGACGCATAGCGACGGACTCGTACCGACGCAAGTGTGAAAGAGGCCTTTGTGAGGGTTGAATTAAAAAAAAAAAACAAAAAAAACACCGCGTGGGCGCCCGTGCAATTTTCTGCGCCAGAGGGGGAAAGCCGACGACCGGGGGCCAATATCTGTAGCCTGCTATGAATATCAGCCCACAGCTGTCTGTGTAGCCTTTACTGGCTATTAAAATAAGGGGACCCCAAAAAAAAAAATTGCGTGGGGTCCCCCTATATTTTATAGCCAGAAAGGCTACGCAGACAGCTGCAGGCTGATATTCATAGCCTAGAGAGGGGCCATGGATATTGGCCCCCCCCCAGGCTACAAATACCAGTCCGCAGCCGCCCCAGAAATGGCGCATCTGTAAGATGCGCCAATTCCGGCACTTAGCCCCTCTCTTCCCACTCCCGTGTAGCGGTGGGATATGGGGTAATGAAGGGTTAATGTCACCTTGCTATTGTAAGGTGACATTAAGCCGGGTTAATAACGGAGAGGCGTCAATAAGACGCCTATCCGTTATTAATCCAATAGTAAGAAAGGGTTAAAAAAAAACACGCACACATTAGGAAAAAAGTATTTTAATATTCTTCATTTCACCATACTTACCATACTTCAGCGCCTGCAAAGAACGTAAAATAATAAACCGTATACTACCTGTCCGCCGTAGTCCAATTAATATCGAGTGTCCCACGACGATCTCCCCTATAGAACAGTGACATCGGGTGATGTCACTGCTCTATAGGACCCTCAGTGACACACTGACAGGAGGCAATGGCTCCTACAGTGCATCACTGAGAGGTTACCTTAGGACAAGGTCTCACTTTATGGCAATTGCTGCATGGGAAAATTTCTCATACACCAATGGCATAAAGTGAGACTAGGGACTTTTTTATTTTACAGCGGCGGAGGAATACAGTGGTGGAAGGATACGTTCCTGCTGTCATTGTGTTCCTGGAGCCCCTAGAGAGCAGTCGCATTATCTGATGCTGCTGCTCTCCACGGGAGATCGTCGTGGGACACTCGTGGATTTCTGCGGACAGGGAGTATATTGATTGTTTGTTTTTTTAATATTTTTTTTACAGATGACACTGGCTTCGGGGAACAAAGTGACAAGTAATGGTGAGTATGAAATCTATGTTTAATGTACTGTATGTCTATATATATATGTATGTAATGTATTGTATGTAGCATGTATGTGGCATGTATGTATGGAGTGTTTTTTTTTTTTCATTCAACACATTAGCCGGATGATGGGACTATTACTGTCCCATAATTGGCTAATGTGTCAATCACTGTCATTGTAGCAGGCATCGTCCGATGGGACTTGTAGTCCCATCGGACGATGCTTGCATACACGCATAGAGACCCCCCCACGTCGCACAGAGACCCCCCCCACGCCGCACAGAGGCCCCCCCACGCCGCACAGAGGCCCCCCCACGCCGCACAGAGGCCCCCGCACGCCGCACAGAGGCCCCCCCACGCCGCACAGAGGCCCCCCACGCCGCACAGAGACCCCCCACGCCGCACAGAGACCCCCCCACGCCGCACAGAGACCCCCCACGCCGCACAGAGACCTCCCCACGCCGCACAGAGACCCCCCGACGCCGCACAGAGATCCCCCGACGCCGCACAGAGACCCCCCCCACGCCGCCCAGAGATCCCCCCACGCCGCCCAGAGATCCCCCCACGCCGCCCAGAGATCCCCCCACGCCGCACAGAGGCCCCCCCACGCCGCACAGAGGCCCCCCACGCCGCACAGACTGCCCCACGCCGCACAGAGACCCCCCCACGCCGCACAGAGACCCCCCACGCCGCACAGAGACCTCCCCACGCCGCACAGAGACCCCCCGACGCCGCACAGAGACCTCCCCACGCCGCACAGAGATCCCCCGACGCCGCACAGAGACCCCCCCACGCCGCCCAGAGATCCCCCAACGCCGCACAGACCCCCCACGCCGCACAGAGACCCCCCACGCCGCCCAGAGACCCCCCCACGCCGCCCAGAGATCCCCCCACACCGCCCAGAGATCCCCCCACGCCGCCCAGAGAGCCCCCCACGCCGCCCAGAGACCTCCCCACGCCGCCCAGAGACCCCCCACGCCGCACAGAGACCCCCCACGCCGCACAGAGACCCCCCACGCCGCCCAGAGACCCCCCCACGCCGCCCAGAGACCCCCCCACGCCGCCCAGAGACCCCCCCACGCCGCCCAGAGACCCCCCCACGCCGCCCAGAGACCCCCCACGCTGCCCAGAGACCCCCCACGCCGCCCAGAGACCCCCCACGCCGCCCAGAGACCTCCCCATGCCGCACAGAGATCCCCCGACGCCGCACAGAGATCCCCCGACGCCGCACAGAGACCCCCCCACGCCGCACAGAGATCCCCCAACGCCGCAGAGACCCCCCACGCCGCACAGAGACCCCCCCACGCCGCACAGAGACCCCCCCACGCCGCACAGAGACCCCCCCCACGCCGCACAGAGACCCCCCCCACGCCGCACAGAGACCTCCCCACGCCGCACAGAGACCTCCCCACGCCGCACAGAGACCTCCCCACGCCGCACAGAGACCTCCCCACGCCGCACAGAGACCCGCCCCACGCCGCACAGAGACCCCCCCCCCCACGCCGCACAGGGACCCCCCCCCCCACGCCGCACAGGGACCCTCCCACGCCGCACAGAGACCCCCCCACGCCGCACAGAGAGGGAGAGCGACACATGGGGAGAGTGCAGTTTACCGGAGATCACTGGGACTCTGTGCAAGTGAGGAGGCGGAGACAGAGCAGGAGAAGCACACGGCAGAGTGTGAGAGCAGAGGATGTCTGCCCAGAACCTGCAGTGCCTGGAGTACAGAGGAGCAGTGTGGGCTTCTTCTCTCCTGTGATAGAGAGCAAGTGGAGCTCGGCAGATAGCACAGGGCTCTAATAAAATGGCAGCTAGTCACACCTACAGCAGTGAGTTGTGCAGCCCACAGAGGCGTGCCCAGCTCACTGCTAATGCTGCTGCAATGTTACAGATGGGGTCCGAGCCGGTCTATTATCTCCTATGTCCATGGGGTGCCGTAATCTGACACTGATAGTGACGTGCTACTGCTGCAAAACCAAGATGTCAGCCCCCAGTGCATTCTTTCTACTCATATATCACACGAAATCTGTTTTACATGCATTCAAATCTGGGTTATAACAGCATGTTATGCTACATTACATTGATTAATTAATGATCTACAAACGCGGTACCTTCCCTTTAATGACTCCTGGATAACCTTAATTAGAGTTTGCTTCTCCATGTGAATGCACAATCATATAGGGGCAGAGACCCTGATTCCAGCGTGGGGTCACTCACTGGTCCCCTTGCTGTAGTTGTATCTGCTGCAGCACTGCCAGTGTTATCAGTCCCGAGCTCCTGTTATTGAGCCCTCGATATTCATGTGCTCTGGTTGTCTCCGTCCCCCACAGTTAGTGGCTGCTTTCTTCCTATGAACAGTGAAGGAAGATGGCTGTCAGTCAGAGGCAGGATTATACAGAGCTCCATACTGAGAATACTGGCAGAGCTGCAGCACATACAACTGTCGGGGTCGTCACGACAATATCCTTCCTTCACCAGTCATTCCAAATCAGAATAAGAGCATTGGTACCGGAGTGAAAAATGAGTCAGACAAAAGCTGGTTGAAACTCATTGCATGCTCGTGTGTCTACAAGGTGTAGCAACGTCACAGCAACTGACTTTATTTCCTAATGCACAACATTATATGATCTATTGGGGGAAGGTGTGCAGAGGGCGGGGATAGGCAGGGTTTAAGCAATGTATCTAGTATTCAGTCTTTCTGGTTGGCTCTGACATCATCTGATAGATCCTCCTTCCTCCACGTCACTTTAAGTTTCCATTTCACCAGAAACGATACTTGGCTTCTGGAATGTGTAACTTGCTTCTTTAGCAGAATCAGAATTTAGGGCAAAGGTGAATACTGGCAGCCATGTTACATACAGTTAAATTTGCATTAGCAAACATAAAGGGGAAAAACGTATTGTTTCACAGCATAAGAATATATAAAAATACAAAGAGTATAAAGATATATATTTTCACCTTGACACAACCACAGCAAAGAGCCCAGTAAGTGACGCAGCACTGGAATCTGGTCCCATTTTTTTTATGCTGCCCTCAGGTTGAGAAGCATAAGTCTGATGAGACTTCCTCTAACCGGAGGCAGATATTTCTAAGATTTTCCATGAGCCTCCATATCCTACCGAAATGGCTTTGTAGTCACGGCTCTGTCATTTGTATGAGCTTTTAAGGGTAAAGTGTCCAGACCGGCCAATTTTGATAGGACCAGACGAATATCTGTTTATAGGGGGTGTCCTGACTTTCCATCAGTAGCAGATGGCGGGGAAAGAAGGATGAGACATGTTGTATTTCAACACAGCTAATCCTCTTGTTTTCATGGTAGATGAGCTGCCACCTGAGGGGCATCCTGCAGCTGCGTTTTCCCGTCTTCACACTCGTACATGCAGGCTATGCTGATCCGCGCTATAAGCTGTGGGGTCAGGCATCGGATTAGTCCTGTCTGCACACTCATACATGCGTGCTTCGCTGATCCGTCATATAAGCTCTGGAGTCAGGCTGCGGCTTATTCCCGCCTGCACACTCTTGTATATGCACGTTCGTCTGATCTGCCCTAAAAGTTCTGGGGTCAGACATCGGAATTGTCCCGTCTGCACGCTCGGCTACTCCACCATGTAAGCACTAGGGTCAGGCATCGGATTAGTTGCATCTGCACACTCGTACATGCACGCTCGGCTGATCTGTCATATAAGCTCTGGAGTCAGGCTGCTGCTTATTCCCGCCTGCTTACTCTTGTATATGCACGTTCGGCTGATCCGCCCTATAAGTTCTGGGGTCGAGCAGTGGATTAGTCTTGTCTGCACACTCGTACTTACACGCTCGGCTGATCGGTCATATAAGCTCTGGGGTCAGGCAGCAGCTTATTCCCGCCTGCACACTCTCTTGTATATGCACGTTCAGCTGATCCGCCCTATAAGTTCTGGGGTCAGACAGTGGCTTATTCCCACCTGCACACCCTTGTATATGCACGCTTGGCTGATTTGCCCTATAAGTTCTGGGGTCAGGCAGCGGATTAGTTGTGTCTGCGCACTCGTACATGCATGCTCGGCTGATCCGTCATATAAGCTTCGGGGTCAGGCAGCGGATTAGTCCCATTTACACACTTTTGTACATGCACACTCGGCTGATCCAGCATATAAGCTCTGGGGTCAGGCAGCGGCTTATTCCTGCCTGCACACTCTTGTACATGCACGCTCGGCTGGGGCCAGCATAGAGGGCTTTGGAGGAATAGTTGGCCGACAGTCTTTAATGGTGTCTGTCCGCCCGTCACCTGCTCCTTGCGATTGGCCTATAATGAACATTTCTCGTTCTCTCTCGCCAGATAATGAACATAAGGAGGCGGTAAAAATCACAGCAAAAGTCGGGACTCTGAAACGGAAGCAGCAGATGCGAGAATTCCTGGATCAGATACCAAAAGACGACCACGACGATCTGTTCAGCGATAACATTTTCCAGGGCAAGAAAATAAAGGTAACACACACTTACATGTAAGTGATGAGGGAGTGTTTCATTAAGGGATAAAGATGTACTATTGCTCCCAGGAGGCAGGCAGGCATGTAGCAGACCCTCTTCATAATGTTACATAAACATGCCGTGTTCTCTTAAAATTGGCACTAGTGATGAGCGAGTATACTCGTTGCTCTGGTTTTCCCGAGCACGATCGGGTGGTCTCTGAGTATTTGTTAGTGCTCGGAGAATTAGTTTTCGTTGCCTCAGCTGCATAATTAACAGCTGTTAGCCAGCTTGAATACATGTGGGGATTCCCTAGCAACCAGGCAACCCCCACATGTACTCAGGCTGGTTAGCAGCCGTAAATCATGCAGCTGCGTCAACAAAAACTAAATCTCCGAGCAGTTACAAATACTCGAAGACCACCCGAGCGTGCTCTGGAAAACGCGAGCAAAGAGTACACTCACTCATCACTAATTGGCACCACTGTCCTCAGGTTGCATGTAGCGTCACAGCCCCATGTGCTGCAATAAGGCTGTAATACCGGGCACAACCCATGGACAGTTGTGGCTTTTTTCTGGAAGAATGCAGCATGTTTTTCTTACCTTAGACCGCCCCTTTAAGCATGTTGTTCTTGCTAATGCTATCCTTGTATAATCCGCATTTTGTACTCTTATTGTACCCACCTAGCTTCCAACATTCTCCATGAACTGCGATGACGACTTCATCCTGGAGCAGTTGCACCCCGTCACGCCCACAACTCCCGTGTGTCCTTTCGCCACCACCCCCCAGTGTGAACACATCACTCCAGGAATGCTGTCGTCTTTCAATAAGTGAGTCATTGAGATGAGGCCCTGACCTGCTTGGCCACGCCCGGGGTGCACTGTGCACCTCATTAACCCCTTTACCCCCCAAGGGTGGTTTGCACGTTAATGACCAGGCCAATTTTTACAATTCTGACCACTGTCCCTTTATGAGGTTATAACTCTGGAACTCTTCAACAGTTCCTGGTGATTCTGACAATGTTTTCTCGTGACATATTGTACTTCATGATGGTGGTAAAATTTCTTTGATATTACCTGCGTTTATTTGTGGAAAAAAAAAACGGAAATTTGGCAAAAATTTAGAAAATTTCGCAATTTTCCAACTTTGAATTTTTATGCAATTAAATCACAGAGAGATGTCACACAAAATACTTAATAAGTAACATTTCCCACATGTCTACTTTACATCAGCACAATTTTGGAACCAAAAATTTTTTTTGTTAGGGAGTTATAAGGGTTAAAATTGACCAGCAATTTCTCATTTTTACAACACCATTTTTTTTTAGGTACCACATCTCATTTGAAGTCATTTTGAGGGGTCTATATGATAGAAAATAACCAAGTGTGACACCATTCTAAAAACTGCACCCCTCAAGGTGCTCAAAACCACATTCAAGAAGTTTATTAACCCTTCAGGTGTTTCACAGGAATTTTTGGAATGTTTAAATAAAAGTGAACATTTAACTTTTTTCACAAAAAATTTACTTCAGCTCCAATTTGTTTTATTTTACCAAGGGTAACAGGAGAAAATGGACCCCAAAAGTTGTTGTACAATTTGTCCTGAGTACACCGTTACCCCATATGTGGGGTTAAACCACTGTTTGGGCGCTTGTCAGAGCTCGGAAGCGAAGGAGCGCCATTTGACTTTTCAATGCAAAATTGACTGGAATTGAGATGGGACACCATGTTGCGTTTGGAGAGCCCCTGATGTGCCTAAACATTGAAACCCCCACAAGTGACACCATTTTGGAAAGTAGACCCCCTAAGGAACTTATCTAGATGTGTGGTGAGCACTTTGACCCACCAAGTGCTTCACAGAAGTTTATAATGCAGAGCCGTAAAAATAAAAAATCATATTTTTTCACACAAATTATCTTTTCGCTCCCAAGTTTTTATTTTCCCAAGGGTAAGAGAAGAAATTGGACCCCAAAAGTTGTTGTACAATTTGTCCTGAGTACGCTGATACCCCATATGTAGGGGTAAACCACTGTTTGGGCGCATGGCAGAGCTCGGAAGTGAAGGAGCGCCATTTGACTTTCCAATGCAAAATTGACTGGCATTGAGATGGGACGCAATGTTGCATTTAAAGAGCCACTAATGTGCCTAAACATTGAAACCCTCCACAAGTGACACCATTTTGGAAAGTAGACCCCCTAAGGAATTCATCTAGATGTGTTGTGAGAGCTTTGAACCCCCAAGTGTTTCACTACAGTTTATAACGCAGAGCCATGAAAATAAAAATTCTTTTTTTCCACAAAAATTATTTTTTAGCCCCCAGTTTTGTATTTTAACAAGGGTAACAGGACAAATTGGACAAGAACTTTTGGGGTCCAATTTCTCCTGAGTACGCTGATACCCCATATGTGGGGGGAACCACCGTTTGGGCACATGGGAGGGCTCGGAAGGGAAGGAGCGCCATTTGGAATGCAGACTTAGATGGAATGGTCTGCAGGCGTCACATTGCGTTTGCAGAGCCCCTAATGTACCTAAACAGTAGAAACCCCTCCACAAGTGACCCCATATTGGAAACTAGACCCCCCAAGGAACTTTTCTAGATGTGTTGTGAGAACTTTGAACCCCCAAGTGTTTCACTACAGTTTATAACGCAGAGCCGTGAAAAAAGTGTAAGATCGCTGATCTGACACTTTGCTTTGCACTGTGTCAGATCAGCGATCTGACGTGCACTCCTGGAGGCTTCCCGGCGCCTGCTCTGAGCAAGCACAGTGAAGCCACCTCCCTGCAGGACCCGAATGCAGCGGCCATTTTGGATCCGGGCCTGCTGCAGGGAGGAGGAGGTAAGAGACCCTCGCCGTAACGTGATCACATCGCCAGAACACTGCAATCATGTTTGATCGCAGTGTGCCAGGGGTTAATGTGCCGGGGGCGGTCTGTGACCGCTCCTGGCACATAGTGCCGTATGTCAGCTGCCGTGAGCGCGGCCGATCGCGTATGACGTACTATCCCGTCGGTGGTCATACAGGCCCACCCCACCTCGACGGGATATTACGTCCAATGTCAGAAAGGGGTTAACATATTTCAATAAAAAGCAATATTTGTGCAAATGTAATTACGGATTTGCAAACTTAAAGTGTGATTTCTTTATCGCTTTCTTAGGGGAAACAGGTATCCATGGTGTGTATGCTGCTGTCGCTAGGAGGCTGACACTAGGCAAAAGATAAAAATGGCTCCTCCTCAGCAGTGTACACCCACCGACCAGCACAAAGTACTTCAGTTCAAGCTTAGTGTCTTCAGGAGGCGGACCTGGATCTGATCCCAGATCCGCAGTTTTCCTTTACAGGTCACCTGTTGTGTTTTATTAATCTTTTTCCTTTGTTTTTCAGGCTCTTCATCTTCAGGGTAACCTGAGGTAATTTCTCACCCTGTTTTTCCACATTTATGCGACTGAGAGAGCAGTGTGGTGTCATCCACATCGCCCACTCTCGAGCTCGCAAGGCAGGACCTAATTCCCTGTCACCCTCAGGGGTGCTTCAAGGTGACCGCCGGTGGCCAGTCCTTTGCCTTTCCCCACCTCACCCATCTCCTTGGAGAGGGCTGAGAGGAAGACTGTGGTCACCAGCGGTGGCCTCCCCCCTATTTAGTAAAGGTTGACACCATCTTCTGCACCATCCGGAGTGGGCTGTTGCCATATCACAGTCGGTCTCTGACCTGACTAAAGTATCACAGTCCCTGGTTATGGTCCTGGAACGCCTTCCACATTTGTCTGCCGCACCAGTGCTCCAAACGCCTCTCACCGTGATTTTGCATGCACCTGACCTCGAAATTCACAGGGACAGATCAAGTACAAAGTGCCATATCCTGCCTCATCCTCCTTTAGATTCAGGGTTTGGGTAATTGCCAATATAAGGCTATTGACCATATCCTGCATTTTTGACACCTAGTCCGAATCGGAGTCAGATTCAGACTGGGAATTTGGATCTGACCCAAAAGCCGCCTCCGAGGAAGGGGGCGGGGGAAGGGGTGATGGGAGCATCCTAGATGATGCAGAGGGACCCAGGGAACTGGATGCAGAACTGGAAAGGCTTTTGGGTCGGATCCGAATTCCTAGTCTGAATCTGACTCCGATTCGGACTAGGTGTTAAAAATGCAGGATATGGTCAATAGCCTTATATTGGCAATTACCTAAACCCTGAATTTAAAGGAGGATGAGGCACATGCTCGAGAGCACTACGTTTCCTTCAAGCGGATAAAATGTCCTTCCCGGACTTATCCCAATCACAGGGAATTTGTAGCGATTATTGCCAAACACTGGGAACATCCTGATAAGCACTTACCGGGAAGGAAGCAGCTAGACATTCTTTAGCCCAGACCTCGTTGCTAGATGGGCAGAGTCCCCTAAGGTGGACCCGCCGGTTTCTCGCTGGTCTTCCAAGACAGTCTTGTCTCTACCGGATGGTGCTTCTCTTAAGGACGCTACGGATAGGCAGATTGAGGCTTTGGCTAAATCAGCCTTTGAAGCTGCTCACTCTGTCCCTTCTTTGCTTCCACCTGGGTGGCAAAGTCCATATCTGCCTGGGCAAGAATGGTTCGCCAGGGCATCCTAGTGGCAGCTCCACCGGATGAGATGGCAGATTTGGCAGACCAGATTGCCCATGCCGGCAAATATCTTCTGGCCACCTCTTTGGATATGGCCAGTTGTTCCGCCAAGGCAAACGGCAACATCATTGCTATACGCTGCACCCTCTGGTTGGAGGCGTGGAATGTTGATCCACCCTCAAAAAAGTCTCTCACTATTTGGGTCCAAACTGGATCAGAAGATTTTGGATGCTACCTGTGGGAAAAGCACCTCTCTTCCACAGTACAGACCTAAACATCCTTTCAATAGAAAAAGGTCGCTGCCCTTTTTGTTCCTTTCGGCCCTTCTCTTCTTCAGGTACTTCCAACAGGACTGCTTTTCCGCCCCAGGGGAAAAGAAGAAACCATCCTTCAAACATGCACCTCACCGGAGGCCAAAGGGTCATTCCTCCAAGCCATCTGTGTCCCGCTCTAACGGGTTCTCTTCTATGTGACGGGTTACCCCCACCCGGGAATATTTCCAGGGTGGAAGGCCGGCTCATTCTCTTCCGGGACACATGGTTGTCGGCGATGCTTGGGTCAGAGTAATATTTACGTTCGGTTACAAAATCGACTTTTCTTCCCCCCCCCCAGAAGACATTTCTTTCTGTCCTGCCCGCCAAAAGTCCCGTCTCATGCCCCAGGGGTTCTTCAAGCCGTCTCTTCCCTACTACGCACAGGCGTAATCGTACCCGCTCCCTGGAACGAACGCTCTTCAGGGTTTTAGTCCAATCTTTTTGTAGTCCCGAAGAAAGACTGATCACCCCGTCCCATTTTGGACCTCAAATGATTGAACCGTCATGTTCGGACCCGCCATTTCAGGACGGAGTGCTACTTTCGGTAATTGCCTCCATGGAAGCTGGGGAATTTCTTTTTTGTGTAGACATTCAGGATGCTTATCTTCACATTCCTGTTTTTCAGCATCAGATTCCTACGGTTTGCAATCCAGGGGGATCATTATCAATTCACGGCCCCTTTCTACTTCGCCTCGTTGGGGGACACAGGACCATGGGTGTATGCTGCTGCCACTAGGAGGCTGACACAAAGTGAATACAAAAAAAGGGTTAGCTCCTTCTCTGCAGTATACAACACCCACTGGCTCCGGACAGAACCAATTCATGCTTAGTGTCCGTAGGAGGCACACGGGGTCTGCTATTCAGACCATACTTATTTTATTCCTTTTTTTGAACTTTTATCTTTTTCCAGTTTTTACCACGAGGAATATAGGGGCGACGGACCCTTTCAAGAGGCCGATCTTCCCCAATCAACAACAGGTGAGCACGGCAAGTGTCGCCTCCCCGTATCCTCTCCTGCAACGATCCAGGCCTGAGCTATACTAGGGGCGACTGTTCCCTTCAAGGTGCCATCTCCCCGCACCAGCAACAGACAGGAACATGGAGTGTCTCCTCCATGTACCCCCTTCTGAGCCAAGCTACAGCTCTGTTCAATCCTAAGGGAGTGAACCCTTGGGATGCCCAGAGGCCCCTATGGTGTCCGTGCTGCTCCCACTGCACCACCACTGATTGAGCAGCGGTGATGCATGGAGCTGGACGGTCCGTCTCCACCTCCCTTATAAAAGGGGATGGTGGATGGGAGGGTTCCTGCACCGTCCCCATTGTACCTGCAAGTAAACTCAGCACTTCCTCCTTTTGGCTCTGGGGTAAGTTGGAGATCTAGGGGTGCGCTTTGCGGGCCCAGTCACGTTTCCCAGCCGGGCACCGCTAATTTACTCCCCGGCTTCGGTCTTTGCTAGGCCGCAAGCCGGTAGCTCAGCCCACTTGCGCGTGCCGCCTTCCTAATCTTGGCGGCCATCTTTCTGCTCCAGGAAGCCCAGGAGGACAGGACTACAATTCTCCGCAGCAGTTCCAACACAGAATACCGCAACTGCAAAGGAACAAGGCTGTCTTGGGCACAGGTAATAATAATAATTATTTTATTTATATAGCGCCAGTATATTCCGCAGCGCTTTACAAATTATAGAGGGGACTTGTACAGACAATAGACATTACAGCATAACAGAAATCACAGTTCAAAATAGATACCAAGAGGAGTGAGGGCCCTGCTCGCAAGCTTACAAACTATGAGGAAAAGGGGAGACACGAGAGGTGAATGGTAACAATTGCTTTAGTTATTCGGACCAGCCATAGTTTAAGGCTCAGGTGTTCCTGTAAAGCTGCATGAACCAGTTAACTGCCGAAGTATGTAACAGTACAGACACAGAGGGCTATTAACTGCATAAAGTGTATGAGAACATGATACGAGGAACCTGATTGTTTTTTTTTTTTTTTTCATGATAGGTCACACAGGGATCGTTAAGTTAATGTGTTGAGGCGGTAGGCCAATCTGAACAAATGAGTTTTTAGGGCACGCTTAAAACTGTGGGGATTGGGGATTAATCGTATTAACCTAGGTAGTGCATTCCAAAGAAGGTAAGTGCTCAGCTACCCTTCCCCCAGGCCCCCCTTGTTTTTTACATATAGCGCTCTACTGCACTCTTTTGTAGGGCTGCGCTCCCTGAGAGCTGTGCTCATAGATATATACATAGCCTTCCCTGCAGTATATATAATGGAAATTACTCGAGTCCCCCTGTTGGGCTGCTTCATCAAGCGGACACAATTTTCCACTAGGCGAAACCGGTAATCCCAAATGCGCACAGGAGCCCCCCGCCGCACTCAACCGCATTTCTGAAAGATGGCATGATGCTCTCTGACAGTGTGATCATCACCGAACTGAAAGCTGTCTCATCCGCCGCAAACGATCCCACTGTGGCTAATCCCCATGAGTGGGTTTCGTCCTTATCACAGTCCAGTTCTTGGCTTCCTTAATTAAGGTAATTGAATCCCATTAGGGTCTCTGAGGGAGCTGGAGTACTAATCCGCCTATCTAGAGAATTCCCCTACTTTTCGGGATCAGTCGGCCTGCAGGGGGCCGTTCTCGCTTAAAGCAGACACAGGCACTAGGAAACGGATACATAGCACATCTCCCAGGCCCTCTGGCGCCTCGGCATCCGTATGCTCCGTTCCTCGCTCTCCCTCTGCAGGGATTAATAGTGAACAAGCCTCTGAGTACGAGTCTGATGAGCCCCTTGAACTAGAATTTCCGGTTTATCAGACAAACAGTAGATAGTCTCATCCAGGCCGTCAGACAGTTGTTGCAGGTTGAGAAGGAACCTACTCTAGCCACGCGGATAACGCGGTGTCCTTCAAAAGGACCAAACGTCCTCATAGGGTGTTTGCCAATCACCATGAGTTCCAGGACACAGTTCGGCGGCATAGGGAGAGGCCGGACAAACGCTTTCAGGTCAGAGGTCCCTTGAGGCTAGCTATCCCTTTTCATCTGACCTCCGCAAACAATGGATAGAATCCCCTCCAGTGGATCCTCCTGTCCCACTTGGCCTCCAAAACTCGTCTGCCCTTGCCTGATGGATCCTCACTTAAGGATCCCACGGACCGCCTGATTGACAGCCTCGCCCATTTGGTTTTCGAGGCATCAGGCTCAGCAGCCGCTCCCTCCTTTGCAGCAACATGGGTGGCCAAAGTCATGGTATCCCAGGCAGATTCTCTGTATCACACTATACAGAAGAGCAGTCTCCCCCGGAGGTAGCAAATCAAATTTCCTTGGCCAGCGACTATGTGATAAATGCATCCATAGATGCGGCTAATTATCGCAGCTTCAAACGTAGTAGCTATCAGTAGAGCGCTATGGCTCAGGGACTGGCGAGCAGACTCTGCATCCAAAAAGTCCTTAACATCTTTGCCTTACCAGAGCAGCCGCTTATTCATAGGAAAGCTGGACTCGCTTATTTCGGATGCTACAGGCGGGAAAAGTAAATTCCATCCCCAGCAGAAGGTCAGGTCGCCGACAGCTGCAGATATCCTTTATACCAAGCCATCCAGTCACTCCACCAAAACTGAGGCATTACCACGGTTCAGGGAAACGAGAAGTTGGAGAGTTTCCATTCGAATCTGTTTGCTGTCCCAAAAAAAAGAGCTAAAGCCTCTGAACAAATTTGTCAGTCTAGCATTTCAGGATGGAGTCTCCCCTCACATAAGGTTCCTGCCCTTCGCCGTTGGCGAAGAACATTTTTAGCTCAGCCTTGCCCCTCGGCCTTTCTACCGCCCCCAGTGTGTTCACACAGGTCATGGCGGCCGTCATGTCCATTCTACACTCTCGGAGCTTGGTCGTCTTGTCCTACCTAGACGACCCTCTGATCAGGGAACCGTCCTTCCAAGCTTGAGAGAAGTGCATCCGCATTTCTTTCTATACTTTTTCTCTCCTAGGCTGCTTGATAAACCTCAGCAAATCTTCTCCTGTTCCAGCCCAGCGGTTTGACTTCATGGGCATGATCCTGGAAACTTCCCGGGGGTTGGTGCTTCTCCCTCAGGACAAGGTCTTGGCCCTTCAGCAAGGGGCCCGAGCTCTTTGTCATCCACCTCTTCGTTCCCTTTGGCAGAAGGGTCCTTGGGAAAATGACGGATGACGGTAGCGTTTCCATTTGCTTAGCTGCATCTACGTTCCCTACAGCATGCGCTTTTCGATGCATGTGACAAAAGCCCCTTCTCCCTCTATCGCTTGTACAGACTCCCCCGCCCCCCCCCCCACGGGTCAAACATCATCAGGCACTCAGGTGGTGGATGTTATGGTCCTCCCTCCTTTAAGGGAAACCCTTCCTCCCGGTCCATGGCTGGTGGTCACTACCAACGCCAGCCTTCTGGGTTAGAGAGCAGTCTTCCATCACCACCCTGCTCAGAGGCGTTCGTCTCCCTTGGAGTCACGTCTTCACATCAATGCTTAGAGATCCGAGCGATCCGGGTGTCCCTGCGGCGGTTCCATCGTCTCCTAACACTCCGTCCCATCCGAATTCAATCAGAATGTCTGCAGTGGCTCAGTGGACAGAGAAGCAAACAACAAAACACAGGCTCAGGAGTTCAAATCCAGGAGCGTGACACTAGTGACTCACCTCTCCATGTGCCTAACCAAGCAGTGTCATGGCCGTGGCTTACAAATTGGGCACCCGCGGCAATGCGCGAGGTGGAACACATCCTTCGCTGGGCCGAAAGGAACCACTCTGTTATCTCGACTGTTCACTTCCCGAGCGTGGAAAACTGTGCTGCGGACTTCCTCAGCCATCAAGGCCTGTCCTCGGGAGAGTGGTCTCTCCTTCCGGAGATTTTCCAGCCTATCTGTCTACACTAAAAGACCCCCGGCATGGACCTGATGGCGTCATGATCGAATGCCTAGGTGCCTGAGTTGGTAGCTCGGTCCCGGGACATGAGAGCCATCAGCGTGGATGTTCTAGTCCTTCCGTAGAGTCAGTTTCATCTTCCCTGTTTCCCCCTTTGCCTTTGCTTCCGAAGGCCATCAGGAAGATCAAAGCGGAGGGGGTATTGGTAATCCTGGTTGCTCCACACTGGCCACACCGAGCATGGTACGCAGAATTAGTGCAGATTATCGCAGATGTCCCTTGGCGACTACCAGATCGACCGGACCTGCTTTCCTAGGGCCCGATTGACCACCATTACTCAGGGGCCCGGAGTTTGATGGCTTGGCCGTTGAATCCTGGGTCCTATCCCTAGCTGGTTTATCCCATGAGGTAGTTCCCACCTTGATTAATGCTCAGCTGCCAGTGTTGGTGCGCAGCTATCATCGGACATAGAAGGCCTTTTTTGATCGGTGTAGAGACCGAGGTCGGCCTCCTCCGTTTTTCTCCGTTCCCACCATTTTGGAATTTCTTTAGTCCGGTCTGGACTCTGTCCTAGCGCCGAGCTCCCTCAGGTGCATGTCTGCCTGGTCCATCTTGTTTCAGCGTAAGAGCGCTTCCATACTGCGGGTGAGAACTTTTTTTTCTGGGAGTCTCCCGCGTGGTACCTCCCTACAGAGTGCCCTTAGACGCCTGGGACCTTAACTTGGTCCTAGGTGTCCTACAGGAATCTCCTGCAGGATGTCTCTCTCTCTTTCTCTCGCCTCTCATGGAAGTATGTCTTCCTAGTCCAGGGGTCCCCAACTCCAGGCCTCGAGGGCCGCCAACAGTGCAGGTTTTCAGGATTTCTTTAGTATTGCATCGGTGGTAATGTGATCATCTGCACAGGTGATGATTCCAACCCCTGTGCAATACTAAGGAACAGCTGACATGTGCCCACAATAGCGGCGGGTGAAATCGCGATTCACCCGCCGCTATTAACTAGTTAAATGCCGCTGTCAAATGCTGACAGTGGCATTTAACCGCGTTTCCGGCCGGGCGGCCGGAAATGAGCGCATCGCTGACCCCCGTCACATGATCGGGGGTCAGCGATGCCTCAGTATAGTAACCATAGAGGTCCTTGAGACCTCTATGGTTACTGATCGCTGGTAGCTGTGAGTGCCACCCTGTGGTCGGCGCTCATAGCACACCTGCATTTCTGCTGCATAGCAGCGATCTAATGATTGCTGCTATGTAGCAGACGGATCGCGATGTGCCTGCTTCTAGCCTCCTATGGAGGCTATTGAAGCATGGCAAAAGTAAAAAAAAAAAATGTGAAAAAAATATAAAAGTTTAAATCACCCCCCTTTCGCCCCATTGAAAATAAATCAATAAAAAAAAATCAAACATACACATATTTGGTATCGCCGCGTTCAAAATCGCCCGATCTATCAATAAAGAAAAAGCATTAACCTGATCGCTAAACAGCGTAGCGAGAATAAAATCCGAAACGCCAGAATTACGTTTTTTTGGTCGCCACGACATTGCATTAAAATGCAATAACGGGCGATCAAAAGAACGTATCTGCACCGAAATATTATCATTAAAAACGCCGGCACGGCACGCAAAAAATAGGCCCTCAACGACCCCAGATCATGAAAAATGGAGATGCTACGGGTATCGGAAAATGGCACAAATTCTTTTTTTTTTTAGCAAAGTTTTGAATTTTTTTTCACCACTTAGATAAAAAATAACCTAGTCATGTTAGGTGTCTAGGAACTCGTAATGACCTGGAGAATCATAATGGCAGGTCAGTTTTACCATTTAGTGAACCTAGCAAAAAAGCCAAACAAACATGTGTGGGACTGCACTTTTTTTTTTGCAATTTCACCGCACTTGGAATTTTTTCCCCATTTTCTAGTACACGACATGCTAAAACCAATGATGTCGTTCAAAAGTACAACTTGATTCACAAGAAATAAACCCTCACATGGCCATATTGAAGGAAAAACAAAAACGTTATTACTCTGGGAAGGAGGGGAGCGAAAAACGAACACGGAAAAATGGAAAATCCCAAGGTCATGAAGGGGGTAAGCCCACATCCCCCTAAAAAAGCTGTGCCTCCATTAGTAGATATAAACCCTTTTTAGGGTATGTGTCCACGTTCAGGCTTGCTTCAGGATTTTATGCAGGTAAAATCCTGACCAAATCTGCATCTGAGGTCACTGGCAGGTCACCTGCGGTGTTCTTGCGTGTTTTGCTCATTGTAGCAACATTCTGCGTGCTGAAAAAACACACTGCATGTGCGTTTTCGCGGCAAAGACGCATGCTTTTTTTCCTGCATAGTGGAGACGGGATTTCATTAAATTCCCTCCACTATGCTGTAACATCTGGACGCTGCGTTTTTGATGCTGCGGAAAAACGCAGCGTTTCCTGAACGTGGAAACATACCCTTAGGGGGGATTTTTCTTTCTTACCAGCATTTCAATCCCTTAACCCTCCGTCGATTTATTTTTTGTTTCCCTAGAGCCATAATTTTTATTTTTTCTGTCTCCATAGCCATACAAGGTCTTGTTTTTTGTGCGACACGTACTTTTGAATAGCACCATTCCTTTTATCATGCATTGCACTGGAAAATAGTAAGAAAAAAGAATTCAAAGGACGATTACATTTAAAAAAAAAAAAAAAAAAATTGTAATTACACAATTGTTTTGGTTTTTTTTAGTTATTGTGTTCGTTATATGGTAAAACTGAGCTGGCAATGTGATTCTCCAGGTGAGTATAAGTACGCAGCTACCAATCGTGTATATTGTTTTTCTTTTCTTTTTTTTAAGTGTCCAAAAAAATTCAGACATTTGTAAGAATTTTTTATCTTTTGTCGCTTTTTTCCTAGACCTGTAACATTTTTATTTTTCTGGATCTGAGGCTGGGTGAGGGCTTATTTTTCATGCTCCGAGTTGACATTTTTATTTAAAAAAAGAAGAGAAAGAAATAGACTAAAAATCGGGGATCACCAGAGGCACGGATCAAGTAAAAAGAGCAAATTTTATTCAAAAGTGTATAGACGGACACAGAAAACCACATAGAGCACACATTAAAAACATTTAAAACACTGGTCATCCATGTGACCTATACATGGTACACTTAGGCCCAAAATGTAGCCATCCCCCTGTATGAGCCAACTCCCCAGTATCAATAGATGACAAATATAAAGAAAATCCTTACTATTACTGAGTGTGATGTCTATGTGAACAGCACCTTATTTTATCATACTAAGAAATATTGAAGATATTGATTATAGAGAGCTAAATGGTAAGTACACATATAGTCCTATAGCTAGCACATTCAGCATGTCACAATGATTTGTAAGGAGATCCACATTGCCTAGATGCACCATGTTATAATGAAGGCAATATCCATGGTATAAACACATGAAAAAATGAGTCATCTAGACATGAACCCCAATTGCCAATAAATAAAGATACATATAGAGATGTAGATAGCCAGCCCAGCTGAGGGCACAATCAGGTTCAAAGACTAATATATCTATTAGGCTGGGTTCCCATTGCGTTATGGGACCGCGTTAAACGGACAGCGTTGCACGGCGAAATTAACGCCGTGCAACGCGTCCGTTAACGCGCCCATTCACGCTAATGGGAACGCGCTACACTAGCGCGTGCCATGATCGGCACGCGCTAGCGACGCGCCGGAGATTCCTGGCGCGCCGCGGACGCTGCTTGCAGCGTCCGAGGCGCGCCCGCGGTCCGTTCCCCGCTCTCGCAGATCAGGGATCTGCGAGAGCGGGGACGTTACCGCGACCCCGACCGCAGCCCCATATAAAACATTGCGTTAGCGCAATCCGCTAGCGCTAAACGGATTGCACTAACGCAATGTGACCCTAGCCATAGCAGAGTAAGTACGAGACTCAATGTGCCAAAGCTGCAGAGACTCCCATGCTGAAGAGGCATTCACACAGTTACCAGAGCCTCTGGGGCTAGATGACCAAAGCTCAATCACGGCATATAAAGTAAAGCCAAGGGCTGCTGGACACACACAGGACCACCTGGGGAGTGGAGACGGGGTACGCTGACCCGACGCGTGTCGCCACACTCAGTGGCTTCGTCAGGCACCCTGACGAAGCCACTGAGTGTGGCGACACACGTCGGGTCAGCGTACCCCCTGTCTCCACTCCCCAGGTGGTCCTGTGTGTGTCCAGCAGCCCTTGGCTTTACTTTATATGCCGTGATTGAGCTTTGGTCATCTAGCCCCAGAGGCTCTGGTAACTGCGTGTATGCCTCTTCAGCATGGGAGTCTCTGCAGCTTTGGCACATTGAGTCTCGTACTTACTCTGCTAATAGATATATTAGTCTTTGAACCTGATTGTGCCCTCAGCTGGGCTGGCTATCTACATCTCTATATGTATCTTTATTTATTGGCAATTGGGGTTCATGTCTAGATGACTCATTTTTTCATGTGTTTATACCATGGATATTGCCTTCATTATAACATGGTGCATCTAGGCAACGTGGATCTCCTTACAAGTCATTGTGACACATGCTGAATGTGCTAGCTATATGACTATATGTGTACTTACCATTTAGCTCTCTTTAATCAATATCTTCAATATTTCTTTGATAAAATAAGGTGCTGTTCACATAGACATCACACTTGGTAATAGTAAGGATTTTCTTTATATTTGTCATCTATTGATACTGGGGAGTTGGCTCATACAGGGGGATGGCTCCATTTTGGGCCTAAGTGTACCATGTATAGGTAACATGGATGACCAATGTTTTTAATGTGTGCTCTATGTGGTTTTCTGTGTCCGTCTATACACTTTTGAATAAAATTTGCTCTTTTTACTTGATCCGTGCCTCCGGTGATCCCCGATTTTTGGTCTATTTCTTTCTCTTCTTTTTTGAAATGGTTTATATCATATAGACCTGGTTGGATCCCTTGGTATCTTTGGTGCCCCCTCTCTTTCTCATCGAGTTGACGTTTTTACTGACACTATTTTGGGGTAGATAACAATGTTTTCATCACCTCTTAATGCATTTTATTGCAGTGGTATGGCGACTAAACTATAATTCTGGTGTTTTTTTAATTTTTCAGACCGTTCTGAAAGCAATGATACGGCAGTGTTATTTTTTTTTTTAACCCCTTTGAGACAAAGCCTATTTTCACCTTTAAAGGGAATCTGTCACCCCAAAAGTTGTATATGAGCTAAGGCCACCGGCATCAGGGGCTTATCTACAGCAATCCGATCCGCTGCAGTCCGGTCCGATGGGCGTCGCGGTCCAGGTCCAGCGCCTCCCATCTTCATAGGATGACGTCCTCTTCTTGTCTTCCTGCCGCGGCTTCGGCGCTTTTGAGGGCAGAGCAAAGTACTGGTCAGAGAGGCCCGGCACCTTCGCACACCAGTACTTTGCTCTGCCCTCAACAGGGCAGACAAAGTACACAAGCGCCGAAGCCGCGGGGACACAGGACCTCATTGGGGGACACAGGACCGTGGGTGTATGCTACTGCCATTAGGAGGATGCCACTAAGTGAATAATGAAAAATTGGCTCCTCCTCTGCAGTATACACCTACTACTGGCTCCAGCCCGAATCAGCTCATACTTAGTGTCCGTGGAGGCACATGGGTCAATTTCGGGATATGATTCGGCGGCACAGGGAGCGACCGAAAAAATGCTTCGCATGGAGATACCGCTTAAAGCGAAATATCTATTTTCTTCGGATATACGGAAGGAAGGGTCCGAGTCTCCTCTGGTATCGTGTCTGTCCAACAAAACCCTCCTATCCTGGCCAAATGGTTCTTCCATTAAAGATCCCACTGACCGTCAGAAAATCTGGGCCCTTCAGTTTTTGGAGCGTCCAACGTGGCTCTCTCTCCCTCTTTCACCGCAACGTAGGAATTTAAGGCTATGATCTCTTGGGCTGATACTCTGTCCAGAACCATTCAGGATAGGGACCTTATCCTGGAGGCAGCGGACCTGGCAAACCAGATCTCCCTAGCCGGAGATTATTTGGTACACTCTTCCCTGGAAGCAGCTAATGGTGCCGGTTATTGCGGCCGCACACGCCGTCCCCATTAGATGAGCATTGTGGCTCATGGAATGGCGAGCGGACTCTGCTTCTTAAAGGTCCTTAGCGTCTCTGCCTTACCAGAGTTGTCGTTTGTTTGGAGAGAAGCTGGATCAGTTTATCTCTGACGCCACAGGTGGGAAAAGTAGATTTCTCCTACGCCTCATTGGGGAACACAGGACCATGGACCATGGGTGTTATGCTGCTGCCACTAGGAGGACACTAAATTAACACATAAAGAATAGCTCCTCCCCTGCAGTTTACACCCTCCTGCTGGCTCTAAAGGTACCTTCACACATAACGATATTGTTAACGATATCGTTGCTATTTGTGACGTAGCAACGATATCGTTAATGAAATCGTTATGTGTGACAGCGACCAACGATCAGGCCCCTGCTGGGAGATCGTTGGTCGCTGAATAAAGTCCAGAACTTTATTTCGTCGCTGGACTCCCTGGAGACATCACTGGATCGGCGTGTGTGACACCGATCCAGCGATGTCTTCACTGGTAACCAGGGTAAACATCGGGTAACTAAGCGCAGGGCCGCGCTTAGTAACCCGATGTTTACCCTGGTTACCATGCTAAAAGTAAAAAAAAACAAACACTACATACTTACCTACCGCTGTCTGTCCTCCAGCGCTGCGCTCTGCACTCCTCCTGTACTGGCTGTGAGCCGGAAAGCAGAGCGGTGACGTCACCGCTCTGCTTTCCGGCTCCCAGACAGTACAAGAGGAGAGCAGAGAAGCAGAGCGCAGCGCTGGAGGACAGACAGCGGTAGGTAAGTATCTAGTGTTTGTTTTTTTTTACTTTTAGCATGGTAACCAGGGTAAACATCGGGTTACTAAGCGCGGCCCTGCGCTTAGTTACCCGATGTTTACCCTGGTTACCGGCATCGTTGGTCGCTGGAGAGCGGTCTGTGTGACAGCTCTCCAGCGACCAAACAGCGACGCTGCAGCGATCCGGATCGTTGTCGGTATCGCTGCAGCGTCGCTTAGTGTGAAGGGGCCTTAAGTGAACCAGTTCTCGCTTAGTGTCTGTAGGAGGCACTTGGGTCTGCTTTCAGACCCCACCGTTTTCATTTTCATTTTTTATTTTTATTCTATTTTTTCCCCTAACGGAGCGAATGGGGGCTACAGACCCTTTCTAGGTTCTGATCTCCCCCATCAACAGGCAAGTACGTGGATCTTTCCTCCCGTATCCTTTCCTGCAACATTGGATGCCAGCCCTGAGCTCACCTTACGGGCGACGGTTCCTTCGCGTTCCGATCTCCCCCCTCCGTAGCAGGCGACCACATGGAGAAGCCCTCCATCTACCTCTCCTGGAGCCAGGTGCATAGCCGGACATAATATGTAATGCATCTGTGCAGCGCCCTACTGCATCACTATATTCACTGCGGGGGCCGAGGCGCTGGGGTGACCTGGTCCCCGGGGTATGGAAGGTCCGCACCTCTAAGGCTACTTTCACACTTGCGTCGGTACGAGGCCGTCGCAAAGCGTCGACACGACGTACCGATGCACTTTGCAAATTCGGCACAACGTGGGCAGCGGATGCAGTTTTTCAACGCATCCGCTGCCCATTCTAAGTCCCGGGGAGGAGGGGGCGGAGTTCCAGCCGCGCATGCGTAGTAGGAAATGGCGGATCCGACGTACAAAAAAATGTTACTTTGAACGTTTTTTCGTGCCGACGGTCCGCCAAAACACGACGCATCCAGTGCACGACGGATGGCCATCCGTCACAATCCGTCGCTAATACAAGTCTATGGGAAAATGCAGGATCCTGCAAATTTTTTTGCAGGATCCTGCTTTCTCAAAAAACGAAGGATTGTGACGGAAACTGAAAAACGCAAGTGTGAAAGTAGCCTAAGAGGGCATAAAGCCCGGGTCCGTGGGTGGTCCGCAGTGCGGCTTTTCTATGAAGGAGCGCGGCTGAGGATGGCACTAATAGCGGTCACAACGCCGCAGGCCGCAACCGCAAGCTTTTAAAATGTAGTCCCCGGCTTTTCCCCTTCATACAGGCCGGAGTTTTGGCCACGCCAACTGGCAATTACCGCAGCCCATCTTTTGTAGCGCTTCTTGTTCCCTGAGAAGCTCTCACAGATCTCGGCGGCCATCTTGGTACACCCATAGCGCTGATGCTGCAGCGCTTTTCCAGCTTTCCTAATCACAGCCTTCAGGACCATACATTGCGGTCCTCCCCTGGGGACTTAACCCTTCTCCTGCTAGTAAGCGCTCTCCTCAAGGCTATTATGTCTCAATCAAGGTCTCACAAATAGTCTGGGAAAACCCACACTGTATTCTTCCCTGCATGTACCTCTTGTAAGGTCTCTTTACCCCGGGGTCACAATACTGCATTGTGCACAGCTTGTGAACCGGTGACTGTTCAGGAACCACCTTTTTCTGATACCGAACCTAGTGAGCCTGGTCCACCTGAGTGGGCTACCTCTCTTACCCGGTCTATGGCATCCTTGGCAAAAGCGTTAGAATCGTTCCAAGACACCTCCTCTAACCAGGGCACTCTTACGGATGACGTTTCCGATCCTCAAAACCCCTTGTACTCTAGGGGTCGTACCTTGCCAAGGAGCTCTCGCTATTCCATGAAAAGGACTCATGCCATATCCCCAGACCATCACCGGGTTTCGGGTACTGAGAGCTCCATTTCTCGCTCCCCTTCTATTGGGGCTAATAGAGAACCTGTTTCAGAGGACGATACTGACACGTCCCTAGATCAGGAATTTCATCACGATCAGGAGACTCTCGACTCTGAGTCAGTGAATAAGGCTTTAAAACTTGAGGAGGAACCTTTATCTAAAACGGATCATGCCGTGTCCTTTAAGAGGACCAAGCGAGCTCAGAGTATTCGCCACTCATCCCAAATTTAAGGCAATCGTTGAATCTCACAGGATCTGTCCCGATTAACGATTCACAGGGCAGAAGCCCATGGAATCAAAATATCCCTTTGCCCAGGAGCTAAGGGATCTCCCCCGGTAAATCCTCAGGTATCATGCCTGGCTACTACATCTATTTTATCCTCTTCGGAGGGCGCCTCTATTAAAAACCCAACCGATAGTCAGATCGACAATATGGCGCGTTCAACCTTTTGAAGCCTCAGCAGCCGCACTCTTCCCATCTTTTGCCGCTACGTGGGTGGCTAAGGCTATGACCCACTGGGCTGAGGTCTTGTCTGTAGCGGTGCTGGATACCGATCCCCTTCCCCCGAGATAGCAGACCTCGCTACTCAGATAGCCAGAGCTGGAGATTTTGTAGTTACTGCGTCCCTGGACGCTGCTAACTGTGCTTTGCAAGCAGCAGCAAACACCATCACCATCCGGAGTTCCTTATGGCTCAGGGACTGGCGTGCGGATTCGGCTTCCAAAAAGTCATTGACTTCTCTTCCATATCAAAGCGGTCGCCTTTTTGGTGAAAAGCTCGACCAATTAATTTCCGACGCCACTGGAGGGAAGAGTACATTTCTTCCACAACATAGATCCTTTCGGAACCAGCAGTAGCAGGCTCTGTCCCGATTTTTTTCGCTTCAACTCAAATTGGTCCTCTACTTCCACATCTTCCGGACCTGGCCGGGCACAACGTTGGGATAGAGGTCCCCAGACCTCTTACAAACCTTCCCCTTCTTGGAGAGCCAGGCTTAGGCAGTCAGGATCCAGGGGGTCCAGACCGCAGACCGGGCAGGTTTCCCACACAATGACTTCCTGCGGTATCCGGAGGACACCCTAAAAGTAGGCGGCCGCCTGCTTTCCTTCAGCGACGTGTGGCTATCGGTCGTTCACGACGAATAGGTCCGCGACCTAGTGTCCTCCGGATACAAGATAGAATTCTCCTCTCTTCCGCCAAATCGCTTTTTCCTGTCTTCTCCTCCAAGGGCAAAGGCACCAGAGTTTTCCAGGCCATAAGCTCTCTAAAAGAAGACGGGGTTATTATCCCGGTCCCTCAAAGCAAAAGGTTTCAAGGTTTTTATCCAAACCTGTTCATTGTTCCAAAGAAGGACGGTACAGTACGGCCCATTCTGGACCTAAAACTGCTGAATAAGTTCGTCAGGGTGTGATGGTTCCAGATGGAATTGCTTCGTTCTGTCATCTCCTCCATGGAGAAAGGCGAGTTCCTCGCGTCTATAGACATCCAGGACGCGTACCTCCACATTCCTATTTTACTTTCTCACCAAAGGTTTCTTCGTTTCGCAGTTCAGGAAGATCATTCTCAATTTGCTGCTCTGCCCTTTGGCCTCGCCACCGCTCCCAGGGTATTCACCAAGGTCATGGCGGCCGCCGTGGCCATCCTTCATACCCGAGGTGTGGTGGTGTTACCGTATCTAGACGATATCCTCATCAAAGGCCCCTCTTTCCTCACCTGCAAGGAGGCCGTGACCATCACAATAGATACTTTTTCTTGCCTGGGTTGGAAGATAAACTTCCAAAAATGTTCCCCAGTACTGGCTCAGCGAATTTCCTGTCTAGGAATGATACTGGACTCATCCCAGGGGTTGGTACTTCTTCCCCCGGAAAAGATCTCAGTCTTACAGCGGGAGCCTCAGAAGCTCTCCCAACCTCATACTCACCTCTGCGTTTCAGTATGAGAGTCCATGGCAGGATGGTAGCAGCATTAGAGGCGGTTCCATTAACTCAACTACACCTCTGCCCCTTACAACATGCTCTCCTGGCTGTGTGGGACAGGAACCCGTTCTCTCGATTGTCGTTTTCTCCTTCCCTAGCGAGTCAGACAGTCTCTCTGATGGTGGACTTTGAAGTCCTTCCTGAATCAAGGGAAGTCTTTTCTCCCAGTAGATTGGCTAGTTGTGACAACAGATGCCAGTCTTCTGGGTTGGTGAGCGGTGTTCCACCATCACACTGCTCAGGGCCGCTGGTCTCTTCAGGAAGCACGCCTGCCCATCAAGATCCTTGAAATACGGGCAATCAGGTTGGCTCTTCTCCAATTGCATCCCTTCCTGACGGGTCGTCCCATCAGGATTCAGTCCGACAATGCCACGGCAGTGGCATACATCAACCGTCAGTGGGGAACACGCAGCCAGGCAGCCATGACCGAGGTAGGCCACATTCTCCGTTGGGCCGAGGAAAACCGCTCAAGAATCTCAGCGGTTCACATCCGGGGAGTGGAAAATTGGGAGTCAGATTTCCTCAGCCGTCAAGGTCTTGACTCCGGAGAGTGGTTTCTCCATCCTGAGATCTTCCACCAAATCTGCTGTCGTTGGGGAACCCCAGACGTGGATCTGATGGCCTCACGGCTAAATTCCAAGGTTCCCAACTTCATAGCTCGGTCCCACGATCCGGCAGCTATCGGGGCAGATGCACTCGTTCACTCGTGACATCCGTTCCAGCTTCTGTACATATTTCCCCCGCTTCCTTTACTGCCGAGAGTCATCAAGAAGATCAGAGCGGAGGGGATACCAGTAATCCTGATTGCGCCAGATTGGCCGCGCAGGGCCTGGTACGCCGAACTAGTTGAACGAGTCGCCGATGTCCCCCGGCAATTACCGAATCGCGCAGACCTGTTGTTCCAGGGCCCCATTTACCACCAGAACTCTGAGGCCCTGTGTTTGACGGCATGGCCGTTGAGTCCTGGGTGCTAACAAAGGCAGGCTTCTCTCAGAAAGTCATTTCTACCGTGATCAGCGCTAGAAAGCCTACGTCTATGCATATTTATCATCGCATTTGGAAGACCTTCTTCTCATGGTGCAAGGACCGAGGACGCGCTCCTCTTGAATTTTCCATTCCTTCCATCCTCAAATTCCTTCAGTCTGGTTTGGACTTGGGTCTCGCTCTTAGTTGTCTCAAAGGGCAGATTTCAGCCTTGTCAGTCCTGTTCCAACGTAGAATTGCCAACAGATTACAGGTGAAGACGGCCCATGTGGTGCCGCCCTATAAGATGCCGTTGGAACCATGGGACTTTAATTTGGTCCTCGGAGTCTTGCAGGAGGCCCCTTTTTAACCTCTGCAGGATGTTTCCCTGTCTTTTCTGTCATGGAAAGTTGCCTTCCTGGTTGCAGTCACATCCATCTGACGAGTCTCAGAGCTGGCGGCTTTGTCTTGTCAAGTTCCTTTCCTCATTTTTCATCAAGATAAGGTGGTTTTGAGAAAATCCCCGTCTTTTCTACCGAAAGTTGTCTCATCTTTCCACCTCAATGAGGAAATTGTCTTGCCTTCACTTTGCCCAGCACCAGTAGCTCTTCACACACTGGACTTGGTGAGAGCTCTTAGGCGATACGTCTCGAGGATGGCGTCTTTCCGCAGGTCAGATTCCCTGTTTGTGCTCCGTAAAGGGCCAAGGAAAGGTCTAGCGGCTTCCAAAGCTACGATAGCCATGTGGATTCTTTCAGCTACCCAGGAGTCCTACCGAGTCAGAGGTCACTCCGTCCCAGCAGGGATTAAGGCTCATTCTACTCGGTCAGTGGGTGCGTCTTGGCCCATCTGGCACCAGGCATCGACAGCACAAGTCTGCAGAGCTGCGACTTGGTCCAGCCTGCATACAGTGGGGCAAAAAAGTATTTAGTCAGTCAGCAATAGTGCTAGTTCCACCACTTAAAAAGATGAGAGGCGTCTGTAATTTACATCATAGGTAGACCTCAACTATGGGAGACAAACTGAGAAAAAAAATCCAGAAAATCACATTGTCTGTTTTTTTATCATTTTTTTTGCATATTATGGTGGAAAATAAGTATTTGGTCAGAAACAAACAATCAAGATTTCTGGCTCTCACAGACCTGTAACTTCTTCTTTAAGAGTCTCCTCTTTCCTCCACTCATTACCTGTAGTAATGGCACCTGTTTCAACTTATCAGTATAAAAAGACACCTGTGCACACCCTCAAACAGTCTGACTCCAAACTCCACTATGGTGAAGACCAAAGAGCTGTCAAAGGTCACCAGAAACAAAATTGTAGCCCTGCACCAGGCTGGGAAGACTGAATCTGCAATAGCCAACCAGCTTGGAGTGAAGAAATCAACAGTGGGAACAATAATTAGAAAATGGAAGACATACAAGACCACTGATAATCTCCCTCGATCTGGGGCTCCACGCAAAATCCCACCCCGTGGGGTCAGAATGATCACAAGAACGGTGAGCAAAAATCCCAGAACCACGCGGGGGGACCTAATGAATGAACTGCAGAGAGCTGGGACCAATGTAACAAGGCCTACCATAAGTAACACACTACGCCACCATGGACTCAGATCCTGCAGTGCCAGACGTGTCCCACTGCTTAAGCCAGTACATGTCCGGGCCCGTCTGAAGTTTGCTAGAGAGCATTTGGATGATCCAGAGGAGTTTTGGGAGAATGTCCTATGGTCTGATGAAACCAAACTGGAACTGTTTGGTAGAAACACAACTTGTCGTGTTTGGAGGAAAAATAATACTGAGTTGCATCCATCAAACACCATACCTACTGTAAAGCATGGTGGTGGAAACATCATGCTTTGGGGCTGTTTCTCTGCAAAGGGGCCAGGACGACTGATCCGGGTACATGAAAGAATGAATGGGGCCATGTATCGTGAGATTTTGAGTGCAAACCTCCTTCCATCAGCAAGGGCATTGAAGATGAAACGTGGCTGGGTCTTTCAACATGACAATGATCCAAGGCACACCGCCAGGGCAACGAAGGAGTGGCTTCGTAAGAAGCATTTCAAGGTCCTGGAGTGGCCTAGCCAGTCTCCAGATCTCAACCCTATAGAAAACCTTTGGAGGGAGTTGAAAGTCCATGTTGCCAAGCGAACAGCCAAAAACATCACTGCTCTAGAGGAGATCTGCATGGAGGAATGGGCCAACATACCAACAACAGTGTGTGGCAACCTTGTGAAGACTTACAGAAAACGTTTGACCTCTGTCATTGCCAACAAAGGATATATTACAAAGTATTGAGATGAAATTTTGTTTCTGACCAAATACTTATTTTCCACCATAATATGCAAATAAAATGTTAAAAAAAACAGACAATGTGATTTTCTGGATTTTTTTTTCTCAGTTTGTCTCCCATAGTTGAGGTCTACCTATGATGTAAATTACAGACGCCTCTCATCTTTTTAAGTGGTGGAACTTGCACTATTGCTGACTGACTAAATACTTTTTTGCCCCACTGTACGTTTACAAAACATTACTATGTCCATTCTCAGGCCTCGGCAGATGCGTCCGTTGGCAGACGAATTTTGCAGGTGGCAGTGCCGCATCTGTAACTTGTGGGTACAAGGAGCAATTGCAGTGGATTGTTTCCCACCCAGGGACTGCTTTAGGGTGTCCCATGGTCCTGTGTCCCCCAATGAGGCGTAGGAGAAATAGGGATTTTTGTGTACTCACCGTAAAATCCTTTTCTCCAAGCTATTCTTTGTTAACTTATTGTCCTCCTAGTGGCAGTAACATAACACCCATGGTCCTGTGTCCCCCAATAATTGGCTCGGAGAAAAGGATTTTACGGTGAGTACACAAAAATCCCTAGTCCTTCCCCAGCAAAAGACCAGGCAGCCATTTCGGTATCGGCAACAGACTCGTCCCCTCAAAACAGAGGCGCGGGCACAATCCTTTTACCGAGCCTTTGATTCGCTACACCACCACTGGGTCATTATTTCGGATCCAGAAAACGAGGGGTTCTACTCGAACTTATTTGTGGTTGCCCGCGGGTCAAGCAGGCACTCGGGATCAACGTTCAGATTTTCCCTCAACCAGGGGAAATCCCGTCTCCCGGATCAATGTCTGGCAGTAACTACTGACAAGAGTCTTCTTGGCTGGGGAGCAGTCTTTCGTCACCACACTGCCCAGGGGCGCTGATCAGCTCGGGAGTCACGTCTCTTGATCAACGTCCTTGAGATTCAGGCAATCTGGTTATCCCTACGGCGGTTCCATCATCTCCTGGTGGGTCGGTCCATCCAAATTCATTCGGACAACACCATGGCTGTGGCATACATCAGCCATCATGGGTGCACTCGCAGCAGGGTGGCAATGCGTGAGGTGGTTCACATTCTCCGCTGGGCCGAGAGGAGCCATTCGGTCATCCCAGCAGTTCACATCCTGGGCGTGGGAAACTAGGCGGCAGACTTCCTCAGCCTGCCTCGGGGGAGTGGGCACTTCATCCGGAGGTCTTTCAGCAGATCTGTCATCGCTGAGGGACCCCGGACGGGCATCTGATGCCTTCAAGTTTATTCACCAAGGTGCCCGAGTACGTAGCTCGGTCTCTAGATCGGGAATCCATTGGAGCGGATGCACTGGTTCTTCTGTGGCATCAGTTTAGTCTTCCGTATGTATTTCCCCCGCTTCCGTTACTTCTGTGGGACATCAGGAAGATCAAGGCGAAAGGGGTCCAAGTCGCTCCGGATTGGCCGCGCCGGGCGTGGTACGCAAAGTTAGTGCAGTTCATCGTTGACGTCCCCTTTCGACTGCCAGATCGACCAGATCTGCTCTCCTAGGGCCTAATTTGCTACCAGAACTCAATGGCCCTGTGTTTAATGGCTTAACCGTTGAATCCTGGGTCCTAACCCAGGCTGGGTTCTTCCAGCAGGTGGTTTCTACCATGATTAGCGTCCGGAAGCCTGCGTCAGTACGCATCTATCACTGCACCTGGAAAACCTTTTTCGCACGGTGCAGAGACCGCAGACGTACTCCTCGTCTTCTCCAATCCTACCATTTTGGAGTTCCCCAGATTCAAGCCTGGCGCTTGGCTCCCTTAAAGGTCAGATCTCGACCTTACCAGTTTTGTTCCAGTCAGGATTGCTTCCAATCTGCAAATGAGGACTTTTATTCAGGGGTCTCTCATGTGGTTCCTCCCTATAGAATGCCATAAGATATTTGGGACCTTAACCCAGTCTTGGGTGTTCTTCAGGAAACTCTTTTCGAACCCTTGCAGGACGTCTCGCTTACCTTTTCTTGGAAAGTCGTTTTTCTTGTCGTAGTAACATCAATCAGGAGGGTTTCCGACTTAAACGCCCCCTTCTGCCAAGCCCCTTTCCTAATTTTTTCACCAGGACTAGGTGGTTCTCAGGCCGTCCCCATCACCCTTTCCCAAAGTGGTCTCTTCTTTCCACCTTAACGAGGACATTGTTCTGCCTTTGTTTTACCCAGCACCAGTACATCATATTGAGAGAACTCATCACACTCTGAATGGGGTGAGGGCTCTCAGAAGGTAAGTCTCGCAGACGGCGTCCTTCCGTAAGTTGGACGCCTTAGGCGTTTTGCAGAAAAAACGCATCCTGCAAAGTTGTCTGCAGGATGCGTTTTTTCTCCATAGGTTTGTATTAGCGACGCATTGCCATACGTCGCAACCGTCGTGCGACGGTTGCGTCGTGTTGTGGTGGACCGTCGGCACCAAAAAACGTTGCATGTAACGTTTTTTGGTGCGTTGTGTCCGCTATTTCCGACCGCGCATGCGCGGCCGGAACTCCGCCCCCTCCTCCCCAGAGCTCACAATGGGGCAGCGGATGCGTTGTAAAACTGCATCCGCTGCCCCCGTTGTGCTGCGCTTTCACAGCATGCGTCAGTACGTCGCCACGATGCATTGCATCATGCGTCGTACGACGCTAGTGTGAAAGTAGCCTTATCCGTCGACACCAGCAAAGTAAGGCTCATGCCTACTTTTGTTTTGTCAAGCCTGGCTCTCTGTCGTTCTCGATGAATGGGTCAGGGACCTGGTGTCCTCCGGATACAAAATAAAATTTTCTTCTGGCTACTTGGCGCCAGGTGTCGGCGGAACAGGTCTGCAAGGCTGTGACTTGGCCCGGTCTGGACACAATGTCTAAGCACTACAATATCCACGCTCAGACCTCCGCAGATGCGCAGACGAATTCTGCGGGTGGCGGTAGTGCACCTCTAGTCACTTGGTATGTGGGGCTTGATCTGTTATGTTGTTCCCCTCCCAGGGACTACTTTAGGATGTCTCACGGTCCTGTGTCCCCAATGAGGCGAGGGAGAAACAGGGATTTTGTGTACTCACCGCAAAATCCTTTTCTCCGAGTCACTCATTTGCGGAACACAGCACCCACCCTGTTAACCTGACTTTTTTTTTGTTTCTTCTTTTGTTTCACGTGTATCTTTATTTGATGCTTATGGTCTCCCTACTGCTTTGTCACTAAACTGATTCGGCTGGAGCCAGTGGTAGGTGTGTACTAAAGAGGAGGAGCTAATTTTTCTATATGCACTTAGTGTCAGCCTCCTAGTGGCAGCAGCATACACCCATGGTCCTGTGTCCCCCAATGAGTGGCTCAGAGAAAAAGATTTTTCTCTGAGTACACAAAAATCCCTGTTTCCCACATATCTGCTTCACATCATTAGATAAGCCCCTGATGGCGGTGACCTTAGCTTATATGCCAATTTTTGGGTGACAGATTCCCTTTAAAAGTTGACCAGCGATTTGTCATTTTTTTCAGAAAATTTTACAAAACCAATTTTTTATGGACCACATCACATATGAAGTCATTTTGAAGGGTCTATATGAAAGAAAATACCCAAAAGTGACACCATTCTAAAAACTGCACCGTTCAGGTTCGTCACAGGAGCTGAAACAACGTGGAAGGATAAAATTAACATTTAACTTTTTATTTACAAAAATGATTTTTTAGCAACAATTTCTTTATTTTCACAAGTTTAAAAGGAGAAAATGAACCGCTAAAGTTGTTGTGCAATTTCTCCTGAGCACGCCGGTACCCCATATGTGGGGGAAAACCACTGTTTGGCGCATGGCAGGGCTCAGAAGGTAAGGAGCACCTTTTGACTTTTTGAATGCAAAATTGGCTGGAATTGAGAGCCATTGTTGCATTTGAAGAGCCCCTAATGTGCCTAAACTTTGGAAAACCCACTCAAGTGACCCCATTTTGGAAACTAGACTCTTCAAGGAACTTGTGTATCTGTGTGGTGAGCATTTTGAACTCCCAGGTGCTTCACAGAAGTTTAGAACGTAGAGCCGTGAATATAAAAAAAAAATCACATTTTCTCCTTTACCTCATTGGGGGGACACAGGACCATGGGTGTTATGCTGCTACCACTAGGAGGCTGACACTAAGTTAATACAAAGAAAGTATGATCTTTCAGCAACAATTTTTGTTTTATTTTCACAAGGGTAATAGGAGAAAACGGTCCACTAAAGTTGTTGAGCAATTTCTCCTGAGTGCTCAGATATCTCACATGTGGAGGAAAACCACTGTTTGGGCGCATGGCAGGTCTCAGAATAGGAGTGACGTTTTGGATTACAGACTTTGATGGAATGGTCTGCGGGCGTCATGAGAAAAAGTTTTTAAAGTGGGCACCATCCAAAAAATCACAACTATAAACATTGTGGGTTCACTACCAAGCATGTAATATAAGCACCATAAAGAAGAGAGAAAAGTGCATGGAAAAAACGGTTGGAACTCCACAAGTCGAAAATTTCAAAAAAATATCAAATTTTATTTGTACACAAAAAGTACTACACACAGTTAAAAACATCTAAAAAACTACTCCAACAAGTAGATATATCCAAACTTCCACAATTGGATACAGTTTGTCTGGCCATACATATTCATTTGCACCAAGATGATTTCATAGTATAGATGCTGCATATATCTTAAGCAAGAGAAGTTCTATTGCAGATTAACGGAATCCTCATGGGGGCTCTTGTTAGATCTATTGTTTGACCACCCCATGTATGGGTGTTGGGCAAAGGACGCTTGCTTGATAACACAACGTACCTATGATAGAGCTATTTTGCATAATCTGGCATTTGCCAAAGGGTAGTGTGGTCAAGATATACACGTATACATTGATTTCAAATCTATCTGTTGGTTTGCCCTAAATAGTGCTCATACATACATCAAATGACATGATAGATCAGAAAAGAGGTATTTGACAAAAGAGGCAATGAACACAGAGCTATATACTTTACCCTAACCGGTCCATTATCGTCGCCCCCTGGTCCCTAAAGCAGCGGTGCAGCCAGAACGTGGAAGATTAAAGGACCTGCGGGCGTCATGTTGCATTTGCAGAGCCCCTGATGTGCCTAAACAGTGGAAATCTCCGACAAATGACCCCATTTTGGAAACTAGACCTCCCAGGGAATTTGTTTAGATATGTGGTGAGCAACGTGAGCCTCCAAAATGCCTCACAGAAAATTATAATGTTGAGTCGTGAAAAAAAAACATCACATTTTTTCCACAAAAAATGATCTTTTAGACCCAATTTTTTTTTTCTCCTAGGGTAGTAGGAGAAAATAGACTGAAAAAGAGAAGAGCCCCTGATGTGCCTAAACAGTGGAAATCCTCCATAAGTGACCCCATTTTGGAAACTACACCCCTGAAGGAATTTATCTAGAGGCATTGTTTTATAGTAATAATTATGATGCTTTTGGTTTTACTGGAGTATGAATTTATGGTGTTATGTGTAAGATGTGTGGGGTACATCAGATTCTAAAAGTATGTTGTGTCAATAGGGTATAAACTAATTTTATTAATTTGTGGACGTGTGGTAAGCTTTTAAACAATCCTTAATGCAAAGGCCAAGTTTCTCAGGGCAGGTTTAATTTGTCTCCTTTCGGAATCCCCTCTTGAAGCATTCTCTGCACTGTTTTTGTGATCATCCTTTCCTTGCTGTTTGAGGAACCTCTCCTGGGAAATGTTGACCTGGGACAATGCGGGCACTATCAGTTTCAGAAGTACTGGGACCCTCACCTTCCTGATTGCCAAACATTAGGGCCTTGATGACTACCTCCTGAAACTGAAGGAAGGTTCCTGTATTGCCTGCAGATCGGAACAGCACAAAAGCATTGTGCCATCGGTACAATGTGCACGGCCAATTTTTTGTCCCATACTTCGGCTTTTCGCATAGCACTGTAAGGTTGCAGGACCTGATCTGAGAGATCTACACCCTCGCTATACCGATTGTAATCCAAGATACAGTCTGGCTTTGGGACTTGTGTTGTGGTGCTACGGGTGTTGTCCTTGCTTTATGCTCTGCTTTCGCCTTTTCTCATCAATTGGCGGCTTAGGGAGGACTCACTGATTTTTTTTTTTTTTTTTCGCACGGTGCCACCTGCAACAGTAGATGTGGCAGAGAGGGCCTTGAAGAGTGGGACGGTGGTGTAAAAGTTATCAATGTAGAGGGGATAACCCTTATCCAGCAGTGGGTGCAGCAATTCCCACACACAATTTTCTCACTCACCCCAGGACAGGGGGGGTTAATCTGGGTGTCCTTACCCTCGTAGACCCTAAATCTGTGGCTGTACTCTGAGGTACTATAAAGGCACAGATGATAGGCCTCGGGGAGACCAAAACATCCAACACTGCGGAGACACCATCACGTGTTTCTCAACGCAGTGACTCCAGAACACTGCCCCCATCCCTTATGGGAAATATGCAGATGCATGTAAAGAAGCTGCGGAGACACCATCACGTGTTTCTCGACGCAAGCAGTGAATAGCCAGGCCTTTCCCCGGGAAGGAACAACCACGGGAAGGGCAGCATCCTATGAAGGAAAGCCACCTATGCCAAGCATGGTATCCATCCTCAGACAGCTGTTTCGGGGTTTTTGCCCCTCATCAGTGTGGAGTAGGAATCTGGCCTATTAGGAGCAGTGCCTAGTAAAAAGGCTATAAAGGCACAGATGATAGGCCTCGGGGAGACCAAAACATCCAACACTGCGGAGACACCATCACGTGTTTCTCAATGCAATGATTCCAGAACACTGCCCCCATCCCTTATGGGAAATATGCAGATGCATGTAAAGAAGCTGCGGAGACACCATCACGTGTTTCTCGACGCAAGCAGTGAATAGCCAGGCCTTTCCCCGGGAAGGAACAACCACGGGAAGGGCAGCATCCTATGAAGGAAAGCCACCTATGCCAAGCATGGTATCCATCCACAGACAGCTGTTTCGGGGTTTTTGCACCTCATCAGTGTGGAGTAGGAATCTGGCCTATTAGGAGCAGTGCCTAGTAAAAAGGCTATAAAGGCACAGATGATAGGCCTCGGGGAGACCAAAACATCCAACACTGCGGAGACACCATCACGTGTTTCTCAATGCAGTGATTCCAGAACACTGCCCCCATCCCTTATGGGAAATATGCAGATGCATGTAAAGAAGCTGCGGAGACACCATCACGTGTTTCTCGACGCAAGCAGTGAATAGCCAGGCCTTTCCCCGGGAAGGAACAACCACGGGAAGGGCAGCATCCTATGAAGGAAAGCCACCTATGCCAAGCATGGTATCCATTCACAGACAGCTGTTTCGGGGTTTTTGCCCCTCATCCCCGTGGTTGTTCCTTCCCGGGGAAAGGCCTGGCTATTCACTGCTTGCTTATTATTATGCCCATATGCAGCACTGTTCCCCAAAATGTTATCATCTCTGCTGCATTTACGGGGGTCCATCTGGCGTATGATGACGTGGGATTTTGGGTGAAAAATTGTTGGGCATAAAGTTTTGTATGGGCCACCATAACATTAGTTCCTCACTAAAAAGAATTTGAAGAAGTCAACTTCAGTGAGGCCAGTGGTGTCAAACTGGATTCCTGAGCTGCTGATGAAATCCAGAATGACTGGGTCATAATTTTCGGGGGGTGCAACCCATATGTAATCGATTGCTGCAGGAGTTGCCAGTATCCTAGGGCACCTTGCTGGGGTTCCTTCCTCACTAGATGAGGAGGAGGAATAGAGGAACGCGGGATCTTCCTCACTGTCTGAATCCGTGTCGAAGGCAAGGAAAGCGTATGCCTCCTCTGGTGAACAGTGTCTTGTTGAATGGGCCATTTTAAAAAAAAATTTTTTGAACCCCGGGGATGTGTGTGTGTAAGTGGTACCTTTAAAACCTGTAATGTGTGGGGTTTGTGTGTAGGGTACTATTTATTATTTAAAAAAAAAAAAAACTGAAAAAAAAGTAGAGCGGAAAAATATAGAAGAAACGTTCACTACACTGTTTTGTTTTTTTTAAATTTAAAACAAGATAGGACGTCACCACACTGACGCCGGCTATACGAACACGCAACCTATAATATAAAACTACTTTGTATGATTTTATTTTCTCTAAAAAAGATCGATTGTCAGCTACGCTATCTCTAAAACTGCTGTACTAGCTATTATTATTTTTTTACTGCGCTAACTATAAAAAGAAAAAGTCCTGTGGCGCAGTCTCTGATCAGCAGCGATACTGAGCAGAGAGCTGCAGACAGCGGAGGAGCATGAATGCTCTGCGCAGGACACCACGCACACGAAAAAAAAAAAAACGCAAAAAAGTGCACTAAAATTCAATTGGGAGGGTTTACTGGAACAGGGATGGGGGAGGTGCTGCTGCTACTGTAATCACTGATAAGTCACACAGCAGGTAGAACTCAGCACATAGCATAGCAGGATGCTGGAGCAGGAGATCACGGGAGATCACACTGGCCACCAATGAAACTTTGTCTGAGATTCGGTGTGCAGAGTGTGTCTCTAGCCCCTCTGTGTTAGCAGCCATCATAACCCGGTCACCGCGAGGTGACCGGAAATAGCGACCGCCATACTAGTACTGCTGTGGTCACAAATGCAGTTCCCGCAGAGCAGTACTAGTACGGCACATGTTGTGAAGGGATTAATTATTTTCAATGGGGGTGATTTTAGGTTGTCATTTTTTCTTCTTCATATTTTTAAAAACTTTTTTTTTTTTACTGTATTTAATAGTCCCTTTTGAAGACTTAAAGGGACACTGTCACCTGAATTTGGAGGGAACAGTCTTTAGCCATGGAGGCGGGGTTTTCAGGTGTTTGATTCACCTTTTCCTTACCCGCTGGCTGCATGCTGGCTGCAATATTGGATTGAAGTTCATTCTCTGTCCTCCGTAGTACACGCCTGCACAAGGTAATCTTGCCTTGCGCAGGCGTGTACTACGGAGGACAGAGAATGAACTTCAATCCAATATTGCAGCCAGCATGCAGCCAGCGGGTAAGGAGAGGGTGAATCAAACACCCGAAAACCCTGCCTCCATGGCTGAAGATTGTTCCCTCCAAATTCAGGTGACAGTGTCCCTTTAAAGCTGCAATCGTCCAATCGCTTGTGCTGTACAGATCAGGGCTGTCAGCACTGCTGTGTATAGCAGGAATACTGATCTGCGAGTTCACAGGAGGATTGTAATGATGGGTACCGGGGTCATCAGCAGACATCCGGCTGTTATGACAATCCATCAGCTATGGCTGCAACACTGGGAGCATGGAATGACTCCCTTCTGGCGCATATTAAATCAGGCTGTCAGAGATTGAAAGCGAGATTTAACGGGTTAACATTCACAGGTGGAGCATCGCTACCCCTGCAGGTGTCAAAGGCACATTGTGGCTGATTAAATGATCTGTCGGGAAAGATGCAGGCTCGGCGTGTGAGCATACATCAGATGCAGGCACATGATGTAAATGTATGTCGTGAAGGGGTTAAAGATAATTTGAATAATAGTTTCATTAAAAAGAATTGCACTGTGTAGACATTTATACAGCCTCTGTGTATCATAGTGCATAGCGGAATTAGTTGGTCAGCCATGTCAGACCATTTGCTACTCACTGTGATAAACATAGGCTGTAGAGTAAGTTACCAGTGACTCGATCCATGTTCTCTTTTTACGGACGGGGTCTTATAACCGTTATCTCTCCTCCTGTTGTGTCTACTATGCTGGCTGATGAAGACACAGCACCAACGATCGTGAGGAGGGTGGGAAGAGCCCCTCTAATGAATACGGTAGACGCTTACATAAAAGAATGCTCCAGTCCCATGATATTAATGGAGTCGCTGTTCAGTTCTCTGGGTTTCAGCTCTGAATTCGTGACCAATAATTAACTTCATCTGACGTCCATTATGTCATTTCCACAGATCTGAAAATGACCGGTTAGTGTACAGGATCCAGAAGGACCTAAGACGAGACAAGTTCTTGGACTGGGGGTATCGTCTCAAAAAATCGGTAAGTGCTCAGCACCATCTGCAAAAACTTAGTGCACTGTCTGGATGTCACAGGACCACTGCAACCTGTGAGTGGCTTCAGTGTTCAGGTGACTGTCAATCCACCCAGCGTGACATGGGCAGGATACATTTATTTTGTTTTTGTAATAGTCCATGCCTAATCAAAAGTGTCTGTCCTTGTAAAAATGGGCTAAAAAAGGGTAATGTTAAATTCTTAACTTTGGTGATGTCCATCTTTTATGAGAACATACTGGAAATCTACATGACTGCTACAGACAATCATTGGCCTCAGGGGTGATGGTCTGTGTGTGTGGCATAGAACTAGTGTGTATACAGTTGTGGCCAAAAGTATTGACACCTCTGCAATTCTGTCAGATAATACTCAGTTTCTTCCTGAAAATGATTGCAAACACAAATTCTTTGTTTTTATTATCTTCATTTAATTTGTCTTAAATGAAAAAAACACAAAAAGAATTGTCCTAGAGCCAATTTGGATATAATTCTACACCAAACATTCAAAAGTATTGGCACTGTTCGAAAAAATCATATGATGCTTCTCTAATTTGTGTAATTAACAGCACCTGTAACTTACCTGTGGCACCTAACAGGTGTTGGCAATAACTAAATCACACTTGCAGCCAGTTGACATGGATTAAAGTTGACTCAACCTGTGTCCTTGTGTGTACCACACTGAGCATGGAGAAAAGAAAGAAGACCAAAGAGCTGTCTGAGGACTTGAGAAACCAAATTGTGAGGAAGCATGAGCAATCTCAAGGCTACAAGTCCATCTCCAAAGACCTGAATGTTCCTGTGTCTACCGTGCGCAGTGTCATCAAGAAGTTTAAAGCCCATGGCACAGTGGCTAGATGTGAACGGAAAATAAAAATTGACAAGAGATTTCAACGCAAGATTGTGCGGATGTTGGATAAAGAACCTCAACTAACATCCAAACAAGTTCAAGCTGCCCTGCAGTCCGAGGGTACAACAGTGTCAACCCATACTATCCGTCGGCATCTGAATGAAAAGGGACTGTATGGTAGGAGACCCAGGAAGACCCCACTTCTTACCCTGAGAAATAAAAAAGCCAGGCTGGAGTTTGCCAAAACTTACCTGAAAAAGCCTAAAACATTTTAGAAAAATGTTCTCTGATCAGATGAGACAAAAGTAGAGCTTTTTGGGCAAAGGCATCAACATAGAGTTTACAGGAGAAAAAAAGAGGCATTCAAAGAAAAGAACACGGTCCCTACAGTCAAACATGGCGGAGGTTCCCTGATGTTTTGGGGTTGCTTTGCTGCCTCTGGCACTGGACTGCTTGACCGTGTGCATGGCATTATGAAGTCTGAAGACTACCAACAAATTTTGCAGCATAATGTAGGGCCCAGTGTGAGAAAGCTGGGTCTCCCTCAGAGGTCATGGGTCTTCCATCAGGACAATGACCCAAAACACACTTCAAAAAGCACTAGAAAATGGTTTGAGAGAATGCACTGGAGACTTTTAAGGGGTGCAGTAATGAGTCCTGACATGAATCCCATAGAACACCTGTGGAGTGATCTAAAAATGGCAGTTTGGAGAAGGCACCCTTCAAATATCAGGGACCTGGAGCAGTTTGCCAAAGAAGAATGGTCTAAAATTCCAGCAGAGCATTGTAACAAACTCATTGATGGTTACCGGAAGCGGTTGGTCGCAGTTATTTTGACTAAAGGTTGTGCAACCAAGTATTAGGCTGAGGGTGCCAATACTTTTGTTTGGCCCATTTTTGGAGTTTTGTGTGAAATGATCAATGTTTTGCTTTTTGCTTCATTCTCTTTTGTGTTTTTTCATTTAA
Organism: Ranitomeya imitator; assembly: GCF_032444005.1. Classification (NCBI taxonomy): domain Eukaryota; kingdom Metazoa; phylum Chordata; class Amphibia; order Anura; family Dendrobatidae; genus Ranitomeya; species Ranitomeya imitator. Next base: position 752,735,332 of record NC_091282.1, on the reverse strand, counting down.
GACAAATTAAATGAAGATAAATAATACCAAAGAATTTGTGATGGCAATCATTTTCAGGAAGAAACTGAGTATTATCTGACAGAATTGCAGGGGTGTCAATACTTTTGGCTACAACTGTAGCGGCTACTTAGACGTACTGTGTCATTGCTGGAGAGTTGTAGATATTCGTGCACGCACCTGACTCTTGACCCTACTTTAAAAAATCCTGGACTACCCGTTATATTGGAGTCTGTCAGCACAAAATGACTGTACAAACCAAGCACAAGGGCTCAGTCCACCATTCCTGTGGTCATCCCAGCTAAAATCTGCTTCTTCACTTGTGGTAATGAAGATTTTTGCCTTCAGTGTCTACTCCACAGCCACCTACAATGCAGCGACCTAACTAAACATGGCTGCTTACCAACGCCTGACGAGGAAGGATTTGGCCATCAAACTTATGGATGTTTTATTTATTTGTAAAAAAATAAAAATATTTGTCTCCTTAGGGCCCCCTTGCCCATACAACACCCACCTCTCGAAGAACCCCCTTCTTAAAGAAAGGTAAGAATCTGATCTTGGTGTGCAATAAGCACAAACTAAATGAATGTAGATTAGAATCCTAGAATAGTAGAGTTGGAAGGGACCTCCTGGGTCATCTGGTCCAACCCCCTGCTCAAAGCAGGATTTACTAAATCATCCCAGACAGATGTCTGTCCAGCCTCTGTTTGAAGACTTCCATGGAAGGAGAATTCACCACCTCTCGTTGGCAGACTGTTCCACTCATTGATCACCCTGTCAAAAAGTTTTTTCTAATATCTGTGTCTCCTCCCATTCAGTTTCATCCCATTGCTTCTAGTCTTTCCTTGTGCAAATGAGAATAACGATGATCCTCCCACAATGTGACAGCCCCTGAGATATTTGTAGACAGCTATTAAGTCTCCTCTCGGTCGTCTTTTTTGCAAGCTAAACATTCCAAAATCCTGTAACCGTTCTAAATAGGACATGGTTTGCAGACCGGTCACCATTCTGGTCGCTCTTCTCTGAACTTGCTCCAGTTTGTGGATATCTTTTTTTTAAATGTGGTGCCCAAAACTGGACACAGTATTCCAGATGAGGTCTGACGAAACAGGAGTAGAGGGCAATAATGACTTCACGTGATCTTGACTGTATGCTTCTGTTAATACAACCCAGAATTGTATTTGCCTTTTTTGCTGCTGCATCACACTGTTGACTCATGTTCAGTTTATGATCTATTAGTAAACCCAAGTCTTTTTCACATGTGCTGTTGCTTAGCCCTATTCCTCCCATTCTGTATATGCTTTTTTCATTTTTATTGCCCAGATGTAATACTTTGCATTTTTCCCTGTTAAAAATCATTCTGTTTGTTGCTTCCCCCTGCTCCAGTTTATTTATCTTATTGAATCCTCTCTTTCCTCTAGTATTAGCTATCCCTCCTAGCTTTGTGTTATCAGCAAATTTAATCAGTGTACCCTCAATTGCTTTATCTAAATCAGTGTTTCCCAAACTCCAGTCCTCACGGACCCCAACAGGTGATGTTTTCAGGATTTCCTTAGTATTGCACAGGTGATGGAAGTATCAGGAGTTCTCTCACTTGTGCAGCATTATGGAAATCCTGAAAACATGATCTGTTGGGGTCCGTAAGGACTGGAGTTTGGGAAATACTGATCTAAATCATTGATAAAGATGTTGAACAATACAGGGCCCAGGACAGAGCCCTGTGGTACCCCACTTGAGACATTCTTCCAGCTGGATGTGCAGCCATTTACGACCACTCTTTGGGTCCAATCACTAAGCCAGTTATGAATCCACCTAACAGTTGCCTTGTCCATTCCATACTTTTTTTCAATAAGGAAGGTGTGAGATGTGTATGTTAACCCCTTTATGACCAGAGATATTTTCGCTTTTGCTCTTTCGTTTTTTGTTCCCCCTTCTTCCTTCTTCCCAGAGCCATAACTTTTTTTATTTTTTCATCAATATGGCCATGTGAGGGCTTGTTTTTTGCAGGACGAGTTGTACTTTTGAACGACATCCAAACTTTGTTAAAAAAAAAAAAAAAAAAAAAAACAACAACAAAATATTGTTCTACTTTCCGATAGACTAGAAGCTGCCATAACCCGATGGGATTGGCTACATACAGGCAATGATCAGATCACCTGTATGTAGCAGATTACCTCACTTGCTATGAGCGATGGCCACCGGGCAGCACTCATAGCAATCTGGCAGTGACAACCATAGAGGTTTCCAGGAGACCTCTGGTTGCCATGCCAACCCATCGGTGACCCGCAGTCACGTGATGCGGGTCGCCAATGGGTAGATTTCCAGCACGATTGCCGGAAGCGCATGATAAATGCCTCTGTCAGAGTTTGACAGCGGCATTTAACGGGTTAATAGCCGAGGGTGGATCACGATTCCACCCGTGGCTGTTCCGGACAAAACAGCTGACATGTGGCGGGAAAGATGTGGGCTCAACGCCGGGACCCACATCAAAGGGAGGGTGTCCAACATCGGCGTACTATTATGCCCGTTGTCGGATAGGGATAAAAGAGCATTTTGACAATGCAGTTTCATTAAAACTTTTGGACCATTTGTCTTCTGTAGCCTGTATGGATTACCTTACATAGACTAACAATGAATCAGTCACTAAGTTCTTTTTTTTTTCCTGATCACATTAACTTTCATCTGGTTATAAATTATTTTAGAAGATAGTTCAGAAGAAGAGGGTTGGAGTCTGCTGTCAGAAGAACTGACTGATATTCTACAGTCTGCGATGTACAGTGGTAAATGTAGGCTGCAAAAGACAAATGTTTAAAAAAAAAAAAAAAACCTTGTTGCCTAAGGATTTTACTCAAAAATACTTGTATTTTAATAAAACTAAAGGGGTCCACAACCTTTATTAATTTGTGTTTGTAATTTTTAGGGTCTACAGACACCTCAGTCATTGGGAAACTATTTAAGGTAAAGGATGCAGCCACCTCTGATGATGAGCAAGAAAAAGATTATTATTTCTCGGACTCCTCCAGCCAGTAACTGCTGTGTACCATACAGATATAGGCAAAAAAAAAATTGTACATTTGGCGTTCTGTAACTTTGTACAGTTTCATAAAATATATGATGGCTGTGCCTTATAAATAGCGCCCTGTATATAGATCTTCCCCTCCTATTAATAATTGTTGCTGGCATTTGTTAAGTCAGGATTATTTTAACTTTTGTTTACGGAATTTACATGTATAAAGTTTCCTCCTGTTTCCACTCTGCTGCGTACAGTCGTTATATACATGGAAATACTACATCAGTGTCACATTTCATGCCAATAAAACTGAATGTTACGTGAAGGGAAGCGTCATTATTTGCAAGAGTTGCTGCAGCACAAGGCCAAAATCCTAAAGGGCGGAAAAATATTTTTTTAATGAAATCTATCAGCACGCAATGACTGTTCAAACCAAGCACAGGCACTCTGCGCACCCTTGGTGTGGCTAAACGTTTATGTACAACCTTTCCACTTATATCTGCCCTGTCAATTAAAATATGTGGGGGACAAATAGAAGAGGTGCACTTAAGCCGTTTACCCCCGAAATTGGTTTGCACGTTAATGACCAGTCCAATTTTTACAATTCTGACCACTGTCACTTTATAAGGTTATAACCCTGGTACACTTAAACGGATCCCGGTGATTCTGAGATTGCTTTTTCGTTAGATATTGTACTTCATGATAGTGGTAATATCAAAGAAATTTTACTTGCATTTATTTGAGAGAAAGAAATGGATATTTAGCGAAAATTTTGAAAATTTCACAATTTTACAACTTTGAAATGTCACAGAAAATGCTTAATAAGTTACATTTCCCACATATCTACTTTACATCAGCACAATTTTGGAAGGAACATTTTTTTGTTAGGAAGTTATAAGGGTTAAAAGCTGACCAGCAATTTCTAATTTATCCAACAAAATTTACAAAACCTTTTTTTTAGGGACCACCTCACATTTGAAGTATTTTTGAGGGGTTTATGTGACAGAAAATACCCAAAGGTGACACCATTCTAAAAACTGCACACCTCAAGGTGCTCAAAACCACATTCAAGAAGTTTATTAACTCTTCTGTTGCTTCACAGGAATTTTTGGAATGTGGAAAAAAATGAACATTTAACTTAGTTTCACAAAAAATGTATTTCAGATCCAATTTATTTATTTTGATAACTGTAACAGGAAAAAATGGACACCAAAATTTATGTAATTTCTCCTGAGCATGCCAATACCCTATGAGGGAGAAAACCAATGTTTGGGCGCACGATAGAGCTCAGAAGGGAAGGAGAGCCATTTGACTTTTTGAATGCAAAATTTATTCGGACTCCCATGACAGCACACGAGAGAGGGGATCCGCCCTTAAGGAACAGGAAACCTACAGATACAAAAGGGCGGCACCTCTCCCCATGCATCAGTTGGTTTCCTGTTCCTGAAGGGACCGGATGCCTATAGCAGAAAGGCTTCTCTCCAAACTTAGTAGAGACACTCCTAAAGAGTAGAAAGCAAATAACTACGAGAATCTACTCTAGGACTTGGATATTAAACTTTGAACAAGTCAAGAACTTTCTCCAAGACGGGGTGCCAATACAACAAATCCTAGAGTTCCTACAGAAGGGGTTCGAGTTAAAACGCTCTCCTAGTACCCTTAGAGTACAGGTCTCAGCTTTAGGTGCCCTGTTTTCCTGTAATATAGCTAATAACTACTGGATAGCGAGGTTTATGAAGGCAGTTAGTAGATCTACACCAGTGCATAAAGACAGAACAGTTCCATGGGATTTAAATTTAGTTCTGTCCTCTCTAACTAAACCCCCCTTTGAACCTCTGCAGGAGGCCTCAATCAAAATGTTGACACTTAAGACAGCCTTCCTGATTGCCATAACCTCAGCTCGCAGGATAGGGGATATTCAGGCGCTTTCCAGAGCTCCTCCATACACTGTAATCTTGTCAGACAGAGTAGTCCTTAGACCAGACCCAGCATATCTACCAAAGGTGGCGTCACGTTTCCATAGATCACAGGAGATAGTTTTGCCGTCCTTTATTCCTAATCCTTCTAATCCTAAAGAGCAGGAGCTTCATACGTTAGACGTCAGGAGATCTCTTCTTCAGTATATTTCAGCTACTAATAATTGGAAGGAAAAAAGCAGTGCCCCATCTTTCTTCCAAGGTCCAAGGAAAGGGTTTAGAGTATCAAAATATTTACTGGCTAAATGGATTTGGGAAACTATCTCTCTAGCTTATACAGCAGGTGGGGGGCCAGCTCCGCAGAATCTAAAGGCACATTCCACCCGGGCCATGGTGTCATCCTGGGCGGAAAGATCTGGAGTGTCAGTGGAGCAGATATGTAAGGCGGCCACATGGTCATCCCCTTCCACTTTCTTTAAACACTATCGGTTGGATTTGGGGTCCTCCTCTGATCTCTCCTTCGGGTTAAGGGTGCTACAAACTATAGTCCCTCCCTAAGGTAGCTTACATCTCTGTAAATCTCTCGTGTGCTGTCATGGGAGTCCGAATAAAGCATTAAGCTACTTACTGGTAGCGGCATGTTTCGGAGGCCCATGACAGCACCCTTAGTTCCCTCCCTATTCACGTGGGGGTAGCACTCCCTGATATGTATATAGCGTAATATGTAAATCTCACGTATGGTGTCTTGTTACAATAATGGGTTATTTTGTTTCAAAATGTATATAATGTATATTTGTGTACCACTAACCGCGGTAATCCTCTCAGGCTCTGAAATACAACTGATGCATGGGGAGAGGTGCCGCCCTTTTGTATCTGTAGGTTTCCTGTTCCTTAAGGGCGGATCCCCTCTCTCGTGTGCTGTCATGGGCCTCCGAAAAATGCCGCTACCAGTAAGTAGCTTAATGCTTTGCTGGAACAATTGGTGGGGATGCCATGTCGTGTTTGGAGAGCCTCTGATGTGTTAAACAGTGAAAATCTTCCACAAGTGACACCGTTTTGGAAACTAGACCCCTCAGGGAACTGATTTAGATGCACGGTGATCACATTGAACCCTCATGTGCTTCACAAAAGTTCATAATGTTGAGCTGTTAAAATTAAAAAAAAAACAAAACCACATTTTCCCCACACAGGAGAAATTGCACCATATCATTTGTTGTGAAATTTCTCCAGAGTACATCGATACCCAATATGAGGGAAAAAAATACTGTTTGTGCGCATGGGAGGGCTTGGAAGGGAAGGAGTGTCTTTTGCCTTTCTGAATGTAAATGAATGACCTTTCACCCAGAGTACTTCCGGTGCTTGTATCGGAAGCTGCAGGAGCACGCCGGCTGGCAGATCCCCTGGAGTATAAAACGTAATGGTGGATCGCCTGTCAGGCAGGGGCTCTAGTGCAGGCATGGATGCACAGCAGCCCTCTCCACATCGGCAGCAACAGCAGCACTTGGAGCCAGAGCAGCCACAGCGACCCCGACATCAGAAGCGTCCCCAGGAGCAACTACATCAGGATAGAATTACTGGACACTCAAGTGTGGTACGCAGGTCCAAGGACTCCAGGACAAGTTGGCACAGCTCTAACAGAATGGATTCCGCAGTCTCTAGGAGACCTTTCGGATGACATTATGCCTCCTGTTTTGGTACCCTTCAATTCCCCTGAGTGGTGAGTGAGCTACAAGAATGTCATTTTAATAATGAAAAGCTCTATCTCCCTTTCTGTCCTCTTGCTTCTCTGGCTAGGAACCCCCTAGAAAATGCAAAGAAAAAAAAAAGCACAGGGCTTGTGCTCTGTGCGGTCAGGGATTATCTAGTGTATGGCCCAAAAAATTGTGCCAATCATGTATCAATGACACGAGCAAGTGAGACCCCAGATTTCTCCTCCAGTTTAAAAACTCTCATCAGGACGGAGGTATAGAATTTGCTAAGATCCCTGTCCCACTCAGAGGACGCACCCCGCAGAGACAGGGCTAAAAGACCTCCCATGTCATCGGCTATAGACTCAGACAAAGGGGTTTTAGAGGATTCTTCAGGGTCATCCTCATCAGAAAGTGACTCAGGAGTGGGTTATTGTTTCCCACTCGAGGAAATAGACAATTTAGTTAAAACTGTGAAGTTCAAAATGGTATGGTCGACCAAAAGATCAGTCCAGGATGTAATGTTTGGGACTTTGGACTGGAAGAAACATAGATCCTTCCCTATTGATGAAAAAGTGCTTGATCTCATTAATAAAGAATGTGATAGGCCAGAGAAAAGGGGCCCCCTGCCATCCTCCTTTAAAGGGAAATACCCCTTAGATACAGAGGCAACGACGTCCTGAAATAAAGCACCAAAATTGGATTTAGCTATTTCCAAAGCCTCAAAAAGGCCATCTCTTTCCTTTGAGGAGGAAGTGGTTTCACATTTGCGCTTAGGAGGGTTGCGGATGGCTGTGTACTTCCTCCCTGAAGCTCTGCCTACTCTGCATGCATCCTGCGTACCTATCTTTAACAATGGGTACGCAGGGACATGCGTTGTAAGCGGATGTGTTCGCATGCGGTGATTTGACATGTGCGGCGACCTCACGGAAACACAAAATGATGCGTTTTCGTGTGGTCGCCGCATCTGCATGCAACGCATTCCCTGCGTACCCAATGGTAAAGATAGGAAAGCAGGACGCATGCAGAGTAGGAGGAGCTTCAGGGAGCAAGTCCGCAGCCCTCCTGAACGCAAATGTGAACCTAGCCTAAGAGACCCCCTTGATACTTTTCTCAAGGGTACCTGGGAGTCTTCGGCGGGCGCACTGAGGCCAGCCATTGTGACAACCTGTACAGCTAGATCTCTTATAATCTTGGTGGGCAGGATGGAAGACCAGCTGAGGGAAGATTCACCGAGAGACTCCATTTTGGTCACACTCCCAATAATCAAGGGGGGGGCGGCCTTCCTATCGGACGCCTCAGCTGACTCAGCCAGACTAGCCGCTATAGCTGCTGCGATATCTAATGAAGGCTGGAGAGCAGTCTGGTTGAAGTACTGCCTGGGGGACTTACAAGCGAAAGGGAAACTGTGCTCTCTCCCTTGTGAAGGACAGTATTTATTCGGCAGAGCTTTGGATGACATCCTGGAAAAAGCAGCGAATATTAAAAAAAGTAAGGGATTCCAAAACCTCCCTTCTTGTCCTTCAAGCAGTCCTTTCGGAGGAAGAAATTCAGCAGAAGGGGACTGGCCGCAGAACACAATAGGAGGGACGGTCGGCCCATGAAAGGCAATGGATTCTTATTCAGTAGTCCCTCCCGGAATAGTAGAAAACCCTCTAAATGACTTTGTACCCCAGATGGGAGGAAGCCTCTCATTTCCTGTCACCTATACAGCCCCAACAAGAGAAGGGATCCGCCCTTCAAGGACAGGCAACCTTCAAGATAAAAAGGGTGGCTCCTCTCTGCATCAGTGGTTTACTGTCCTTGATGGGGGGGGGAGCCTTTACCTGCATAGCGGCAGCATCGCAGAAGAAAGAAAAGTTCCCAGGCCTGGGCCGGTCTATTGCGGCAGGGCACCGTCTCTGCTTTGACCGGCGCCAGAGATACTGGAAGCGCCACAGGCAGGCCCGATGGGGTCTCGGTCGTTTGGGAGCTTGGAGCAACATCACCACATGTTTAGCTGGCAGCCCTGCTTCCTGGCGCGGTTACAAAGCGAGGCCGGGAACAGGAAGTCACACTCTTGACACGGCTGGGACCTTTTGCCCATGAACACTTCCGAGGCCGGGTACCCGAAGCTGCAGGAGACGCCAGCAGATCCCCTACAGGCATAGTTCTTAAGGGTGGATCGCCAGCCAGGCATGGGCACTGATGCAGCAATGGAGGCACAGCAGCCCTCTCCACAGCAGCAGCAGAGTTTGCAGCCGCAGCAGCATTGGGAACCAGAGCAGCTGCAGCGACCCCGACTCCATCCTCACCAGGATGGACATTCTGGACGCTCCAGCGGGGCATGCAGGTCCAAGGATTCCAGGACAAATCAGCGCAGCTCTTCCAGGATGGAAGATTCTGTGGTCCTTAAGGGAGACCTTTTGGACGACGTCCTGCCTCCTGTTCTGTTACCCTTCAATTTCTCTGAGTGGTGAGTGAGCTATGAGAATGCCATTTTTAATAATGCAAATATCCCCCTCTCTGTCTGGCTTTGTAGTAGGAGCCCCCTAGAAAGTATACAGGGAAATGGAAGCACAGAGCACCAAAAAATTATGCCAGGTGTGTATCAATGACACGATATCTAATGAGACCCCTGAATTTTCTTCCACCTTAAGAACGATCATCAGAGCTGAGATGGAGAGCTAATTAGAGTCCAAGTCCTTTTCAGGGGAAACACAAAGAAGGGATAGGGCCGAAGTGACTCCCTCATCGTCGATGACATCTGACAAGGAAGTTCTGTGGGATACTTCGGAATCCCCTTCGCCAGAAAGCAACTCGGGCTTGGGTAATTGCTTCAGTCTGGAAGAGGTGAACAATTTAGTTAAGGCAGTAAGGTCCACAATGAGATTGGATGACTAGAAGCCGAAAAGTCTATCCAAGATGTCATGTTTGGCACCTTGGACAAGAATGGGAGACATCTAAATGGTTTATTTAAAACCATGCTGTCTATGGGAGAATGTAGCTTTGAGAAAGAACACCTAGCTTGTATGAAATTCGTTGGTGCTACTTCTGGTTATGTGAACCATGTCTTGCCTAATCCTGTTTTATCTGTGAACCAATACATTTTGGAAGCTGGTTCACCTTTTTTTTTTTTTCTTGGTCTGCCACACGTGCAACTACACGGGTTCCGTGCTTCCTCACACCACATGCCGCTGCAGGTGAGCTTGTTTTTTCTTTTTATCCTCTCGATAGGAAAGTTGACTCCTTTCTTAAAGCAACATGAGAGTCATCGGCAGGGGTGCAGCCATTGCGGCAACCCGCACAACGAGGTCTCATGGTTTGGCTGAGCACAAAGGAAGACCAGTTAGGCTATAATTCGTCCAGTGACGCCATTAGGACCACGCTCCCAGTAATCGGGGAGAGGGGGGGTCTTTCTTGGCAGATGTGTTGGCTGACTCGGCCAGACTGGCCGCAGGATCTTGCGCATTATCTAATGCAGGCTGGAGAGCATTCTGGTTAAAGAGTTGCCCATGTGACGTTCAGGCAAAAGGGAAACTATGTTCTCTCCCCTGTGAAGGTCAATATTTTTTCGGTTCGGCTTTGGATGATATCTTGGAAAATGCGGCCGATAAGAAGAAAGGGTTCCCGAAATCTCCCTTCTCGTTCTTCAGGCAGTCTTTTCGGGGGAAAAGATACAACCGGAGGAGAACATCCACAGTACATAGGAGGTGGAGGATAAACCAAAAAAGACCAAGGGGTTCCTGTTTAGTACTTCTTCCCGAAGTGGTCGAAAGGCCTCCAAATGATTCACCACCCTCTCTCCCTCTTCCTTCCAGCCTGGGAGAAAATATCATCTAGTCCTTGGATTCCCAAGACATCCTCCAAACAGGTTCGTCATTACGGCCCCACGGGCCTCAGACTCGGAGCAAATAGCATAGGTGTCGGAGGTTCTGGGCCTTTTAAAGAAAGACGTTCTGCAGGATGTACCAGCAGGGGAAGAATGGGAAGGCTTTTACTCTCCCCTGTTTCTAATAAAGAAGCCGAATGGCTCGTACAGAAAGATTTTCAACTTGAAAGGCCTGAACAGGTTCTTGAAGATTCCAGAATTCAAGATGGAATCAATAAGATCAGCAATTCAACTGCTCTTTCCGGTTTGCTACATGGCCGTCCTAGATCTGAAGGACGCATATTACCACGTGCCAATACATGTAACGTTCTGAAAATATCTGAGTGGTGGTATCAGTAGGGGGCACCTCCAGTACAAGGCCCTTCCCTTTGGCCTGGCAGTGGCCAGTGCCTTGTGTATTCACAAAGTTAATAGTGGAGATTACAGCCCACCTCAGAGAAAGAAATGGACTAGTCATCCCATACCTGGACTACAGTCAAGTGAAGGACATAGCCACCATCTTAGAAAGCTTAGTGTGGTGTTTGAGTTGCAGGATACTCTGGTCACATGGGAGCGCACAGGACACAGATGAAAGGATTAAAAGTTTCTTTGTTTATTGAATTCCACAACGCGTTTCGACGGAACAGCTCCGTCTTCATCAGGTGGCAGTATACAGAGCGTGGGCCAGAGTAAGTATATAAAAGAGCACCAACCAATGAGATTTAAAGGAGCAATTATTCGGAACACATGATTTAGATGGGATCAAATGATTAAGATACAAGTCGTAAACGCAGTTTAAAAACATATCTATAATATAACGCTGGGAGCGTCACTCTGTCCGAAGCCTTTATAGACTGCGCAAGCGCCGGCGCGGTCTGGGCCTCACAGAGTGACGCTCCCATGAGATCGCGGTATGCGTAAACACTGAACGCACACCGCGATCTCCAAAGGAGAGGCAGGGACCGCCAGGAGGGTAAGTATATTCACCTGTCCCCCGTTCCAGCGCTGCGTGTGGCTCCGTGTCCCGGGTCCTCTGCTGTGACGTTCCCAGTTCAGAGGGCGCGATGACGCGCTTAATGTGCGCCGGCGCCGCCCTCTGACTGAACAGTCACAGCCAGAGGAGCCGGAAGATGGCGGCGCGCAGCGCTGGAACGGGACAGACAGGTGAGTATAGCAAGTGCTGGGGGCCTGAGCTAGCGGTGACCCCCACAGCGCGCCGGTGTCCCCGCCTGCTCAGGCCCCCAGCACTCGGCGCCCAGCGACGATAGGCGAGTATGGTTTTTTTTTAATATATATATATGGCAGCAGCATACGGGGCATATATAATGGAGCATCTTATGGGGGGCATATAATACAATGGTGGCGCAGGATGGGAGCAGCACATGACAGAACGGGGGCACAGGATGGCAGCAGCACATGACAGAACGGGGGCACAGGATGGCAGCAGCACATGACAGAACGGGGGCGGGTGCAGGATGGGAGCAGCACATGACAGAACGGGGGCACAGGATGGCAGCAGCACATGACAGAACGGGGGCACAGGATGGCAGCAGCACATGACAGAACGGGGGCACAGGATGGCAGCAGCACATGACAGAACGGGGGCGGGTGCAGGATGGGAGCAGCACATGACAGAACGGGGCGGGCGCAGCACATGATAGAACGGGGGCGCAGGATGGGAGCAGCACATGACAGAACGGGGGCGCAGGATGGGAGCAGCACATGACAGAACGGGCACAGGATGGCAGCAGCACATGACAGAACGGGGGCGCAGGATGGCAGCAGCACATGACAGAACGGGCACAGGATGGTAGCAGCACATAACAGAACGGGTGCGCAAGATGGGAGCAGCACATAACAGAACGGGGGCGCAGGATGGCAGCAGCACATGACAACGGGGGCGCAGGATGGGAGCAGCACATGACAGAACGGTGGGCGCACGATGGCAGCAGCACATGAAAGAACGGGGACACAGGATGGGAGCAGCACATGACAGAACGGGCGCACGATGGCAGCAGCACATGAAAAAACGGGCGCAGGATGGGAGCAGCACATGACAGAACGGGGGCGCAGGATGGCAGCAGCACATGACAGAACAGGGGCGCAGGATGGGAGCAGCACATGAAAGAACGGGGACACAGGATGGGAGCAGCATATGACAGGATAGGAGCAGCAAATGACAGAATGGAGGCGCAGGATGGGTGCAGAACATGTCAAAATGGAGGCGCAGGATGGGTGCAGCACATGTCACAATGGGGGCGCAGGATGGGTGCAGCACATGACAGAATGGGGACGCAGGATGGGTGCAACACATGACAATGGGGGCGCAAGATGGGTGCAACACATGGCAGGATGGGGGCGCAGGATGGGTGCAGCACATACCAGGATGGAGACCATATACCAATATAGATGCTAGCCACCCGGGCGTAGAACGGGTTCAATAGCTAGTACTGTATATCAAAAAAGATAAAAACAAGATATAGCATAATAATTATATAAAATCAAATAGAATAAAAACAATAAAATGCATAAAAATAGTAAGAGAATGGGGCAAAAGTGCAGCCATTATGTGACTTTTTCAGTGATGAGATTTAACGCCTCAGGTGCCAGTGTGCTGAGTTTAAAAATCCAATAACTTTCTCTTCTTGCCAAATTAGTAAAACGATCAGGCATATCATTTGGTATCTGATCTATGATAGTAAGCTTTAGTGAACTTAGGTTCCTATTATGCACTGCAAGAAAGTGTTTTGACAGACTATGCATTAAATACTCATTCCGGATGTTCTGACGGTGTTTATTCATCCTTGCATTCATAGCCTGTATCGTCCGCCTGACATTGCAGCCCACAACCACATTCGATCAGATAAACTACATAGCTAGAGTGGCAATTTACTTGGCAGTTAATATTGAAACTGGTACCCGTAGTGTATGACTGAAATTCTTTCGCTCCATCACTGATGGAACCACAACATAAACACTTAGCTGCCCTGCAGGCAAAACGGCCTGGATTTTGGTGTACCCGGCAAGTGGATGTGAATGAGCACTCACGAGTTGCATTGCTGGGAGCAACAATGTTACAAAGGGTGCAATTTTTTTCTGAAGATGGTTCTAGGTTGCGCAGGAATATGTGCTGATAAAACTGGATCCCCTTTCAAAATGCACTAATATTTTTTCAAGAGGTTTCGTATGACCCCATGTGACTGGTTAAAGCTAGTTATAAAACTCCATTTAGTGAAATCAGAGTGTTTAACAGACCTATTATTCTTATTTTTAATCTGCTCAATGCATTCTTTGTGTGAAGGCTCTGGCTCTTGTGAATGCATCAAAAACCAATTTTTTAGGGTACACTTTACTCTTAAAACGATGTTTCAGGATATCGGCTTCTTTGAAGAAATCGCTGTGCAGTTCTTCCTTATCCTCCAGTACTGCCCATAAGGGATATTTGAAATCCAATTAGGGAGGTGGCCACTGCTAAAACTTAGATAGCTATTTACGTCTACCCTTTTGAAATGCGTGGATGTTGAAAAGTGACTGTGCAGGTCGACATGTACCATTAAATCTAGTAATTGGATTGCTGTACTAGATAAGTTGGCTGTGAATTTCAGTCCCCAAGAATTCATATTCAGGGACTGAACGAAATCAAGTGCTTCTAGTTCGAAACCCTTCCAGATAATAAAAAGATCATCAATAAAACGGCAGTAGAGGGCAATTTTGCCCACCGCCAGTGGCGACTGCGCGATGAAGATGGATTCAAATGCACCCAGTGTGGTGTTTGAACCTAGAAAAATCAAAGTTGGACCCACAAAAGCCACAAATCTTTCTAGGACTCCTACTTGACTTGCCAGCAAGAGCGTCGGCTACCACAACAAAAGAAAAATTGCTGTCTCCTCTCCAGATCGATACAAGATCCAGTGATGTCCATCAGAAGTGTCATGTCCCTCCTGGGCTCCCTGACCTCATGTATCCCGGCAGTACAGTGGGCCCAGATCCACTCGAGAGTTGCAAGAGTTCGTCTTGGAAAGCCAACGTTTATTACAACGGAATCTGGAGGGTACACTGACACTCTCAGGAAGTTATACATTCACTCCGCTGGTGGTTGGGGATAAAGTCCCTTCGGGAGGGGGTCCTGTGGTTTCCTCACGTCACCAGGGTAGTTACCACAGACGCCAGTCCCAGGGGGTGGGAAGCAAATCTGAACGACCATCTGGTTCAGGGAACAATAGTAGAAAAGAAAGCCTGCTCAAATATGTTAGAGCATCTAGTGGTAGAGAATGCGTTACAGAGCCTCCTACCATTCCTGCGAGACCATCATGTGAAAATATTGTCGGACAATTGGGTCACAGTGGCATATCTAAATCATCAGGGGGTACACGGTCCCCTTCCCTAATGTACAGTATGTTACCAGGCGAATTTTCAGCCTCGCGGAAAGGAACATCTTGTCACTATCTGCACTTCACATCAGGGAAAAGGACAATGTAACAGCAGATTTTTTGAGTCGCAGACCACTTCTGCAGGGCGAATGTGGGGGAAGCTGGAAATCGACCTTTTTGCCACTCAACAGAACATCAAAGTGGAGAAGTTCTGCTCCCAGGATCCGAAGGAAAATCCCCAGGCGGTAGACGTCTTTTGGATCAAATGGGACTTCACCCTTGTCTATGCCTTTCCCCCAATCTGTCTAATACCAGCAGTTCTCCGGAAGCTCAGGCAGGATGGGGCAATGGTAGTAATCATAGCCCCCTTTTAGCCCAAGAGGCCCTGGTTCTTTTGGCTGAGGAGCATGTCAGTCACGGAACCATGGATCCTTCCATAGATCCCGAAACTTATGGCTCAAGGGCCCGTGTTCCATCCTCAGGTGACTGGGCTGCACTTAACAGCCTAGAAGTTGAGAGGTCAGTGCTAGAGGGTAAGAGGTTCTCTACCAACCTGGTCTCTACCTTACTTGCTAGTAGAAAGTCGGTCACTACAAAATTTTATGGTAGGCCCTGTAGGCGATTCTTATTGTCCACAGGGTGCTCTCTGAAGGGAAGGTGCCCCTAAAAAATCCTGGCGTGCCTTCATAAAGGGCAGGAATAGGGCCTGGCAGTTAGTACCTTGAAGGTTCAGGTATTATCAGCCTTAGGGGCTCTATATAATTACAGCCTCTCGAGTAATTGGTGGGTGGTCAGATTTATTATGGCCTGCGTTAGATCCAGACCAGAACTTGGTCTTGAACGCTTTAACAGTATAACAGTGATCTCTTCACTTCCCGCAACCTTTCCTTCCTGGCATTCACTGAGACCTGGCTGACGCCCCCTGACACTGCCTCCCCTGCTGCACTGAGTTACGGTGGCCTCCGCTTTACCCACACTACTCGCTCTGGCAGCAGACATGGCGGAGGAGTGGGTTTCCTTCTTTCTAAAAACTGCTACTTCAACCCTATCCAACCCCCACCCTCCTTTATCCTCCCTTCTTTTGAGGTTCACTCTGTCCGTATCTACTCTCCCTCTAATCTCCAAATGGCTGTCCTATACCGACCACCGTCTCAGCCACTGCCTTCATTAACCAATTCTCCACCTGGCTTCTTGACTCTCTCTGCTGACATCCCCACCATCATAATGGGTGACTTTAATATCACTACTGAAACCCACAAGCCAGCAGTCTCCAAGCCCCTGGCCCTTACCTCATCCTTTGGACTCAATCAGTTGTCCTCCACAGCCACCCACACAGATGGACATACACTAGACCTCATCTTCACCCGTCTCTGTTCCTTATCTAATCTCACAACCTCTCCCTTCCCCCTATCTGACCACCATCTACTCACCTTCTCCTCACCTGCCCCCATGTCCAGCCATTACCACATCCTCGCAGAAACCTTGCACACCTAGACATTCACATACTGACTATCTTCTACCCCTGTCCTCCATATCTTCACTCCACGACACGGACAGCGCCACCGCTTTCTATAACTCCATCCTCACATCAGCCATAGACTCAGTCGTCCCTCTCATGCATGGCAAAGTGCGACAAATCAATAGGCAACCCTGGCATAACAACCGCACCAAAAAACTCTGACAAGCATCCAGGGTCGCGGAACGGCGTTGGAAGAAAACACGCCTGCCAAACAACTTCAGTGTTTTCAAACAAGCTACACTTGCCTTCAAACTAGCCCTCACTTCTGCTAAACAGACCTATTTCACTAACCTTGTATCCTTACTATCCTACAACCCAAAACAACTGTTCAGCACATGTAACTCTCTCCTCCGCCCACCACTGCCACCTCCAACTCCCCTCATCTCTTCTGAAGACTTTGCCACCTACTTCAAAAACAAGATCGACCAAACAAGGCACTGAAGGAGAACTTGCCTCCTTTCCAAATCACACCTCACCACCTGTGCACTTGACCCCATCCCTTCCCACCTGCTTCCCAACCTCACTATTATGCTCATTCCAGCCCTAACCCATCTCTTTAACCTATCGCTATCTTCTGGTACCTTCCCCTCAGCCTTCAAACATGCCACCATCACACACATCCTCAAAAAAGCTAACCTTGACCCAACTGCTATGCCCAGCTATCGCCCCATATCACTGCTTCCAAACTCCTTGAACAGCATGTCCATGGTCAACTTTCCTCCCACCTCTCATCTAACTCTCTCCTTGACAACCTCCAATCTGGCTTCCGCCCCCACCACTCCACTGAAACTGTTCTGACCAAAATTACTAATGACTTACAGCCAAAGTTAACAGTTCTCCATTCTCCTCCTTCTCGACCTGTCCTGTGCTTTTGACAGTCGACCACTGCCTACTGCTACAGATTCTTCCTTCCCTTGGCATCAAAGACCTTGCCCTGTCCTGGATCGCCTCATACCTTACATTTAGCGTTTCCCACGCCCACACTACCTCCTCATCCTGCCCTCTCTCTGTTGGAGTCCCTCAAGGCTCTGTCCTAGGGCCCCTACTTTTTTCCATCTATACCCTTGGCCTAAGACAAGTCAAAGTCCCATGGCTTCCAGTACCGCCTGTATGCAGACGACACTCAGATCTACCTCTGGCCCAGATGTCACCTCTCTGCTGTCCAGAATCCCGAAGTGTCTATCAGCCATATCCTCCTTCAACTCTTTCTTCCTAAAACTCTCTCCTGCCCCTGAAATCCGCTGCCTCGGGGTAACTCTCGACTCTGCCCTGTCCTTCAAACCGCACGTCCAAACTTTTGCCACCTCCTGTCGCCTCCAAAAATATTGCCAGAATCCGTCCCTTCCTCACCCCACAATCTACTAAAACTCTTCTGCATGCCTTCGTCATCTCCCGCCTCGATTACTGCAAAACCCTCATCTGTGGCCTCCCCGCTAACTCCCTTGCACCACTGCAGTCTGTCTTCAACTCTGCTGCCCGGCTAATCCACCTCTCTCCTTGCTACCTCCCCTGCTTCTCACCTCTGAAAATCCCTCCACTGGCTCCCAATTCCCCAACGAATCCAGTTCAAACTACTAACACTGATCTACAAAGCCATCCACAACCTATCCTGTCATGATCCCAATGGCAGGGGATCACAAAAGGACAAGCACAAAAACAAAACAAGCTCTAGGGTGATGGAACCTGAGCTGACCGCGATCCTGAACCTAAACACACAACTAGCAGTAGCCGGGGAACGTGCCTACGATGATTCCTAGACGTCTCGCGCCAGCCGAAGGATTAACTTCCCCTATAAGAAGAATCACAGAACTCACTTGCCTCCAGAGAAACACCCCACAGAAATAGCAGCCCCCCACATGTAATAACGGTGAAATGAGAGGAAAGCACATACGTAGTTATGAAAATAGAATCAGCAAAAATGAGGCCCGCTAAAGCTAGATAGCAGAGGATACAAAAGTGAACTGCGCGGTCAGCGAAAAACCCTTAAAAAAACCATCCTGAAATTACTTGAACTCATGTGCCAACTCATGGAACATGAGGAGTAATTTCAGCCCACTAGAGCAACCAGCAGCAAGGAAACACATCTCTGCAAGCTGGACTAAGACAAAAATTAAGCAAAACGTGGAACAGGAAAATCAAAACTTAGCTTGTCCTGAAGATAACAGACGCAGGGAGCAGAGGTAAAAAGACACGCTGATTACATTGATAGCCGGCGAGGAAATGACAAAAAAGCCAGGTTTAATAGGAAACTCCCATAACCTGATGGAACAGGTGGACACCAGAGACCGCAGAGAACACAAGTCACCCAGTACCATCTGTAACCACCAGAGGGAGCCCAAAAACAGAACTCACAACACTATCCCCTCTCTATATCTCTGAACTAATCTCCCAATATCTTCCCTGACGCAATCTTCGATCTTCCCAAGACCTCATACACTCCTCTGCACTTATTCACTCCTCACACAACCGCCTCCAAGATTTCTCCCAAATATCCCCATCCTCTGGAATTCTACGCCTCAACACGTCCGATTATCCACCACCCTTGGATCCTTCAGACGCAACCTGAAAACCCATCTCTTCAGGAAAATCTACATCCTGCAATAACTATTCTGCCCTCACCAACCGCCCGGGCTGCCCCCTCACCAACCGCCCGGGCTGCCGCCTCACCAACCGCCCGAGCTGCCGCCTCACCAACCACCCAAGCTGCCGCCTCACCACCACCAGGGCTGCTGCATCCCCGACCGTCTGTCTCTTCCCCAGTATCCCGTAGAATGTCCGCAAGGAAAGGGTCTTCTCCCCTCTGTACCAGTCTTTCATCATAAGTTTGTGTACTGTAAATGATATTTTCAACTCTGTATTTAACCCCCTTCTCGTACAGCACCATGGAATTAATGGTGCTATATAAATAATAATAATACAGTACCCCCTTATAGCCTTTAACTGAGGGGTCCATGAAACCGGTTACACTAAAGACTATACTCCCAGTAGCCCTTACATCAGCATAGATAGAATAGTTTTTAAGCCTGATCATGCCTATCTGCCTAAAGTTGTATCTATGTTCCATGGGTCACAGGAGATATCTCTACCTTCCTTCTGTGCTAACCTCAAGAATGATAGGGAAAAGAAATTCCACACCCTACATGTCAGAAGATGCCTCCTTTACTATTTACTGGCAACAAAGCCTTGGAGGAAGAATATGGCTCTGTTTATCTCCTTCCAGGGTTCTAGGAAAGGGACGGGAGCCTCGAAGAGTACCCTATCCAAATGGTGTAGGGAAGCTATCAGGTTGGCCTATGTAGGCGCAGGAAGACCAGCCCCTGACTACCTGAAAGCCCACTCTACGAGAGTAACAGCAACGTCTTGGGCAGAAAGAGCAGACGTGTTCATTGACCATATCTATAAGGCAGCTACGTGGTCTTCACCCTCTACCTTTTATAGCCACTATAGACTTGATCTGCCTTCCTCTTCTGATCTTAAGTTTGATAAGACTGTTCTACAGGCTGTCATCCCTCCCTAATATATGAGTAATTCTCTATAATTTATCTCATTGGAGCTGGCATGGGTGACAGAAAAACACGTATATTACTTACTGGTAGTATGTTTTTTTGGATCGCATGACAGCACCCTTACATTCCTTCCTGTTACTAAGTTCATCACCTTCCAGTTGATGGGTTATTGTATATAGTGCACCACTTGTGGTGTGGTTAGACATAGTTTGTATATAGATATGTGTACACAAACTCGGAGGTCTTCTCATGCTCTGTAATCCACTGATGCGGAGAGAAGAGTCGCCCTTTTCATCTTCAAGGTTTTCTGTCCTTGCAAGTAGATCCCCCTCTCTCATTGGTGCTGTCATGGGTTCTGGAAAAACACACTACCGATAAGTAATATACGTGTTTCCTCACAAAAATGTTATTAGCCCCAAGTTTTACATTTTTTTAAAGGTTAATAGGATTTTTTTTTTTTTACAACAACCTGAGGTCCAATTTTTTCCTGAGTGTGCCAACACCCTACATGTAATCGGGAAATATTTTTCAGGCACAGTGCACAGCTCAGAAGGCAAGGAGCACCAGATTTTACTGTTGTGGTTTGCAGGTACTATGACCTACTGGGAGAGCCCCTGTGGTGCCAGAACAGCAGAATTCCCCATAAGTGACTAGGTCTGCTAACAGCTTGCATTCCCAGTGTCCGGTGGGAAGGGGTATTACAGAGGGTGATTCTATCAGTCTGAAAACGGCGCCAGATACCGCTAGACAGAGGAATGTGCTTTTCCCTTGCAGTAAGGAAGTCCCTACACTGGTGGACTATTACAGGAAATCTTCAGTTGGGATTCCATGTATTTCTTCCCCTTGTGTAGTGCTCACTACAGACACCAGCAATGAAGGATGGGGAGGGCATCTGGAAAGGAGGATACTTCAGGGCAAGTGGTCGTCGGAGATCCAGTCCCAATCGTCGAACAACAGGGATTTGTTCAGGCTGTTCCGATATAGTCCCTGGCAGGTCTGATGTTTAGAAGATTTTGTATTTTCTTCAGGTCTTAGACCAAGCTCTCTTAATAATCAAGGCCGATATCTGGACTTTACCTTTGATCATCCGTTGGCTTCTCACCCATGGGTAGCTAGGTTTGTTAATGCAATACAGAGGTTAAGGCCTGCTATAAGGCGGTTGGTGCCTGCGTGGGACTTCAAGCTAGTCCTTAGTGCCCTTTGTAAAGACCCTTATGTGTCTGGGGGAAGCATGATCATCTCATGTCGCACCATTAAGACAGCGTTCTTAGTGGTCATTACTACCGCAAAAAGGGTAGGGGAGATCCAAGCCCTGTCTACCTGGGATCTGTATCTCCAAATTTTGAACTATCGGTATAGTCCTTAAATTAGATCCTGCCTTTTTACAAAAAGTAATGTCAGTTCAAAAACAAAGCCAAGAGATAATCTTACCCTCTTTTTGTGAGAATCCAACAAATAAGAAAGAGTGTCTCTTCAAGCGTTGGATGTTAGACAGTCATTGTACTTCGATGCCACTCGGAGTTGGAGGCAAGATTCTAATCTGTCTATTTAATATGGGGGCAAAAATAGAGAGAAGCTTCTAAATCCACTATTGCAGATGGATCATTTCGGCTATATCCCTGGCGTACGGTTCAGAAGGGAACCACCTGGGCTGAGAGGGCGGGGGTTGAGTCAGTCAGGCAAATTTGTAGGGCTGCAACTTAGGCCAGATTAAATACATTTTGTAAGCATTATAAAATTGGATGTGTTGTCAGGTCAACAGATTGCTTTTGGGAGAAATTTTTTTCAGGCAGTGGTCCACCCTGAGGAGGTACTTTGGTATTCTCCATGGGACTGTCAGGGGGGATGTCCTGAAAAATCGGTATTAGACCTATTATGTTTCCAGGAGTCCATCCTGAAAGCAGGTTTAGTTCTGTACCTAATAGTGTTTTTTGTTTCCATGAGATCTTAACATGATATGGGAATGTAATAAAATTGTTTCGTTGCATCACTCCTTGTGTGGTACTTGAAAAAAAACTGAGGGTGGGGGAGGGGCCTTTTAAACTCGTGTGGTTCCTGTCACTGTAAGGAGGAGGACTACCTCCATGGTGCTGTCAGGATAGACTCATGGAAACATAATTACTGGTAGGTCTATTACCTTTTTTTCCATACAAATATTTATGGATAAAATATCTTTATATTTTTTAAATTTATTTTATATTTTTACAATTGTTACTCTTAATTTTTTTTAAACTTTGTTCCACTATGGGACTATAATTTATTGTAGGCTGATCACTGGTATAGCACTGACAGTGACTTGCTGATCATGCACTGCGCATGATGATCAACTTTCTCTATTTCTTCATTGGGGGACACAGGAAAACATGGGGGTAGGCTGCTGCCACTAGGAGGCTGACACTATGCACAAAAAAAGTTAGCTCCACCTCTGCAGTATACACCCCATTAACTGGCACTAGGTTTATCAGTTTTAGCTTAGTGTCAGTAGGAGGTGGACACGGGTCTTTCACTAGACCCATATCTACCTCGGTTTTTGGTGTTTACAGTAACGTTTCTTCTTTTTCAGATGAATCTTCTCCTTTACATCTGGAGGGATACAGTGTGAACAGTCACAACTGTACTCCCATGTAGAGACTGAGTACTGTATGTACTGCCACTGCGTATCCTCATATGTCTAGCCGGCAAGACCCCAAACCCTAACACAGAAGAGTGTTTAGGTGATCCGATTATGGTCCTCGCCCCGTCTCCTACCCACTCCCCTACCAGAGCCTGTCTGTTTCAGGAAGCATGGACATCCCTCAATCTAAGAGGCTCAGATGTCTATCGATGGTCTTCTATGGAGAGGTACATCTCTTTCTCTCCCTCTCAGGTTCCTGTCAAATGGTGTTGAGGAGAAGGTTCAAGTAAAGAAGAAGAAAAGAATGAAGAAACAGGAGATCTAGCTTTCCCTTATTTTGTTGAGGGTAGGCACTGGGGATGAGCAGCGCAGCAGGGATGGGGGGGCGCAGGGTTATGGTACCATTAACTTTGGGACCTGCTTTGCAAAAAAGAAAAAAAAAAAAAAAAGAGCATGAACCGCACATCCCAAAATCATACGTTGATCTGAAGCCGCTAGGCAAAAATTAATATAACTGAATATGAGGTTTTCAGTTTAACATTCTGATCAGACTGTATGAAGCCCACTGCCACTTCACGGCAAACCTCGTAGTGGGTCCTATCGCCCTAACGGAGCGGAGCCGCGCGGCGCCCACCGCCACAGCGGCCATGCACCAGCAGGGCGGATGGCCTGTTGCCCCACAGCACCCATGCTGCAAGACTGAGTCCCCATGACTCCAAACTGTGCCGTCCCACCAGCACAAAGCCACAGCAACAATGGCCGCCACACAGCACCAACACCAAAATGTTGGTCTAGCCCATTTTGGCTCTCACTGAAGAGCTGGAGGAAGGTGAGTTTAAGTGCCGGAGAGCATGCACGCACAGACTAGCGGTGGACACCGCGTCCAGCTCCGGATCTAATAAGCTTACAGCCTAGTCCATTATCAGGGCACTGACACCTCAGTGAGTCCAAGTTGACCTACCTACTATGCTCACGAAGTGACAGGCCATCTACTTAAAACACGTAACTGAAGAAGGTCATGTGAGACCGAAACGTCTTTTTGGTTCTACACAATAAAATTCCAAGCTACTAGCATAAAGTTGAGTGCCGGGTTTATTTATATGGTCTTGAAGGTGCGGGAACCTACCCGGGCACCTCCATAGCAGTGCTCACGTCTTTGTCCACCACACTATCTTCCCCTCCTAAGGCTGTTGAAGATCAAAACAGAAGGGGTGCCGTTCATTCTGATTGCACCGGATTGGGTCGGAGGTCTTGGTTTGCAGAGATTATCAATCTTTTCGCGGACGCCCCAGGGAGGCTTACAGACAGACTGGATCTTCTATCCCAAGGACTGATCTGCCACCAGACTTCTCGGTCACTCACTTTAATGGGGCGGCTGTTAAAACCGTGATTCTGAAAGCATCCGGGTTTTCTGACCGGGTGATTGACTATAATCCAGGCTAGAAAGCAGTCGTCGTCCCGGCTCTATTATCGGACCTGGAGAGCCTATTTCAGCTGGTGTGAATCTAATAACATCCCGCCTCCCTTCCATTCTGGTGTTTCCGAAAGCAGGACTTATCGCTGGTCTGGCTCTAGGTTTGTTAAAGGCCAGGTGTCAGCACTTTCTATTTTTTTTTTTTTTTTTAAACCTATCCTCCCGTTCTCAGGTCAGAACTTTCCTCCAAGGAGTAGTGCATGTTACGCCCCCCATACTGGACACCCGTGGACCCTCGAGACCTCAATCTGGTCCTGGAAGCCCTTAGAAGTTCTCCTTTTGAACCTCTCATAGTGGTCTACCTGTCTTGGAAGGTGGTGTTCCTTGTGGCCATCACCTCCATTAGGCGCTTCTTGAAATTGGCGGCTCTTTCCTGTCACCCCCTTTCCTCCTTCTCCCCCAGGACAAGATGGTTTTGGAGCCTATACCTTCTTTCCTTCCCAAGGTGGTGTCTGCTTTTCACCTAAACGAGGATATTGTCCTCCCTTTCTTTTGCCCAGCTCTGTCTCATCCTCTGGAGCGTTCACTGAACAGGTTAGACCTGGTCAGGGCGGTGCTGGTCTATCTGGCTTTGACCGCCCCCTTCTGGAAGACGGACTCTCTCTGTCATACCAGAGGGTGCGTGTAGAGGTCTGCCGGCCCCCAAGGCTACGATTGCTCGCTGGATCCGGACGGCAAGTTTGGAGGCATATCAGGTTATGAACAGAGCGCCTCCCCGTGGAATTAAGGCACACTACCTGGGCAGTGGGCGCCTCCTGGACGGTACACCATAGGGCATCCACACTGCATCTCTGCAAAGCGGCAACCTGGTCTTCCATCCACACATTTGCCTGATTTTACAGGGTCCATACCTATGCTTCGGTGGACACCAGCCTAGGTAGAAGGATTTTGCAGACGGCAGTGGTGAGTTCTCCGACCTGAACGGAGTTTCTACTGTTCCCTCCCCACGGACTGCTTTGGAACGTCTCATGGTTTCCAGTGTCCCCCCCCCCCCCCCCCCCCCAATGAAGCGATCGAGAATATGTTACGGTGAGTAACAAAAATCCTGTTTTCTCTGAGACTTCATTGGGGGACCCAGGACCCTCCCATGTTTATCAGCTCTACTTACTGTTATATTGTTACAGCTTGAGTTGCTTGTTTCTTTTACATTTTGCTTCTCCTACTGCTTTCTCACTAACTGATTAACCTAGTGCCGGTCGGTGGGGTATACACTGTAGAGGAGGAGCTAACTTTTTTGTGCATAGTGTCAGCCTCCTAGTGGCAGCATTATACACCCATGGTTTCCTGTGTCTCCCAATGAAGGCTCCGAGAAACAGATGTTATGGTGAGTAATCAAAATTAGGGATTTTTGTGTTACTCACCGTAAAATCCTTTTCTCCGAGACGCTCATTCGGGGACACAGGACTGTGGGTGTATGCTTCTGCCGCCAGGAGGCTGACACTAAGTAATCATAAAAAAAAGTTTAGCTCCTCCTCAGTCGTATACACCCTGACACTGGCTACCAGAGAATCCAGTTTGGTGCAAAAGCAGGAGAAAAAAACACGAGAAATAATATAACAGCATAAATACAGAAAACTCATGTCTAGAAAAGTCCTACTGACTGATAAATCCAGATATAACAAAAAACAGCCATCAGGCTACCAGGGAGGGAGCTGAGTCCCTCAATGAGTTTCTCGGAGAAAAGGATTTTACGGTGAGTAACACAAAAATCCCTATTTCTCCTTCGCCTCATTGGGGGACACAGGACTGTGGGATGTCCTAAAGCAGTCCCTGGGTGGGAAATTAACTCACCAGTAATAATTATCCAGACAACCGTTGTCTATAAGTGAGTCACTGCCGCTTGAAGAATCCTTCTACCCAGACTTGCATCTGCAGAGATCTGGGAGTG
Source organism: Ranitomeya imitator (assembly GCF_032444005.1). Classification (NCBI taxonomy): domain Eukaryota; kingdom Metazoa; phylum Chordata; class Amphibia; order Anura; family Dendrobatidae; genus Ranitomeya; species Ranitomeya imitator. The sequence goes on along the minus strand of NC_091282.1, from coordinate 752,709,500 downwards.
GACATTATAATGTTCGGCAAAGGTATGCAAACTAGACCAGGTTGCAGCTTTGCAAACTTGTTCTGCTGAGGCCTGATGCCGAATCGCCCAGGAAGCCCCCACTGCTCTAGTGGAGTGGGCTTTGATTCCAGCCGGAACCATCATGCCCTTTGCGCGATAGGCCTCCTGAATGGCCGCTCGTATCCACCTGGCTAGGGTAGATTTCGAGGCCGCGCATCCCTTCCTGCGACCCTCTGGGAGGACAAACAGAGCATCCGTCTGATGAAAAGGAGCTGTTCGGCAAATATGTATCTCAGTGCTCTCACTAGATCCAACGTATGGAGAGCTTTTTCCACACTGTGCGTAGGCGCCGGACAAAAAGAGGGAAGAACTATATCCTCATTAATGTTGAACGAGAAAACCACCTTTGGCAAAAAGGAAGGTGCTGGTCTCAGCACTACCTTGTCCTGATGAAAACTTAGAAAGGGAGTACGACAGGAGAGGGCTGCCAGCTCTGATACCCGCCTTATGGAAGTTATGGCCACTAAAAATACGACTTTCCAAGAAAGGAAAGTCAAGGAAATATCTTGAAGAGGCTCAAAAGGAGCTTCCTGCAATGCCCTTAAGACCAAATGAAGGTCCCAAGCTTCCAAAGGAGTTTTAGAAGGATGGACCTTATGAGTGACTCCCTGAAAAAAAAAGTTCTGACCTGATGGTTAGTAGCAATCCTGCACTGAAAAAGTACCAATAAGGCCGAAATCTGCCTTTTAAGAGTACTTGGCGCAAGCCCTGAATCCAGGCCTGCTTGGAGAAAGGCTAGAATATTTGGGACAGAAAAACGCAAAGGAGGCAGCCCACGCTCTCTACACCAAGAAAGGAAAACTTTCCAAGTGTGATGGTAGATTCTGGATGAGACAGCAAATACCATGATCAGTGCACGTAAAGCCACCTCTTGGGAGATCCCTGCCTGGGTCAAAACCCAAGATTAAATGGCCAGGCTGTCAAACGTAGGACCTCTGAGTTTTGGTGGTAAATCGGCCTTTGAGATAGAAGATCCGGAAGATCGGGGAGCCGCCATGGGACCCCGGCGAGAAGCTGTACTAGGTCCGCATACCAGGTTCGCCGTGGCCAATCCGGGGCGATCAGAATAGCAGGCACTCTTTCCGACTTGATCTTCTTGATTACCCTCGGGAGCAGTGCCAGAGGAGGGAACAGATAAGAGATGAAATTGGTTCCAAGATAGTACTAGCGTGTCCACGGCAATTGTCTGTGGATCTCGGTTCCGGGAGACAAATCTGGGTACCTTGGCATTCCCTCCTGGACGCCATTAGATCCACGTCCGGAGTCCCCCATAGATGGCATATTTGCTGAAATACCTCGGGATGGAGAGACCATTCCCCGGACGCTAGACCCTGATGGCTGAGGAAATCTGCTGCCCAGTTCTCTTCGCCCGGAATGTGGACTGCTGAAATCACCGAGTGATTCCTCTCAGCCCAGAACAGTATTTGTTATACCTCCTGCATGGCTGCCTTGCTGCGGGTGCCCCCCTGATGATTTATGTAGGCCACGGCTGTGGCATTGTCCGATTGAATTCGGACAGGGCGACCTGCCAGAAGATGGTGGAAATACTGCAAAGCTAGTCGAACTGCCCGAATCTCTAAGAGATTGATGGGGAGATCTGATTCCCGAGGAGACCAGCGCCCCTGAGCTGTGTGGTGAAAAAACACTGCTCTCCAACCCAGGAGACTGGCATCTGTTGTAACCACTAGCCAATTGGTTGGGGGAAAGGGTTTCCCCCTGAGTAGGGACGAACTGTTTAACCACCATGAAAGAGCCTGCCTGACCTGGGGAGACAACCGAAATCTGTGGTTGAGGGAGAGTGGATTCCTGTTCCATACTGTTAAGATTGCCTGTTGGAGAGGTCGAAAGTGAAGCTGTGCAAACGGTGCTGCTTCTATTGTTGCAACCATCCTTCCTAACACCCTCATGCAGGCCCGAATCGTATGAGGGTATGGTTACTGGAGATTCCTCACCTCCCGCCGAAGGGCTAGGACCTTGTCCTGGGGAAGGATTGATAGGGCTTGAGAGGTGTCGAAAATCATGCCTAAAAAAGAAATTCTCCGAGATGGTTGCAGGGATGACTTCCTCAAATTTACTATCCAACCCAGACGAGAAGGGGTGTCTATGGCAATGCTGACATTTTCCTTGCAAGCTTGAAAGGTTGGCCCTTCGATCAGGAAATCGTCTAGATATGGCAAGACTACTATGCCTCAGGAGTGCAGAATGGACACCACAGTTGACATGACTTTCGTGAAAACCCTGGGGGCGGAGGCCAGATCGAAGTGTAAAGCCGTGAACTGGAAGTGTAGGTTGTTTAGAGCGAACCGGAGAAATCTTTGATGAGGAGGAAAAATGGGAATATGTAGGTTGGCATCCTGAATGTCTATTGAGGCCAAGAACTCCCTTTTCCATTGAGGCAATAACTGACCGGAGAGATTCCATCCGAAAGTAACGAACGCGGACAAAACTGTTTAAGCGTTTCAGATCCAGAATAGGTCTTACTGTTCCGTCCTTTTTGGGTACTACAAAAAGATTGGAATAAAACCCCTGAAACCTTTCTGGAACAGGAGAAATGACTCCGCTGAGATGAAGGGACTCTATGGAATTGTATAGGTCTTGTCGGTGGGACTCGGACCTGGGAAGACGGGATGGGAAGAACCGAGGAGGAGGCTGACAGACCAGCTCTATTTTGTAACCTGAAGATACGAGCTCTCCCACCCACCGGTCGTGGATTACTTGAAGCCAGACCTGGTGAAACAAAAGTAGACGTCTGCCTACTCTGTTGGAAGCACTCTGAGGAGGCCTCCAGTCACTTGGCAGAAAACCTTTGAGTCCTAGACCCTCTGGATCTAGTTGACTGGGAATGCATTCTTCCCCCCTGGTTGGCCGTATAGGAGACCCGAGTATCTCGATCCTGATTGGGTCGACCCTGTGCAGCGGAGCCCGATGCTGGAGCCCATCTAGCATTACGAAAGTGTCTGAAACGGGCCTGGAATTGGCAACGAAAAGGCTGTCTAACCCTCTGCTGTGGAAGAAACTTTCTCTTCCCTCCTGTGGAGTCAGAAATCAGCTGATCCAGTTTCTCTCCGAATAAGCGACCCCCCCCCCCCTGATACGGAAGGGTTGTATGCGACTTTTTAGAGGTAGATTCTGCCCGCCATGTTCTTAACCAGAGTGCCCTTCTAATGGCAATTGCATTAGCCGCAGCAGATGAGGCACAGTCTGCAGCATCTAAGGATGCATTGATCAGATAGCTACCAGCAAGTGCTATCTGAGAGCATATTTCCGCCAACTCTGCAGGCAAATCCCTTTCTTGAAGAGCCTTTGTTAAAAACTCTGACAAAGACATCATAGCTTTAGCAACCCAAGTTGCCGCATAAGAGGGAAAAAGTGCAGAACTTGAAGCCTCAAAAACAGAACGAGTCAAGCTCTCTATAAGGGTACCGTCACACTATACGATTTACCTAGGATCACGACCAGCGATACGACCTGGCCGTGATCGTAGGTAAATCGTAGTGTGGTCGCTGGGGAGCTGTCACACAGACAGCTCTCCAGCGACCAACGATGCCGAAGTCCCCGGTAACCAGGGTAAACATCGGGTTACTAAGCGCAGGACCGCGCTTAGTAACCCGATGTTTACCCTGGTTACCAGCGTTAAAAAAAAAAAAAAAACAGCACATACTTACATTCCGGTGTCTGACGTTTACCCTGGTTACCAGCGTAAAAAAAAAAAAAAAAAACAGCACATACTTACATTCCGGTGTCTGTCCCTTGCCGTCTGCTTCCCGCACTCAGTGACTGCCGGCCATAAAGTGAAAGCACAGCACAGCGGTGACGTCACCGCTGTGCTCTGCTTTCACTTTACGGCAGGCAGTCACTGAGAGCGGGAAGTAGACGGCAAGGGACCTGACGGACACCGGAATGTAAGTATGTGCTGTTTGTTTTTTTTTACATTTACGCTGGTAACCAGGGTAAACATCGGGTTCCTAAGCGCAGGGCCGCGCTTAGGAACCCGATGTTTACCCTGGTTACAAGCGAACGCATCGCTAGATCGCATCGCTAGATCGGTGTCACACACACTGATCTAGCGATGACAGCGGGAGATCCAGCGACGAAAGAAAGTTCCATACGATCTGCTACGACGTACGATTCTCAGCAGGATCCCTGATCGCTGCTGCGTGTCAGACACAGCGATATCGTAACGATATCGATGGAACGTCACGAATCGTACCGTCGTAGCGATCAAAATGGCACTGTGTGACGGTACCCTAAGACAATCCGTAGGATCCTTAATTGATGAGCCATTAGGAAGAGATAGCAAAGTGTTAAAGGCTAAACGGGACACCGGAGGATCTACAGAAGAATTTTCTGCCCATTTACTACATACCTCAGTAGTACCTCCGCCCACCACTGCCCCCTCCGAGTTCCCTAATCGTTGCCGAGGACTTTGCCACGCACTTCAACAATAAGATAGATCAAACAAGTCTTTGTTGTCCAACCACCACAACCCCTTTGTATGCCAGACGAATGCCCAAACCCTATAACGTCACTCTCCAAAATCTCTGAAGGGGAGCTTGCTCATCTTCTCTCCAAATCACACCTCACCACTTGTGCACTTGACACCATCCCATCTCCTCCCCAACCTCACCACCACACTAATCCCATCCCTAACCCATCTCTTCAACCTTTCAGTAACTTCTGGTACCTTCCCTTCTGCCTTCAAACATGCCACAATCACACCTATCCTCAAAAAGCCATCCCTTGACACAAGCGCTATGTCCAGCTATCGCCCCATATCTTTGCTCCCATTTGCTTCCAAACTCCTTGAGCAGCATGTCCATGCTGAACTTTCCTCTCACTTTGCATCTAACTCTCTCTTCGACAACCTACAATCTGGCTTCCGTCCCCACCATTCCACTGAGACTGCCCTGACCAAAATTACTAACGACTTACTTACAGCCAAAGCTAACAGACAATTCTCTATACTCCTCCTCCTAGACCTGTCCTCTGCCTTCGACACAGTTGACCACTGCCTCCTACTACAGATCCTCTCTTCCTTTGGGGTCAAAGATGTTGCCCTATCTTAGATCTCCTCATACCTTGCCAACCGCACATTTAGCATTTCCTACTCCCATACTAGCTCTTCATGTCACCCCCTCTCTGTTGGAGTCCCCCAAGGCTCTGTCCTAGGACCCTTACTCTTCTCAATCTAGACACTCGGCCTGGACAACTCATAAGGTCCTATGGCTTCCAGTACCATCTATATGCCGATGACACTCAGATCTACCTCTCTGGCCCAGATGTCACCTCTCTGCTCTCCAGAATCCCAGAGTGTCTATCGGTCATATCCTCCTTCTTCTCCTCTCGCTTCCTCAAGCTCAATGTGGACAAATCTGAACTCATTATCTTTCCTCCATCACGCTTATCTTCCCTACCTGATCTATCTATCAAAATAAATGAAATCACACTTTCCCCTGTCCCCAAAATCCGCTGCCTCGGAGTAACCCTTGACTCTGCCCTGTCCTTCAAACCGCACATCCAAGCTCTCGCGCCTCCAGCTCAAAAATATTTCCAGAATCCGTCCTTTCCTCAACCCACACTCTACCAAAATGCTCGTGCATGCCCTAATCATCTCCCGCCTCAACTACTGCAACATACTCCTCTGTGTCCTACCTTCTAACACTCTCGCACCCCTCCAGTCCATCCTTAACTCTGCTGCCCGACTAATTAAAGGGGCTGCATGCTGGCTGCAATATTGGATTGAAGTTCATTCTCTGTCCTCCATAGTACATGCCTGCACAAGGCAATCTTGCCTTGCGCAGGCGTGTACTATGGAGGACAGAGAATGAACTTCAATCCAATATTGCAGCCAGCAGGTAAGGAAAGGGTGAATCAAAAACCCCGCCTCCATGGCTGAAGATTGTTCCCTCCAAATTCAGGTGACAGTGTCCCTTTAACTCTCTCCTCGCTACACTCCTGCTTCACCTCTTTGCAAATCCCTTCACTGGCTCCCAATTTCCCAGCATATCCAGTTTAAATTACTAACACTGACCTACAAAGCCATCCATAACCTTTCTCCTCCGTATATTTCCACACTAATCTCTCAATATCTTCCCTCACGTAATCTCCGGTCCTCCCAAGACCTCCTCCTTTCCTCCATGCTTATTCGCTCCTCACTCGCCTCCAAGACTTCTCCCGAATATCACCCATCCTCTGGAATTCAGTGCCCCAACACATCCGGTTGTCCACTACTTTTGGATACTTCAAGGAAGCTTACGGCCACCTCAACACCATTGGAGCTACTGCAACCCTCGACCTACTGTCTCCTTCCCCATAATCGTGTAGAATGTAAGCCCGCAAGGGCAGGGTCCTCTTCCCTCTGTACCAGTCTGTCATTGTTAGTTTTGTTTACTGTAAGTGATATTTGTATTTTGATGTAACCCCTTCTCATGTACAGCACCATGGAATGAATGGTGCTATATAAATAAATAATAATAAAATAGCAAAGGGATACCTAGCCTTCAAGGCTTTTTGCCCCGAAAAACGCTTGTCCGGGTGCTCCCGGTTATGCTGAATCAGGTCCTCAAACTCGGGGTGAGAGGAAAAAACTCTATGGGCCCGTTTGGCCCGCTTAAATGAGACTTTGTTATCTGAGGATAAGGCGAGTTTGTCTTCTATCCCCAGGGACTGATTGACAGCGTCAATCAGGCTATCTACAGATTCCTGAAACCCAGGAGTCTCAAAATTAAGGGACTCTTCTGACTCATAGTCTGTCTCAACTTCCCCGCTCTCTGCTGGGGAAGGAGAACGTGATACAGAGCTCCAGGATGCCGAAGCACCTGACGGTCTGGGTGACGCTGTGCAAATTCGCTTTCCACGCATCTGTCTAGTGCGAGCGCGGCCTCTGCAGGCCGAAGGCTCCTGAGACCCCGAGGCCCTCTCCGAGACAGATGGACTGCTGGCCCTGACTGCCGGGGTCTGAAGGGATTTGATTGCTTCAGTTAGGGACGCCATGGATTGCAACAAGAACGTGACCCATTCCGGTGGAACTGCCCCAGCCTCTGCTTGAGGGGCAGGAGCCGGAGAGATTGCTGGGGAGCTAGCAGGGAAGGGGGGCTCCTGGGCACAGAGTCGCAGGCCTCGCAGAGACGATTACTCTGGGCATGCGGAAATGTAGCACGACAAGCCACATAAACGGTATATAAGACCGTGTGAGATTTGACCCTTCTAGACATGGTAATCCGTAAATGCTATACCCAGGGCCTGAGGCTGGGGAAAAAAAACAATGCTTCTGCTGTTAGGCTGGAGGGAGAAGCACTTACCTCAGTCCTGTGTCCCCACGAGTACAGTGTGGACCGAACCCCCGATGCGGAGCCCATGTGCTACCTTTATCCCCAGCAGATCACAGGAGGCAGAACCGCCGTGATGTGATGCGGCCTGTAGTAGGCCTGAAGTCGGGGCCTCGATTTTCCCTAGGCCAGGAAAGGAGGGGGCGGACCGGAAGTAGACGCGCTGGAGGGAGCGGAGCCTCACCACACGGTTTGCTGGATGGAAGCCGTGCCAGATTGACCCAGAAGTGCATGCTGGATGCTGGGCCGGAGCCTGAATCCCTGGAAAAGGCTGCGGCGCCGGCCGCACTGTACCGCTGCGGCACCGGGATGCGCCAAAAGAACCGCAGCGCCGACGGAGCTCTGGGGACTGCGGCGTCGCTCACTACCCGACGCTAGATCGGCGCAGAGATGCCCGGAGGCCTTCAAGGTAAACTGCGTCTGTGTCAGGAGCCCCCCATTTCTGCCCCTCCCCTCTTATGCAAGCTGTTTACACAGGGCCAGCGTATAGCAGGAATCCAGCGGGGGAGAGTCGAGCAAATGATGGTGCAGGAACCCTAGCTCCATTTCCTGCACTAGGACAAGCAGAGGGACCATCCATCACCCCATCTATCACCGCAGCGGAGAAGAGGTGTAGAAATAAGGGGGCCACACGGACGTCTAGGGGCACCTGTACAGCCTAGGGTCTGAATACCTCAGGGCGGTCAGGGCCAAGTCCGGTGAATGATCCCACGTTGCGGGAAAGGATATGTGGAGGATACACGCACGTGCTTGCCGATGCTGGTTTTGGGGAGATCGGACCCTCAAAAGGGTCCGTCGCCCCTTCAATCCATATAATGTAGCGATGAAAAAAGGGTCCAAAGGATCCGGGACCCAGAGGTGTGCCTCCTTCAGACACTAAGCAAGAACTAGATTCTCTGATAGCCAGTGTCAGGGTGTATACGACGGAGGAGGAGCTAAACTTTTTTTTATGTTTACTTAGTGTCAGCCTCCTGGCGGCAGAAGCATACACCCACAGTCCTGTGTCCCCCCCAATGAGGAGAAATCCTGTTTTCCTAGCTCTGGTGACCTGGATGTTGTCGTGATGTCGGGGTCCCAATCATTGCCATGGTGACCCGATGTCATCATACCTTAGGGTCTCTGATCCAAAGGCAGAGGGGCTGTCAGCCCTGTGCCTGCTCCTGGAATGCTGTGATCGTGTTCGATTGCAGAATTTCTGGGGCTAAAAGTCTGCTCCTGGTACTTAGTGGCAGGTGTCAGCCTGTGTGTGCACGATCACTATGCATTAATAATATGTCCCGCGTTACAGGGATGTATTATTACTGCAAATGTCGGAAATGGGTTGAACACAGCACTGACCAAAACCTATGGGGTAGAAAAATCCTTTTTAATGAAGGCTGTCAGCAAGCAATGACTGTTCAAACCAAGCAGAGACACTTTGTGCACTCTTGGTGTGGCCAAACATTTATGTACAATCTTTCCACCTATCTCTGCCCTGTCAATTAAAGTACGGGGGGACAAGTAGAAGAGGTGCACTTAAATGCTTGTCCAAGCCATGATGCACCAAGTGCCTGTGCTTGGTTTGAACAGACATTTTGTACTGACAAACTCCCTTTAAAAAGGTTGTTCTGGTCCTGTCACTTCTACATCAGGAGCAGACTTACGGCACAACTACCAGCCCGGATTTGTGCTGTCCTCGCAATCCTGTCGGGTACTGTGACGTTATATATCTGAGCTGGAGCGCTTTCTCCCTTTAGGCTAGGTAGTCGCATGCTCTGCACACAGTTGTGGTATTACTCTCTATCATTTATTTACATATGAACACATTATAAAGTGCATATAAGATGCCCGCATGGAGCACCGGACAGCATCATCCGTAATAGCATCCCAGCTGTAAAGTTCTAGAAGCAGAAAACAGACACATCGCAATTAAAGGCTCTGCTTGTGCCGGTCGCTGGTCTGCAGCATCCGCGGATCAAACACATAGTGGAGGTAGCGGTAGATCTCCTCTGCTTTCCGTTTGCTCACCTTTCCTTTGCTTACGATCTCATCTATGGAGCTGTAAGAGATGGAGTGAGATAAATATGTTATCGGACACCGTTCAGTTTAGGTTTTTTTTTTTTGCTTTAACTGAAAATTAGGCTAATAACGGAAATATGATTGTTCCATCTTTTGGCCTGGCCAAAGCAAACTGTTAGGAACGGGAACAACCAGTTGTAAGAGGTCAGTCATATTTCCAGGAGGATAACAGAAGGATTAATTGAATCACTATCCTATCAATTACACACTTTTATTTTAATAACATGAACGCTTTCTTACCTGTTTGACATCTGTCTCACAGAAGAGAAGTGATGGCACAGGTTCAAGGCGGTGATGTGGCTGATGTTGGGGATGGAGAGGTAGAAGTTCAGCGCCTCCTGCTGGCGCCCAGTTACCTGTGTGGGGACCGTTATCCCTTCGTTTTTCCTCTGCTCTAGGGCAGCGAGGTCTTTCAGCAGCCTCGCCGTCTCCTCTTGGCCCGAGCTGAAGAGAACCTGGACCCCGGCGCTGATTAAGGAGGACAACGTGCTGTCAAAATACTTGGTCCTCTGGAAAAGCCGCGATGTCTCCCCTACAAAAGGTAAATGTTAGGTTTTACTGTGTAGGGCAGCCATTGCTTCACAGCTGTCCTAGCGCTGAAAGCCAGTGATCAGCTTTAATCAGGAAAGGACCTGATAACTCGTGATACATTCACCAACACTGCCTCCACTGTAGAACTGAGGAATTAGATCTCCAGCCTAAAAGCATGTGTGTAGAAAGAATTGCTACTTTTGCGACACCAATTACCAAGGCCTTGTGTTCTTCAGGCCGTGCACACACACGTATTATCAGCATTCCTTAAAGGGCTTGTTTGGCGTTAGCACTTACCCTTCGGAAGCAGAAGTGCGTAATCCCCCAACATGCTCTATACTAACAGGACAGGTGCAAAATATCTGCCCTTAGTGCATGTGGCAGAGGGTAATACAGTGGGAACATACCGGGTTTCACCCTGTCCTTCTCCACAATGAGACAGACCCTCTCGAACATGCTGTGTAAGTGCTGGATCCGGTCCACCAGTTTACTCTTATTGGCATTGTGGGAAAATTCAGACTGGGATTTCCGCTCTATCGATAAGCGGTTGCTGACAATATAATCGCAGCCCCCCAGGGAGCAGATGTCCACCCTGCAGCCGTGAGCAGTCCTCAGATACGTGATAACATCCGGTCCGGACAAGATTTCTCTGCTGTCTGCAAGGATGCAGGGGGCAGCGCCACACACAGGGATCTGCACAGCCAGAGAGTCAATCAAAGGAGCCGTCCATGACGCTTCTACTCTTCTGCTGCTGAGCTGGAGGGACAGAAAAGAGTAAAATTATATTCAGCGAGACGCATAGATCTGCAGAACAGATCGCACCCTGCCTTGAAATTACCAATGCTTCTGGCTGGAGATGAGAGTCAATTTTGGTCTTTGTATGGTGACTGGTCACCTTTGGGTACGTTACAATATATGACAGAAAAACTCTAGCTGTAACCTGCACACTAAGTGAACAGATGCAGCAGCCAAACCGAAGAGGCCTTATTATTGCTGGTGCTACATTTTATCAATCATGTTAAGACATGGACCCCCATCGTTAGAGGGGGTTGACCGGTATTGGGCCACCCCAACTAAATCCATTCAGGGCCCCATAAAAACAATATATACTCCCCACGCCCTTGCAGCAGCAGCAGCATTATCGCTGCAGTCGATGTCACATCACCAGCCAAGAATATCAGTGCTGGGTTGGTGTAGCTGTGGGAGGAGAGTATACAGGGATTTTATTTTCCATGAGGCCCTGAGTAGATTACACAGAGGTTTTCTAGTACTAGACAACACCATTAAATTGAATGGATCTCGTGAAAAATCGTAGGAAATTTCAGGGTTTGGTGCAGTAAGGAAAAGGCTAAAATGCAGCTACATAACCTACATGTGAATAAGGGCTAGAACCCCTAGAACAGCTGTGCTTCAGGAAAGACTAATAATCCCTGCTCAGCAACTTCATAGCGAAGCACAATTTATTACATAGGACACATTGTCCTCCCCTATTATCATGATCATGCTGTACACACTAAGGAATTAGGAGGAAAGCCACAAGTCTTCCTGTATACAGAAATATACCAATACATGATGAGATACTGCCTGTAGTCATCACTAGGGGGAGCTCCCTATACACAGAGATACATGATAAGATCCTGTCTACAGTCACCACTAGGGAGTGCTCCCTATACAGAGACACATGAGAAGATCCTGTCTACAGTCACCACTAGGGGGAGCGCCCTATACACAGAGATACATGATAAGATCCTGTCTACAGTCACCACTAGGGGGAGCTCCCTATACACAGAGATACATGATAAGATCCTGTCTGCAGCCACCACTAGGGGGAGCTCCCTGGATACAGAGATACATGAGAAGATCCTGTCTACAGTCACCACTAGGTGGAGCTCCCTATACACAGATACATGATAAGATCCTGTCTACAGTCACCACTAGGTGGAGCTCCCTATACACAGATACATGATAAGATCCTGTCTACAGTCACCACTAGGGGGAGCTCCTTGTATACAGAGATACATGATAAGATCCTGTCTGCAGCCACCATTAGGGGGAGCTCCCTGTATACAGAGATACATGAGAAGAGCCTGTCTACAGTCACCACTAGGGGGAGCTCCCTATACACAGAGATACATGATAAGATCCTGTCTACAGTCACCACTAGGGGGAGCTCCTTGTATACAGAGATACATGAGAAGATCCTGTCTACAGTCACCACTAGGGGAGCTCTCTGTATACAGAGATACATGATAAGATCCTGTCTGCAGTCACCACTAGGGGAGCTCTCTGTATACAGAGATACATGATAAGATCCTGTCTGCAGCCACCACTAGGGGGAGCACCATGTATACAGAGATACATGAGAAGATCCTCTCTACAGCCACCACTAGGGGGAGCTCCCTGTCTCCAGAGATACATGATACAATCCTGTCTACAGGCACCACCAGTGGGAGCTCTCTGTATACAGATACATGAGAAGATCCTGTCTGCAGCCACCACTAGAGGGAGCTCCCTGTATACAGAGATACAGTATAAGATTCTGAATTGAGAAGTATGAAACTTTGTATCGGTAACGTTAACAATAACACGTGGTTCATATCAACACCCAGCTTTTCTAGTGTCTCGATTATATATCATTAGAATAAATTAAAATAACACATCTAATAAGGTTTCGGACACGCACCTTCTCCGAAGGACGGATAATCCCATTTGATGTCCCAGGTCCATTGATGCTGAATGAGGATTGGATTTCTGTCTGAAAATCAAGCTCGTTGGACAGCGAGGCCTGAAGATTCAGCCGTACCTGGCACCGATCCTTCAGGGGAACATCAAATACCTTCTTCTTGTCTGCTCCCGATCCTTTATTATTTACTGCAGCCCCTTGTGATGTTTGTTTGGTGGAAGACAACAACGATACGTTGGATGAAATCTGTGGTGGAGATCTGACCTTAGACCTGGACATCCTCCCTTGTTCCTCATCACTGGAGTCATCGTGGATGATGATCCGTCTTTTCTTTTTCACCGGTTGTCCCTTTCTGGACGGAGTATTTTTTAGTTTTAACCTTCGTCGTGTGTGATATTGTTTTCTCCCTCCAACAAAACTGTCCTCCCGGAGGAGATCGAGGTCAACCTGGACCTCCTCCTCAGAGACTGACTTTTGTTCTTCATCCTCCTCATCATCAACGCAGAAGCTGTCCTCCATGTAGCTCTCGTCCTGTTCTGGAATCTAGAGAACACGAGAGAAGAGCCTGGCATGAAGTCTAATGGACACGAGGGGAGCTGAATTATAGCGAGGGAGATCCCTTCTCAATAGGATGGTGTATGAGAAAAATATCGCCCCACCCCAACAATCTCCAGTTCTGGGGACCCCAGCTACATTTCCATTATGTATGCATGACTGATATTAGATTAGGTTTAATCAATGTGGAAATGCATCAGAGCAAAGTCTTCAGTTCCATTGTATCAGGTGACAGTCAAGATATCGGGGGTTGTCTGCTGAAAACAACGTATCACCTGTAGTGATGAGTGCACGTGCTCTGATAAAGTGTTATCTGAGCATGCTTGGGTACTAACTGAGTGACTCGAAAAATATGTTCAAGTCCCTGCAGCTGCGCGTCTCGTGGCTGTTAGGCAATCACCGCATGTGTTGTGGTTGTTTAAACAGCCGCGAGACATGGAGCCGCGGGGACTCGAACATATTTTTCGGGCACGCCGAAGACACTTTTAGCACCTGAGCATGCTCGCTTATCACCTATAGAGAGGATACATAATCACTTATTGATCAGCAGAGGTCCAAACCCTGTGGTCGGCTCGAATCTGCCCAATAGAGGGGCAGGTTGGCTGCCCGAACATTGCACCATTCATTCTCTATGGGGCTGCCGGAAAATAATGAACGCAGATCTTACCACCTCTATGAGGAATGAATGGAGCGGCGGTGGAACATGCTCCATTCTTCTAAGGGAATATGAGTGAAGTTTGGTCCCCTACTGATCAAGTGATCACCTATCTACTTGTTTTTACTGGGCAATCCCTTTAAAGGGAGTCTGTTGGATTCATGATGTCCGCAACCTGGACAGCATGAATATGATATTCAGAGAGAACAGCGGCTTCTCATCGCCCTGCTCCAACTGATTGGCAGATCTCTCCCTGTGAATATGAGACCTGACCGTCCAGCTTGGAGTGGTTTGGAGATTGTTCTCTATTTTTTTTGGCTCTAATTTACTTTTTTTTTTTTCTGAAATGCTGAAGAGTATTCGGGAGTCGGCAACAGGTTCCCTTTAACATTGCACAAAGTACAAGTCCAGCTCTGCTACATCACACAGATCTCAAGACTCGTATACCCACCTGGGAGAAGACGGCCATACTGTGTCTCCTGTGCACCATTTTAAACCTGTTGCCAGCAGCGGGGCTGCGTACAGACTTCATGTATATGCCGTGCATCTCAGAGTCTGAAAAGAAAAATCGCATCAAGGTTAACCGAGAACAACCTGATGACCAGAACAACCCGTGCAGGATGATGCTCGCTGACTGTTTCCAGTCAGGTCACCAGCGAAATTCGGAACGTCTCAATAAGTACGTTTGGAGACGTCATTTAAGGCTGATTTTAGAAGAGTACAGCGAGATCAACTGCTGTAATGTTTTACGGCAAAGAGAAGTATGATCCCATTAACTGCCCCCCACTTGCAATACAGCAAGACCACTATCCATGCTTATGACCGCTGAGGCCTAGTAGTAGCTTTCCGCCATATTGCACTCACCATTTAAGCCCTGAGACAGCTGGGTGTTGTCGTTCAGGAATCCCACAAGGGATGTGTTGCGCTCGCTCTCAGAGTCACTGTTCTCATCCGAAGACACAAATTCAGCCTCTTCTGAGGAAAGCTCAGCCTCCTCATCCAAGAACTGCCTTGCTGCGTGCTGCTAAAGGGCAGAATGGATGTCGATCATCTGACCACAAATTATAACAAAAAACTACAGATATACATATTCTTTTAAAAAAATCCAATAGTTAAAAGGCAGCAGCTCGGGAGGTGCGAGATCCTCCACTAAACCCAAATAATGACAATTAACAGACATTTGCTCCCGTGGGGCCAGCCAACATCTTGCCCTGTCATTTGCTCCCTTCATTTGTCAGTGACATGACTTAGCTTGGGTGCTGTGTGCCACTCAGAGCACAAGGATAAAAGTTTTGCACCAAGTTATCAATAGGATAGGCAATTTTGGGTGAATAGGTGTGGCCCTTCCATCATCGCTCCATTCAGATAGGGATCTTCAGAGCCCCATTCTGTGGATCCATCGGCATCCCAGTAGGGTACAAATCCTTTACAGTGAACCATGAATACAGAATTCCACCCAGTTCTTTCTATAAACCTATAGGTTTACAAGGTATAGGCATAAATTGGAGCTCCATATACCATACACCATGCTGCTGCTGACCGGTGTGGCAGAAGGGCCTCAAGTGCAACTGCCAGCTCTGCACCTCGTGAAGCTGCACGCTTGATCATAGCCATGACTACAGACTGATGGAAGGTGGAGAGCAGGAGAAAAAAGATTTAGTGTGCGTTTCCAGCATCCCAATATAGCACACAGTACTAGATCTAGAACGTGACATACGACCTGAACGTCAAAACCAATAAATTCCCTGCAATGTGCCCAGCCACTGAGCTGGAAGAACAGTTACTTCTCCCATTACCCAAGTAAGCGAGTGCAAAGAGGAAGATCTTTATTTTAGAAGACGTGGAATGGTGTGGAGGTCAAGGATCACGTTGACTTTTTTTTATTTAAGCTCGTCATTGCCTCAAATACACCAGCTCTTCCATTTTCAGGTATTAAGGCATGAAGAGAAGAGGAAGTGGGTTTTTTTGTGGGGGGGGGGGGGAATTAACCCATTTGCTACCATAACAATTATGGCATACACAATTAAAGCCTAAATAATAACAACAAGATGTTACCATTAGACAAGAAATTAACCAGACTATAACTATGCACAGATAAAGGACTCAGGGTGCAGACTATAATGGCCTTAAAGGGTACCAGTCACTTGTCATAGATATGTAATTTATCATTTGGTGTAAATGCCGCTGTTCTTCGCGAATCCGATGCAGCTTTTCTTTTCTCCCTGTGACTCTCAGTTCCTGAGATATGGCCCTTTCTTCCATGTATGTAAATCTAGTATTGCTAGAAAATGGAGCATGGTCCAGAACTCTGCTGGTGGGAGTCATCTAGAGGACCACACCCACTTTGTTAACAAGACTAGATTTATTTACAGGGAAGAAGGGCCCATATCTCAGGAATGGAGAGGTGTAAAAACAAAAGAAAAACAACGCCGGATTCAGGAGAACAGCGACATTTACACCACATAAAAAAGTACATATGTTTGGCAAATAATTGATTCTAAATAAAAAAAAATAATTTCTAGAGAAACGGAGAGTTGTCTTCATCTTTTATCCAAAGCAGAGAGCAGCTACAACATATTTCTAGCTTTCGAGGACCCAGCAAATAAGTACATCACTGAATAATTAAATTTTCTGAGTAATCAGAAAGTATAGAACTGTTCAGAGTTTGTGTTATTTGTGCGTTGTACATGAGTCTCTCATCATAAAGCTCCTCCATCGATTGGCAGTGATATGTGAGGGGACTCGCTACCAAATGTTCAACTTTCCTGCACTGGAGAAACATAAATCCTACACAACAGCCTCTACTACAAACCTTCTGCTTCTTTGGTTTCGTCGTTTCCTCATCATTTTCCTTTCGGCCATTGTGGACAATAACCCTGTGATGAGTGGGGGGTTTAACAAAGTTTTCATCATCAGAATCCAGCTGTAAGAAAAACATTTATTAAGTATTAAATGCCACCATGAACTGCACAGGCATCAGTACCATACAGTGCAGCCTTCCCAGAGCTCACACGCTACCGCCAACCCAAAGCTCACATGCTACCCCATGCCACAGCTTACACACTACTTCCAGACAGGGTTTACATACTACAACCATGCCAGCGCTCACACCCTACCACCCTTCCAAAGCTCACAAGCTACGGCCATACAGACCTCATGCTCTACACAGAGCTCCAACACAGCAGGAAGAGGTGACTACAGGTATTTATTGATTCCATTTATGCTTATTTATCCATTTCCATTTTTACTTTATTTCTTGATTTGTGCATGCCAAGCTGTGTATTTAAGGGTATCCTCTGTTGGAACCCAGCACTTCATATATTAGCCTGCCATGTTGGCCTGTATACACTGGTGCATCTCCTCCATGATGCTGTGTCGCCTTAGCTTGCTCACCTTACTTTATTTCATTTTGCATATTATTTTTAGAAAAAAAACTTCTTCAATAAAGGTTTAAATATTTTATTAAATTTTTTTTTAACTATATAGTTTATTTATAGGTTTATATAGAGTTTATATACTACTGCCATACAGAGCTCAGGTGCTACCCCTATGCCAGAGCTCACATGGTAACGCCATACAGACCTCACGTGCTACTGCTATACAGAGCTCACGCTACTGCCATACAGGGTTTACATACTACCACCATATAGAGCTCAGACGCTACCGCCATCTCAGAGCTCACACGGTACCGCCATCCAACGCTCTCACGCTACTGCCATACAGGGTTAAATTCTACTCCCAAACAGAGCTCATACCCTACTGACATCCCAAAGCTCACATGCTACCGCCATCCCAGAGGTCACACACTATGGTCATGCAGGGTTTACATGCTACTACTATACAGAGTTTACATAATACTGCCATACAGAGCTCAGGCGCTACCCCTATGCCAGAGCTCACACCCTACCGGCATCCAAAGCTCTCATGCTACTGCCATACAGGGTTACATATTACCCCCATACAGAGCTCATACCCTACTGACATCCCAAAGCTCACACGCTACCGCCATCCAGAGCTCACATGCTACCACTATACAGAGTTTACATACTACTACCATACAGAGCTCAGGCGCTACCCCTATGCCAGAGCTCACACCCTACAGGCATCCAAAGCTCTCACGCTACTGCCATACAAGGTTACATACTACCCCCACCCAGAGCTCATACCCTGACATCCCAAAGCTCACACGCTACCGCCATCCCAGAGCTCACATGCTACCACTATAAAGAGTTTACATACTACTGCCAAACAGCTCAGGTGCTATCCCTATGCCAGCGCTCACACCCTACCGACATTCCAAAGCTCATGCGCTACCGTCACATACTGTCATACAGAGGTTACATGCTGTCGCCATCCCAGAGTTCACGAGCATCCGCCATAAAGGGTTTACATACTACAGCCATACAGAGCTACCGCCATACCAGAGCTCACGCGTTACCGCCATCCTAGAGCTCTTGAGCTACAGCCATCTAGGGTTTACATACTACCGCCACACAAGCTCAAACATTAGGCCAAATGTATTCATGGCACAAATGTTTCCTTTGTGAAAATGTTGTGCAATCTCTATATCAGTGCACTGGGACCCCCTGACCAGATACACGCTTGCAGCTGAAGTCCTTTCTGTGTCATCATTGACTTGTCAGAAAATACATTAGTCAGAAAGTTTTCTAACTCTCAAAAGAGCAGATGTTTTTGCAATAAAACTTCCATGAAAGCACAGTGATGGTGCCACCACAATGTATAGCATTAGTATGGAGTCGGGGAGCAGGGGTCACCGCCTGTAAAACAAAGGAGCGAAAAATAACATTCACTAAGAAGAGTCCAAGGACCAGCGGATTCCAACACCGCTTTTCATTATCAGCCTTGAACGAGCTGCAGAAAGTGCGGCTTCCCGGATGACTGCTGTTGCTAGGCGATGACAAGATGTCGCCAATCATTTGTATTTTCCGACAAATTACATGTGCACGCTATTCTCTGTACAGACGACAGATAGAAGGAGTTCGTTAGCTAAATTACTAGAACAGCGTGATGACGCGCTCCTTTATCCTGCATATGAGATGTGAATAGGAGCTGCGCAGACCTCATCAACATTGTACAGGACCATACTAATGGTATATAGTCTTACATGTATACAGATAATGGGCGTAATGGCCGCTAAATGGCTTCAGGGTAATTTTATATACAATGCAAGGTAATGGTAAGAACGGGGCCCGAACCCATCTACATAATGAGAGGGAACAATGCCGACAGATGATCAACATTCGACCTGGAATACGTTGTGTCTGCGGGGAAACAGAGGCACAGAAACTCTGCTGTATAAAGAAATTTGTCATTACAAGTATATAGCGCATATATAAATGGAGTGATAGGAGCGAGTAAGCGACAGACAGGGAAAGAAGTGAGCGACACACAAGGAAAGGAGCGAGCGACACACAGGGAAAGGAGCGAGCGACACACAGGGAAAGGAGCAAGCGACACACACAGGGAAAGGAGCGAGTGACAGACAGGGAGAGGAGCAAGCAACAGACAGGGAAAGGAGCGAGCAACACAAAGAGCGAGTAGCAGTAGATAGATACGGTAGTTCTTCTCCCTGTATGTCGTCCTCTTTAACTGTGGGGAGCACACGGCTGTCCCTCTAGTATAACTTAAGGATTGGGCATGTTAAAATCCACCTGCCCAATCTTTTTTTTTCCCCAGCAGCAGCAATCAGGAAGAGAGTCAATGAACCGCCAATGCATTAGTGTGTCAGTGGTCCCTGCACCCTTGCAAACAATAGGTTTGGCACATCAGTGTTCGGCCACCTTTAGAAGACTTCTTGTGGACCATGTATGCCAAGCACACCCATATGTGTCGGCTAATTTTTTTTTTTATTATTCTCCAATAACCCAGAATAATTATCAACATCGGGTGCCCTCTATGTCAGAATAGATGTGTAGGTCTATGGTAACGCAAAAAGCATAAGGCTATAATCTGATCATTAATTGAGTATTCTGGATTATTGGATGACTATTTTTTTTTATTGACGATGGGCAGAACTTCCCTGACAGCAGGCTTACTCTGTTAAGGTGTCGGCGCTTCTTATCTGTGGGCATCGGTGAGTCGAAATCACACTCGCTGCTAGGGGTCTGCAAAACGAAATTGTAAAGAAACTAATAAAAACCCAAATCGGAGCATACAGTCGCCTCACAGCGCATTGTTGGTAGACGATTCCCCGTCTCACCTCTGGAGACCTGAGGACATTGGCGCCAGTCAATTTTCTTTTCCGTCTAAAGACGACATCATCTTCGCTCTCGGGGCTGCTACCTGTGGAGAGACAACAAAAATCCCAGAACAGAATGATAAAAAAACGCAATGAAAAGGAAAAAATACAGCGACGACGGCAAGTAAATCCCCAGAGTCTGACCTCGATGTTCGGGGTCCTGCGGCTACAGAAAGAAAACAGCTGCCCCCGAGGTCATTATTACTACACTGCAGATATAGGGGACGTGCTGGATTGTATAAAAGGAGGAGAAGAGCGTAAATAAAGAATAAAAGAAAAGACAACGTATACACCAATCAGCCAGAACATTACACCATGTGCTTAACATGGTGCAGATACATAAAAAAACACAGCTCTGACCCATGGACTCCACTAAACCAAAAAAGTCACTAGCAATATTGAAAATCTAGCAAAGATCCGGTCGTCATAGGCGATTGTAATAAAGAGAAACTTAAAAGTTGCACTTAAAAAGGGATATATATATATATATATATATATATATATATATATATATATATATATATATACATACTAGCTGAAGAGCTCGGCGTTGCCTGGGCATAGTAAATATCTGTGGTTAGTTATCGCACGTCGCTTCTCTTATTTTCCCATCACGCCTCTCATTTTCCCAATCACATCTTTAATTTTCCCCCTCACATCTCTCATTTTCTCCCTCACACCTCTCATTTTCTTCCTCACTCCATTCATTCCCCCCTAACACTTGTCATTTCCACCTCACATCTGTCATTTTCCCATCACTCCACTATTTTCCCTCACTCCTCTCATTTTGCACTCACACCTTTTCATTTTCACCTCACACCTCTCATTTTCACCTCAGTATATACATGTTCGTCATCTCCCTTATATATAGTATACACCTGTATGTCATCTCCTGTATATAGTATATACCTGTATGTCATCTCCCCTGTATATAGTATATACCTGCTGTGTGTCATCTCCCCTGTATATAGTATATACCTGTATGTCATCTCCTCCTATATATAGTATATACCTGTATGTCATCTCCTCCTATATATAGTATATACCTGTATGTCATCTCCTCCTATATATAGTATATACCTGTATGTCATATCCTTCTATATATAGTATATACCTGTGTTTTTGCGCGTGGCGAGTTTTATGTGTGGTGCCTTTTGAGTATGTGCAAGTTTTGTGTGAGGCAACTTTTGCATGTGTTGCAACTTTTGTGCATGTGGCAATTTTTGCGCGTGTGCAAGTTTTGCGTGTGGTGAGTTTTCCATGAGGTGAGTTTTGCGCTTGTGGCGAGTTTTGCGTGAGCCTAGTTTTTGCATGTGGTGAGTTTTGCGCATGGCGAGTTTTGAGCGGTGACTTTTGTGTTTCGACTTTTATGTGGCGAGGTTGGTGTATGTGTGGTGAAATGTGTGCTGAGGGTAATATGTGTTCAAGCATGTGGTAGTGTGTGGCGCATTTTGTGTGTGTTCATATCCCCGTGTGTGGCGAGTATCCCATGTCGGGGCCCCACCTTAGCAACTGTCCGGTATATACTCTTTGGCGCCATCGCTCTCATTCTTTAAGTCCCCCTTGTTCACATCTGGCAGCTGTCAATTTGCCTCCAACACTTTTCCTTTCACTTTTCCCCATTATGTAGATAGGGGCAAAATTGTTTGGTGAATTGGAAAGCGCGGGGTTAAAATTTCACCTCACAACATAGCCTATGACGCTCTCGGGGTCCAGACGTGTGACTGTGCAAAATTTTGTGGCTGTAGCTGCCACGCCTCCAACACTTGTCCTTTCACTTTTTTCCCCATTATGTAGATAGGGGCAAAATTGTTTGGTGAATTGGAAAGCGCGGGGTTAAAATTTCACCTCACAACATAGCCTATGACGCTCTCGGGATCCCGACGTGTGACTGTGCAAAATTTTGTGGCTGTAGCTGCGACGGTGCAGATGCCAATCCCGGACATACACACATACACACACATTCACATTCAGATATATATATATATATATATATATATATATATATATATATATATATATATATATATATATATATATATATACACACACACATACATACATACACACACATACATACACACAGTTATATGAAAAAGTTTGGGCACCCCTATTAATCTTAAGCTTAATGTTTTATAAAAATTGTTGTTTTTTTGCAACAGCTAGTTCAGTTTCATATATCTAATAACTGTTGGACACAGTAATGGTTCTGCCTTGAAATTAGGTTTATTGTACTAACAGAAAATGTTTGACAGGTGCATAAGTATGGGCACCCCACCAGAAAAGTGACATTAATATTTAGTAGATCCCCACCTTTTGCAAAAATAACAGCCTCTAGTCGCTTCCTGTAGCTTTTAATGAGTTCCTGGATGAAGGTATTTTTGACCATTCCTCTTTACAAAACAATTCCAGTTCAGTTAAGTTTGATGGTCGCCGAGAATGGACAGCCCTCTTCAAATGATCCCACAGATGTTCAATGATATTCAGGTCTGGGGACTGGGATGGCCATTCCAGAACAGTGTAATTGTTCCTGTGCATGAATGCCTGAGTAGATTTGGAGCGGTGTTTTGGATCATTGTCTTGCTGAAAGATCCATCCCCTGCGTAACTTCAACTTTGTCACTGATTCATGAACATTATTGTCAAGAATCTGCTGATACTGAGAGGAATCTATGCATCTCTCAACTTTAACAAGATTTCCGGAGCCGGCATTGGCCACACAGCCCCAAAGCATAATGGAACCTCCACCAAATTTTACTGTGGGTAGCAAGTGTTTTTCTTGGAATGCTGTGTTTTTTGGCCGCCATGCATAACGCCTTTTTGCATCACTCAATCTTGGTTTCATCAGTCCACAGGATCTTCTTCCAAAAAGATAATGGCTTCTCCAAATGTGCTTTTGCATACCTCAGCCGACTCGGTTTGCGGCGTGCTTGCAGAAACGGCTTCTTTCGCATCACTCTCCCATACAGCTTCTCCTTGTGCAAGGTGCGTTGTATAGTTGACCGATGCACAGTGACACCATCTGCAGCAAGTTGATGCTGCAGCATTCTGGAGGTGGTCCGAGGATTGTCCTTGACTGATCTCACCATTCTTCTTCTCTGGCTTTCTAATGTTTTTCTTGGCCTGCCACTTCTGGCCTTAACAAGACCTGTACCTGTGTTCTTCCATTTCCTTACTATGTTCCTCACAGTGGAAATTGACAGGTTAAATCTCTGAGACAGCTTTTTGTATCCTTTCCCTGAACAACTATGTTGAATAATCTTTGTTTTCAGATCATTAGAAAGTTGTTTGGAGGAGCCCATGATGGCACTCTTCAGAGGGGATTCAAACAGGAGAACAACTGGCAAATGGCCACTTTAAGTAGCTTTTCTCATGATTACATACACCTGGCTATGAAGTTCAAAGCTCAATGAGGTTAGAAAACTAAAAAAAGTGCTTTAGTAAGTCAGTACAAAGTAGGTAGGAGTATTTAAAACAAGAAAATGATAAGGGTGCCCATACTTATGCACCTGTCAAATTTTGTTTTAATGCAGATTGCACATTTTCTGTTAGTACAATAAAGCTCATTTCAAGGCAGAAACATCACTGTGTCCAACAGTTATTAGATATATGAAACAAATAGCTGTTGCAAAAAAAATTTTTTTTTTACAAAACATTAGGTTAAGATTAATAGGGGTGCCAAAACTTTTTCATATAACTGTATATGCATACATACATACATACATACATACAGTCATGGCCAAAAGTATTGACACCCCTGCAATTCTGTCAGATAATACTCATTTTCTTCCTGAAAATGATTGCAAACACAAATTACTTGGTATTATGTTCATTTAATTTGTCTTAAATGCAAAAACACAAAAGAGAATGAAGCAAAAAGCAAAACATTGATCATTTCACACAAAACTCCAAAAGTGGGCCAGACAAAAGTATTGGCACCCTCAGCCTAATACTTGGTTGCACAACCCTTTAGCCAAAATAACTGCGACCAACCGCTTCCGGTAACCATCAATGAGTTTCTTACAATGCTCTGCTGGTATTTTTGACCATTCTTCTTTGGCAAACTGCTCCAGGTCCCTGATATTTGAAGGGTGCCTTCTCCAAACTGCCATTTTTTAGATCTCTCCACAGGTGCTCTATGGGATTCAGGTCTGGACTCATTGCTGGCCACCTTAGAAGTCTCCAGTGCTTTCTCTCAAACCATTTTCTAGTGCTTTTTGAAGTGTGTTTTGGGTCATTGTCCTGCTGGAAGACCCATGACCTCTGAGGGAGACCCAGCTTTCTCACACTGGGCCCTATATTATGCTGCAAAATTTGTTGGTAGTCTTCAGACTTCATAATGCCATGCACACGGTCAAGCAGTCCAGTGCCAGAGGCAGCAAAGCAACCCCAAAACATCAGGGAACCTCCGCCATGTTTGACTGTAGGGACCGTGTTCTTTTCTTTGAATGCCTCTTTTTTTTCTCCTGTAAACTCAATGTTGATGCCTTTGCCCAAAAAGCTCTACTTTTGTCTCATCTGACCAGAAAACATTCTTCATAAAAAACGTTTTAGGTTTTTTCAGGTAAGTCTTGGCAAACTCCAGCCTCGCTTTTTTATGTCTCGGGGTAAGAAATGGGGTCTTCCTGGGTCTCCTACCATACAGTCCCTTTTCATTCAGACACAGACGGATAGTATGGGTTGAGACTGTTGTACCGTCGGACTGCAGGGCAGCTTGAACTTGTTTGGATGTTAGTCGAGGTTCTTTATCCAATATCCGCACAATCTTGCGTTGAAATCTCGTGTCAATTTTTCTTTTCCATCCACATCTAGGGAGGTTAGCCACAGTGCCATGGGCTTTAAACTTCTTGATGACACTGCGCGCGGTAGACACAGGAACATTCGGGTCTTTGGAGATGGACTTGTAGCCTTGAGATTGCTCATGCTTCCTCACAATTTGGTTTCTCAAGTCCTCAGACAGTTCTTTGGTCTTCTTTCTTTACTCCATGCTCAATGTGGTACACACACGGACACAGGACAGAGGTTGAGTCAACTTTAATCCATGTCAACTGGCTGCAAATGTGATTTAGTTATTGCCAACACCTGTTAGGTGCCACAGGTAAGTTACAGCTGCTGTTAATTACACAAATTAGAGAAGCATCACATGATTTTTCGAACAATGCCAATACTTTTGTCCCTCCCCTTTTTTATGTTTGGTGTGGAAATATATCCAATTTGGCTTTAGGACAATTCTTTTTGTGTTTTTTCATTTAAGACAAATGAAATGAAGATAATAATACCAAAGAATTTGTGATTGCAATCATTTTCAGGAAGAAACTGAGTATTATCCGACAGAATTGCAGGGGTGTCAATACTTTTGGCCATGACTGTATATGTGTATATATATATATATATATATATATATGTGTGTGTGTGTGTGTGTGTGTGTGTGTATATGTATATATACTAGCTGAAGAGCCCGGCGTTGCCTGGGCATTGTAAATATCTGTGGTTAGTTATAGCACCTCACGTCTCTTATTTTCCCATCATGCCTCTCATTTTCTCCCCTACACCTCTCATTTTCCCCCTCACTCCTCTTATTTTCCCCCTCACTCCTCTCATTCCCCCTTAACACTTGTCATTTCGGCCTCACATCTGTCATTTTCCAATCACTCCACTATTTTCCCTCACTCCTCTCATTTTGCGCTCACATCTTTTCATTTTCAACTCACACCCCTCATTTTCACCTCAGTATATACATGCTTGTCATCTCCCTTATCTATAGTATACACCTGTATGTCTTCTCTTGTATATACCTGTATGTCATCTCCCCTGTAAATAGTATATACCTGCTGTGTCATCTCCTCCTGTATATAGTATATACCCATGTGTCATCTCCTGTATAGTATATACCTGTATGTCATCTCTTCTGTATATACTATATACCTGTATGTCATCTCCTATATATAGTATATACCTGTATGTCATCTCCTGTATATAGTATATACCTGTGTGTCATCTCCACTGTATATAATATATATGTGTGTCATCTCCCCTGTATATAGTATATACCTATGTGTCATCTCCCCTGTATATAGTATATATCTGTGTGTCATCTCCCCTGTACATAATATATACCTGTGTGTCATCTCCTCCTGTATTAGACCGCGTTCACACGTTATTTGGTCAGTATTTTTACCTCAGTATTTGTAAGCTAAATCGGCAGCCTGATAAATCCCAGCCAACAGGAAGCCCTCCCCCCTGGCAGAATATATTAGCTCACACATACACATAATAGACAGGTCATGTCACTGACAGCTGCCATATTTCCCATATGGTACATTTGTTGCTCTTGTAGTTTGTCTTCTTATTAATCAGATTTTTATTTTTGAAGGATAATACCAGACTTGTGTGTGTTTTAGGGCGAGTTTCATGTGTCAAGTTGTGTGTGTTGAGTTGCGTGTGGCGACATGCATGTAGCGACTTTTGTGAGATGAGTTTTGTGTGGCAACATGCGTGTAGCAAATTTTTGTGTGTCGAGTTGCATGTGACAGGTTAGTGTAGCAAGTTGTGTTCAGCCAGTTTTGCGCATGGAAATTTTGCACGTGGCGAGTTTTGTGTGGTGCATTTTGAGTATGTGCAAGTTTTGTGACAGGCAACGTTTGCATGCATTGCAAATTTTGTGCATGTGGCAATTTTTCCGCGTGTGCAAGTTTTGCGTGTTTGGCGAGTTTTCCATGAGGTGAGTTTTGCAAGTGTGGAGAGTTTTGCGTGAGCCTAGTTTTGCATATGGCAAGTTTTGCGCGTGGCGAGTTTTGAGCGGCGACTTTTGTGTTTCGACTTTTATGTGGCGAGGTTGGTGTATGTGTGGTGAAATGTGTGCTGAGGGTGGTATATGTGTTCAAACACGTGGTAGTGTGTGGCGCATTTTGTGTGTGCGTGTTCATATCCCCGTGTGTGGTAAGTATCCCATGTCGGGGCCCCACCTTCGCAACTGTGCGGTATATACTCTTTGGCGCCATCGCTCTTACTCTAAGTCCCCTTTGTTCACATTTGGCAGCTGTCAATTTGCCTCCAACACTTTTCCTTTCACTTTTTCCCCATTATGTAGATACGGGCAAAATTGTTTCTTGAAGTGGAAAGCATGGGGTTAAAATTTCACCTCACAACATAGCCTATGACGCTCTCGGGGTCCAGACCTGTAATTGTGAAAAATTTTGTGGCTGTAGCTGCGACGGTGCAGATGCCAATCCCGGACATACTCATACACATATATATATATATACACATATTCACAGTATATATATATATATATATATATATATATATATATATATATATATATATATATATATATATATATATATATATATATATATATACACACACATATATACACACATATACATACATACACAGTGTATATATACAGTTAGGTCCATATATATTTGGACAGAGACAACATTTTTCTAATTTTGGTTATAGACATTACCACAATGAATTTTAAACAAAATAATTCAGATGTAGTTGAAGTTCAGACTTTCAGCTTTCATTTGACGGTATCCACATTAAAATTGGATGAAGGGTTTAGGAGTTTCAGCTCCTTAACATGTGTTACTCTGTTTTTAAAGGGACCAAAAGTAATTAGACAGATTCAATAATTTTAAATAAAATGTTCATTTTTAGTACTTGTTTGAAAACCGTTTATTGGCAATGACTGCCTGAAGTCTTGAACTCATGGACATCACCAGACGCTGTGTTTCCTCCTTTTTGATGCTCTGCCAGGCCTTCATTGCGGTGGTTTTCAGTTGCTGTTTGTTTTGGGCCTTTCTGTCTGAAGTTTAGTCTTTAACAAGTGTAATGCATGCTCAATTGGGTTGAGAGCAGGTGACTGACTTGGCCATTCGAGAATATTCCACTTCTTTGCTTTAATAAACTCCTGGGTTGCTTTGGCTTTATGTTTTGGGTCATTGTCCATCTGTAGTATGAAACAACGACCAATCAGTTTTGCTGCATTTGGCTGGATCTGAACACACAGTATGTCTCTGAATACCTCAGAATTCATTCGGCTGCTTCTGTCCTGTGTCACATCATCAATAATCACTAGTGACCCAGTGCCACTGGCAGCCATGCATGCCCAAGCCATCACACTGCTTCTGCCATGTTTTACAGATGATGTGGTATGCTTTGGATCATGAGCTGTACCACGCCTTCGCCATACTTTTCTCTTTTCCATCATTCTGGTAGAGGTTGATCTTGGTTTCATCTGTCCAAAGAATGTTCTTCCAGAACTGTACTGGCTTTTTTAGATGTTTTATAGCAAAGTCCAGTCTAGCCTTTTTATTCTTGATGCTTATGAGTGGCTTGCACTGTGCAGTGAACCCTCTGTATTTACTTTCATGCAGTTTACTCTTTATGATAGATTTGGATATTGATACGCCTACCTCCTGGAGAGTGTGGTTCACTTGGTTGGCTGTTGTGAAGGGGTTTCTCTTCACCATGGAGATTATTCTGCGATCATCCACCACTGTTGTTTTCCGTGGGCGCCCAGGTCTTTTTGCATTGATGAGTTCACCAGTGCTTTCTTTCTTTCTCAGGATGTACCAAACTGTAGATTTTGCCACTCCTAATATTGTAGCAATTTCTCGGATGGGTTTTTTCTGTTTTCGCAGCTTAAGGATGGCTTGTTTCACCTGCATGGAGAGCTCCTTTGACTACATGTTTACTTCACAGCAAAACCTTCCAAATGCAAGCACCACACCTCAAATCAACTCCAGGACTTTTATCTGCTCAACTGAGAATGACATAACGAAGGGATTGCCCACATTTGTCCAATAGCCTGGGAGTCAATTGTCCAATTACTTTTGGTCCCTTTTAAAAACAGGGTGGCACATGTTAAGGAGCTGAAACTCCTAAACACTTCACGGTGCAAGCCACTCATAAGCATCAAGAATAAAAAGGCTAGACTGGACTTTGCTAAAAAAAAAATCTAAAAAAGCCAGCACAGTTCTGGAAGAACATTCTTTGGACAGATGAAAGCAAGATCAACCTCTACCAGAATGATCGAAAGAGAAAAGTATGGTGAAGGCGTGGTACAACTCATGATCCAAAGCATACCACATCATCTGTAAAACACGGCGGAGGCAGTGTGATGGCTTGGGCATGCATGGCTGCCAGTGGCACTGGGTCACTAGTGTTTATTGATGATGTGACACAGGACTGAAGCAGCCGAATGAATTCTGAGGTATTCAGAGCCATACTGTGTGCCCAGATCCAGCCAAATGCAGCCAAACTGATTGGTCATCATTTCATACTACAGATGGACAATGACCCAAAACATAAAGCCAAAGCAACCCAGGAGTTTATTAAAGCAAAGAAGTGGAATATTCTTGAATGGCCAAGTCAGTCACCTGATCTCAACCCAATTGAGCATGCATTTCACTTGTTAAAGACTAAACTTTAGACAGAAAGGCCCACAAACAAACCGCAACTGAAAACCACCGCAGTGAAGGCCTGGCAGAGCATCAAAAAAGAGGAAACACAGCATCTGGTGATGTCCATGAGTTCAAGACTTCAGGCAGTCATTGACAACAAAGGGTTTTCAACCAAGTGCTAGAAATCAACATTTTATTTAAGATTATTGAATCTGTTCAATTACTTTTGGTCCCTTTAAAAACAGGGTGGCACATGTTAAGGAGCTGAAACTCCTAAACCCTTCATCCAATTTTAATGCGGATACCCTCAAATGAAAGCTGAAAGTCTGAACTTCAACTGCATCTGGAATGTTTTGTTTAAAATTCATTGTGGTAATGTATATAACCAAAATTAGAAAAATGTTGTCTCTGTCCAAATATATATGGACCTAACTGTGTATATATATATATATATATATATATATATATATATATATATATATATATATATATATATATATATATATATATATATATATATATATATATATATATATGGTATATTTTTTTTTTAATTTCTCTCCTTTGCCTCATTGGGGGACACAGACAATGGGTTGTATGCTGCTGCCACTAGGAGGCTGACACTAAGTGGGCTGCGTCACTGAAGCAATTCATGTGGATCGGAGCATGGGCAGGTCTGATATAAATGGATCCTCTCCTACACGGGAGTCATAAGCTAGCAGGGGTCGCAAGTATTCTAGAAACGTACAGGCGTCTAGAAATCGGATCCGGGGTACGATTACCCGAGCGATCTCAGCCATTGGCATCCGTGAGCTCTGTTTCTCGCTCTCCCTCACCAGAGATTTGCAGAATAAGACTGAGTTTGAATTGGATGTTTTCCCGGATCTGCACTCGCCAGAGTTCCAGAAAATGGGGGACTCCCTTATTGAGGCCGTCAATCAGACTCTAAAGGTTGACGAGGATTCTGGTTCTGTCCCGGAACACAGTCCCTTCAAGAGGACTAATCACCTTCATACAGCGTTTACCATTCACCCGGTGGTCTGAGTTATACTTAACCGGCGCTGAGAGCGACCTGATAAACGCCTCACAGGTCAGAAGCCTCTCGTACAAGGTACCCCCTGTTTCAGCCGATCTGCAAAAAGATTGAGCTGAATCTCCTGCTATGAACCTGCCAGTATTTTGTCCGGCATTTAGAATCCTATCCTAGCCGGATGGATCTTCACCCACAGACCTTCAGAGAATCTGACTCGCTCTGTCTTTGAGGCCTCGGGTTCAGCACTATCTATTGTTTAAACAGCGGGGGTAGCTAAAGCCATGGTCTCCTGGA
Source organism: Ranitomeya imitator (assembly GCF_032444005.1). Lineage (NCBI taxonomy): Eukaryota > Metazoa > Chordata > Amphibia > Anura > Dendrobatidae > Ranitomeya > Ranitomeya imitator. Next base: position 752,678,632 of record NC_091282.1, on the reverse strand, counting down.
TGCCTCTTTGGATGTGGCTGCGCTGCACTATCAGCAGCAAATGCCATCACGTTCAGAAGGACATTATGGCACAGGGAATAGAAAACACTCTGTGTGCAAAAAGTCTCTGACATCATTTCCTTACTAGAGTGGACGTTTATTTAGAGTGAAGCTGGTTCAGCTTGTTTCTGATGCTATGGGAGGAAAGAGCAAATTTCCTCCGCAGCAAGGCTTAGATGTCCTTTTTTTTTTGGGCGTCAACAACAAATCCTTTTTCGGACACCACAGATTCACGAAAAGCTCAAAAGGGTTTCTACTCGAACCTGTTTGAAGTTTGGCTGCATGTGGTCCTGGGATCAAAATCCCACCATAGTTTCTCTAACCTGCAGCACCTTTGAGCAACAGTCCTGGGTAAGTGCTCTGACCCTGAGGTCCCATTGGTTTTCCCTACAAAGGATGCATGTGATTAACGTGTCATGGGGTATTCTGTCGTACAGCCTCATTTTGCTGGGATCTAGACTGCACTATATCCCCCCAAGTGGGTTTCGTCGCTGTCACAGCCAAGGGCGTCACTGGTCACAGCGATCTAGTCCCTTCATGATCCTTCCTCTACCAGTCAGGGTCTTTGCCAGCCAGTTTTGGATGATTCGTCCATCTCTAATGCAGCACATTGATTCAGTGGTTAGCACTACAGCCTTGCAGCGCTGGAATCTTGGGAATAGATCTCACCAAGGATCATGCAAATTCGTCAATAAAAGAGGGTTTCTAGCATCCATTGACAACAGGATGCTTTTTTCCATATTCCGATTTTCCCCTATCTAGACATTCCTGTGCTTCGCCATTCCCGAACAGCATTTTCAGTTCACACAGTGTTCTCGAAGGTCATGACCGCCGTCTCGTCCATCTTGCGCTCTCAGTGCGTGACCGTTCTGCCCCACTCAGACGACTTTCTCATCAGGGGTCCACCCTTCCAGGACTGCACAAAGTGCCTTCGCATCACTGGCAATGCTCTTTATCACCTGAGCTCGGTCATAAACGTATACAGGTCTTCCCTCGTTCCAGCTCAGTGGATATCCTTTTTAGGAATGACCCTGGATACATCCAAGGGTTAGTGGGAGGGTCTTGCCTCGGGACAGTGGGAGGTCTTTCGACAGATATGTATTTGTTTAAGGACTCCGGACGTGGATCTGATGGCTTCAAGATTGAACGCCAAGGTACTCCACTTCAGAGTTCGGTCTCGGGATCCCTAGACTGTCAAGGTGCATGCACGGGTCTCTCCGTGGCTTCAGTTTCGTTTTCCGCACGTGTTTTTTCCTTACATTCTTTCCTTTTGAGGGTCATCAAGAAGATCTAGGCGGAGGGGACTCCAGTAATCCATGTCGCCCAGGTTTGGCCATGCTGGGCGTGATCTGCAGATCTAGAGCAGATAGTCACCGATGTCCCGTGGCGACTGCCGGATCATCCAGATCTGCTCTGGCATTGTCCGTTTTTGTCATGAGAACTCAGGGTCCCTGTGTTTAATAGCTTGGCCGTTGAAGCCTACAAACGATCTCAAGCTGGGTTCTCTCATCAGGGGTTTCCCACCATGATTAGCATGTGAAGCCTGCATCAGCTAGCATGTATAAGCACACCTGATGACCTTTTTTCGCATGGTGCAGGCACTGCGGACGTCCTCATGTCTTCTCTGTTCCTTCCATTTTGGGAATTTCTCCAGACTGGTCTGGAATCAGGTTTGCCGCTCAGCTCTTTCTCCCTCTCTCTCAAAGTCCAGATTTTGGCCTTATCTGTTTTATTCCAGCGCAGGATTACTTCCATTCTGTAAGTGAGCATTTTCTTTCAGGGAGTCTCCCCCATGTGGTATTCCCCTATAGTATGCCATTACAGGCCAGGGACCTGATATTGGTCCCAGGTGCTCTTTAGCAGACACCTTTCGAACCGTTGCAGTATGTCTCTGAAAGTCGTTTCTTCTTGTCGCGGTGATGTCTATCAGACAAGTCTCAGAGCTAGCCACTCTGTCCAGTCGAGTTCCTTTCCTGATTTTCCCCCAGGACAAGGTGGCCATCGAATCATCTACGTTGTCTATATTCCAAGGTGGTCTTGTCTTTCCACCTTAACAAGGACTTTGTCCTTCTCTCTTTTTGTCCAGCATCGGTAATTGGGTGGAATGAGCTCCTCACTTCCTTGACGTAGTAAGGGCTCTCAGAAGGTGCATCTCGAAGACGGTGCCCTTCAGTAAGTCGGACACCCTATTTGTGCTTCCTGAGGGTCTCAGGTAGGGTTTAGCCGCTTTAGGGCCACAATACCAAATGGGTTCACTTGGTTTTTCAGAAGTCCTACTGCCTCAGAGACAAGCCTATCCCAGTGGGGATTAAGGCTCACTTTACTCGGTCGGTGGACATTCTTTTTTGTGCCATCTGGCATCAGGGGTTGGCAGAACAGGTCTGCAAGGATGCAACTTGATACAGCGTACGCTCTCAGACTTCTGTACATGCGGACTTATGCAGATGTAATGTGCAAGCGGCGGTAGCGCAACTTTAGTCAGTTGGTACATGGGGTTCAATCTGTGATGTGATTTCCCACCCAGGGACTGCTTTGGGCCGTCCCATGGTCTGTATCCCCCAATGAAGCAAAGGAGAAATAGGGTTTTTTGTGTACTCACCGTAAAATCCTTTTCTCCGAGCGAATCATTGGGGAACACAGCACCCACCCTGTTAATCTTTTGGCTTGCGCTTGCTTTTCTTTAATTTGATGTGTTGTACTCTGATATGATGTTAATGATCTCTTACTGCTTTTGCACTGAACTGCTTCTCTGAGAGCCAGCATGAGAGTGTATACTGCAGAGGAAGAGCTAACACTGTTTCAATTTAGTGTCAGCCTCCTAGTGGCAGCAGCATAACACCCATGGTCTGTGTCCCCCAATGATTGGCTCGGAGAAAAGGATTTTACGGTGAGTACACAAAAATCCCTATATTATTAATAATAGAGACCCCTTTGTATAGGACAGAGGGTTCTCCATACAAATTTTTGTTTTAGATCTGATCTTTATCCCTTTTTAATTGTAACTTTTGGTCTAAATAAATTTCCATTTTATTCCAATGACCTGTCAAGACCAGATCTCTGCTGGATGTACCAAATCACGTGGTGGAGGATGCCAGCATATAGCAAGTGATCAAAGATATTGGCAAATGATAACTGTAGTGATTATTTTCTTTATCACTGGGATTAGTGCTGCCCTGATGAAACAAGCTCTGTAAAATGTTTGTTACATTCACATAAATGATAGGAGGTTCCCAAACCCACCATGCTGCATCTGCCAGCCTATTTTCGTCCCATAGTAAATTTGGGTGCCATCTCTTCCCTAGGTAAATGACACACCAGGCCATCCACATGATGTAAATCAAGACCAGATTGTCTTCCTATGTTGCTCTATGGTCCCATTCTGCTGCTCACAAGCCCAATGGGGGGTGCTAAGAGATCAGCATGGACACGCTCACCAACTGCCCCATACACAAGAAGTTTATGAAGCCTTTCTATCATAGCCAAGAGTAACTTTTGAGCAATTTGTCCTATAGTATCTCCTCTTCTGGAAGATCGGACCAGGCCGACAAGCCTTCATTCTTTATGTGCACCACTTAGACCACTTTTATTGGGTACTAACCACTGCATACCGCCCACAACATAACCCGATTCTTGCCTGCTTGCACAGATCCCCAAACTTTCCCATTTTTCCTACAATCAACAACCACAAGAGCTACCCAATATAGCCCAACCCCTTTTACAGGAGGCATTGTTGTTGTTATTTTCTTAATGTTAAGAAGAGGAGGAACAGAGGGACTGCGGAATCAGGGTTTGTCTTAACTATGGCCACACATACTTTGGCAAAGGGGCTGAATACAGCAAAATAGCAAGGCTTTTTTTTTTTACATGTTCTTTTCCCCTACATTACCACCATTACCTGCTCTCTAATAGAGGAGGGTTCTAAATCCTCTTTCTACCACCCCAGAACTCTCCAATTTGCAAATAGTGTTTCCAAACCAAACAACCCCTTTGTGGAAGGTGCAGACTGTAGCATTCATCACTGGCATGAGATCTAGAACAATATCTGCCACTTTAAATGTTTAATAATCCATAATAAACATGTATTTCAAGACCAGTGTGTAGATGCAATGGTACGTACCTATAGTTATAGAAGCATCTGCCTTAGTTTCTAGTTTTTCTTTGGATCGTATAACAATGGGGGTGTTTTCTTCCCTCACTTCAATCTTCTTAGTTGGTGTAACCAAATTAGATTTAGCAAAAGTATCAAAAGATTTTTTAGCAGTGAATGTTTTTTCCATGGGCGATTTTAGAAACGAAGAGGTACAATATGAATTCTCAGGAGTCTGGGAAAACTTGCCTTCAAGTGGGGGTAAAGGTGAAAGTAAAGAAATGTGTTTATCAGACATGGCCACATAGGTGGATTTTCTAGTCCCGGAAGATAAAGGAGTAGACATGATGCCTCCTCCACTGACTATCCTTTTAGGAGGACTAGGTTCTTTAAAGTGGTTGGGTTCTTCTTCATACTGACTCTCCGGCTGTCCATCCTCTTCACCTTCCGAAGAATCAGTCTCAATCGAAAATCCAAGGTCAAAATTGACAGAAAATAATTCTTGAGAACAATCAAAATCATCATCCTCTTTCACTTTTGGGTTCTCAATGGATAAGGAAGAAGTTTGGCTATCTGGTTCATGTCCTGTGGTGTCCTCAGATAGTAGAGATGGGTCAAACATATTGAAGTTCACGTTGGTCCCTTCATCAGGCTTGTTGGTAGTGCCAGCCTTGCCTGAAGTCAAATGGTCAATTTCTGCAAATGCTTCATCTTCAAATAAATCAAAGCTGTCATCAAGGTCATCAGGAATGGAATTCATTTCGTCTCCCTGTAACTGTGGTGGAGATTCGACCTTCTGGCACTGGGAAGACCTTAGGACATCAATGTCTGTATCATCACTTTTACTAGTATTTCGGTCTTGGATGACATTCAAATTACAAGAGACAGAAGAATTTTCAATGTTGATATGATCTTTTACAGTCCTTAGCTTCATGACGTGAATCTCTGTCTTTGCAAGAATGTCAAAATCCTCACAATTAGTTTTATAACCATGATCTTTGTGTATGTCATGGTTGTACATTGGAGGTGGGTCAACATTTTCCTCGTAGGCTTCATCTTCTTCATCACAATCAAAAATATCATCCCATAGCTGCTCACGTATTGATTGTATATCTACAACGCCATTGGTGTCACCAGTCACTACATCATCTCCTTTATTTGGTTGATTTGTTGAGCTTGAAACTATATTCTCACATGACGCTTGTTTATGAACGTTGGTAGAGTCCGGATCATCCTCTAAATGATCTGGTTCACTTAAATGACTCATGGCTATAGGTGGGCTTTCAGATCCCACAAAAAATTCTACACTAACCAAAGAATTAAGGTCAGATAACGGCGGAGGGGAATAAGTTAAAAATTTATTGACTCGTGATAGCATTTGCTTCACCCAGTCATTGGCCAACTCATTGGGAATTTTCTGAGTACTAAGTGATGGTGGAGCATAGAATAAATTAGATAAAAGAGAAGTGGAATCATCATCACCAACATTGTAATTAGAGTCCATCTTTGATGGAGATTTCAACATTGTCCTTTGGGAACTCTTTGTGGAAACTTCTTCCACATTTGTAGGGCTCTTTGCAAGCTCTTCAATTTCCATGCCATCGGTCACATCATGATTCAGGTCAACCTCTATAGCACTGACTTCCTTCATCTCTGAAATATTAATCAACGTATCTATCCTGGGAAGCTCATCGGAACACGACCATATGCTGTTAGAACCTTTAGATGTTGACTTGAAATCTTCATCAGGTTCAATGGTCGAGAACAAAATGGAGTTCTTTGCATTTTTGATCACTGAGAACTTTTTTTTGGCCTTGGAATTAGCGGTTGGGCAAACTCTATCTTTAAGGCCTTTACGTAATGGCTGGATGTCCTCCTTCTGAAAAAACGCCTTCATCTCTTCATCATACTTGCAACCGTTCTGCAAAATGGTGGAAGAAAAACTTGCTATTTTTTTTATAAACCATTGTATCACAGGAGTAATTAAATGGAGTGCCCAATTTACTACCATGTACATCAGATGGAGGCATAAAGTATCAAACACAAAATACATAAAAAGATAAGCGCAACTAATTTATGCCTATGAATAGAAAAGGGCAAAAGTGAAAGACCAATAATTACCCTACTAGAAAGGGCTGAATTCTTCACATGCCATAAAAGCACGAGAGTGCGAAACACTTTACTCTATCAAGAGCCTAAGAAAAAAGCCTGACCCCTCTCATTGTCAAGAAGCTATATAGAAGGGGATAAGCACTGAGAATCATTAAAGCAGGGCGGGCGAGTAGTCCTCATGGGGTAATGCACAAGACAGATGGTAAAGGACTACTAAAAAATGGTTCAAGAGATTTTCAATTATTTCTGTAGTTATTTTGTATCCTTAAAAGGGCTGTAATTGGGTTTTTACGATATGATTTATGGTTGCTTTTACATTACAGGGAGGTTCACCAGTTAAAAAAAACCATGACAGGACAAGATTCTCTATACAAGCCCCATCTATATGCCCAAATAGGGCCTGCAAACATCATATAGGAGGTCATCTAAAGTTAGACAGAGCAGAAAGACACTAAAAAGAGCAGCTCATGATTTTTATGGTTGCCTGTTACATGAGTAGCTGTCTAAATTTTAGTATAAAATCATACCGTAAGGTCAGCCACATAAGGCTGAATCTCTGTCCACTGTTATGGCCAATTGCCGCACAACTCTGTTTTACAACCATTGGGATGCCACAGGTGATTGGAGCTTCATCGCACTGTTCACTGCACCCCTGATGCACCGTCTGGCTGCACTATTACCCAAGTGGCTGGAAAAAGTTGTCCAAAGCTTGTCAACACATGGTAACCAGCGGCCGCACAATTTTGAAAAATGGGGAAAATGGCGGCACACGACCAAAACTCTACCCATCAGTGGTGATTTAAGGACACATGATTTTGTTACAAAATTGTTCAGCCAGAAACCCCATTGTTCAAGATTATGCAACCATTGGCCACCACAAGAGGGCACAGTTTCTGCTATGTTCGGCAAATCGCTCCATATGGTCTCGTATTGAGGGTGGCCAGAGCATGTTGCACAGCTGGTCCACGGTAAACACACATGGATTACCATTAATTGCTGTGCTCCAACTGTGCTTACCATGATGTCAAGTAGAAAGCAGAACGGCAATTAGTGGTACTCCATGTACAGTTACCGCGCCCCAGTCACAATGTGTGCAGGATCCTTAACGCAGACAAGAGCTTTTAGGTGGTTTAAGAGAGGTCACCCGTAATACAAGGACTGAAGGGAGGATAATATCTGGAGCAGCCATAGGCAGGCAGATGCATGGTCACCTAACAGTGAAAGGTGGCAGTAGTGCTTACCTCCTCCAATCTCATCTGCTCAATTAATTCCATAGCAGCGATGAAATTCTGACACCGAAGAGAGTGATCGACAGAGACGGTCGGAAAAGGACGGTTCTGCCACAAGCTCCATTCAGATAGTGAAAGCTTGCGGACATTTCCTGGGACCACTTCCTAGATGGCGCAGAGGAGGAAAGGATTGTCAGTGTACATGCTAGCACTAATTCATTATCAGTATCGCCCGGCAAAATCATAAGGAAATGTACCACACTGGTGGTGTATGAGGCTGGATGCAGAAAAAAGTATGGGGAGGTGGCAATCCACACAGCTGGGTTTTCCATCTTATGCATTAGACTATCAAAGGAGCCTCTAGACCAGGCTTGGGAAAACTGTGGCCCTTAGGCTAAAATCCAGCCTTCTGGCTGTTCCAGTTCGGATGGACCGAGAAAGCCGAAAGGCTGAAACAGTGACCCAGGGGCGGCACTGTGCCCTTCTCCTCCCGCCATTCATCTGCTGCCCACTGTCACCGCTATCTGCATCCTCAGGATGCAGACAGCTGTGAATACATTGGTGGATGACGGGGCTACTGGCTCCATCTTCCATCAATCAGCTTATGAGACAGCAGACGTAATGACGCCATTTTATCTCGTTGCTGCTGAGAATCCATGCACAGGAGCCAGAAGCAGAACCCAAGGAGGAATGAGGAGAGTATGTGTTGTTGTTTTTTCATATGTATGTCACATTTTTATGTATGACATTTTTATGTATATAGGGAGGCTATGTGGGGGCTCACAATGTATATATGGAGGCTATGTGGGGACTTACACTGTATATAGGGAGGCTATGTGAGGCTTACACTGTATTCACGGAGGCTCACACTGTATATTGGGAGGCTACGTGGGGCTCATGCTGTACATAGGAGGCTATGTGGGGACTCACTATATAGGGAGGCTATGTGGGGCTCACAATGTATATAAGCAGGCTACGTGAGGCTCACACTGTATTCAGGGAGGCTCCCAATCTATATTGGGAGGCTACGTGGGGCTCATGCTGTATATAGGAGGCTATGTGGGGACTCACTGTATATAGGGAGGCTATGTGGGGCTCACTGTATAAGCAGGCTATGTGAGGCTCACACTGTAGTCAGGGAGGCTCACAATCTATATTGGGAGGCTACGTGGGGCTCATGCTGTATATAGGAGGCTATGTGGGGACTCACTGTATATAGGGAGGCTATGTGGTAAATCATACTGTATATAGAAGGATGTCGGCATACTTTACCCAGCTAAATATTAAGTCATACAATTAATATAAATAATTAGAATATATTAATATTGAGCACAATTAATTTCAGCCTATTGGTTCGACCTCCACAACAGTTACGGTTTGTCATGTGGCCCATCAGGAAAACTAATTGCCCCACCCCTGCTTTAGGGGTGAAGCAATGATGGTTTAGTGCTGCATCTCCTTACGTCGGTGCTTTGGTAAACTTAATTGTGCAGGGATCTCTAACCGACCCTATATATTTTAAGAGGCATACCCACTGTGCAAGGGAAAAACAATGAAGGGAATACAGTACTACAGCAGCACTGCGACCCCTTCATGCTCAGTAGCAGTTGGAGTCCCAGCGGTCATATATTAGCGTTATGCAATCACTTTATAACATTGAAAGCTATAATATAAGTGTTCCCCTATTAGCTAGAGCAAACAAAGTGCATCTGGTTCTGGAGGATTACAAGTCCATGCGTTTAAAAACAATCCATTGATTTTAAATAAAAAAGTGTAATACTTCATTTTTCCTGAGGTGATGCTGCAGGGAAATTAAACTCTTAATTCCCTTCCACCACTAGGGAACATCCTGTAAATAAATGGCTGATCAGGTGACCCTTCATACAAAAAAGGACTGTCAAAAGCAGAAAAGTTCTTGCAATAAGATACCCCGTACAAAAGAACAGACGTCCATAAAAACTAGGAAAATCTAACCTACTTACAGTGATGAGGTTGGGGTCTTTAAATAGCTCAAAGCAGGTTTGGGGTACAATAAAATCCGTCACTCCGTCAGAATCCTTTAAATGATACAATCTGTCCCAAGTCTCAAATTCTGCGTCGGTCAGGAACCCGTCGTCTTTCGTGGAGTCTGTGGATTTGTGTAAAATGAGTTAATGAGTTAGAGAAGAAACTCTCCGACAAGAAGATTTTCATTAGCCGTTCCAAGAATGTATCTTTGAAATCCAAAGCTCTATTACAACATATGACCACCAAGAGCACTGTTTAATGCACCAGCATGTAGTTTCATCTATCTCACGGATAGAAAGGAACACTAAAGGTAAATGTGAACAATGACCATTGCCTTTGCTGTAGTACACCCACTGCATTGAAGAATAATGACTACTTACGGTGGGTCACGCCAGATCGTCGCTCTTTGGAGGAATTTCCATCTCTACCATCGAAGGCTCCTTGTGTGATGAACATTTTGTGCACCGTAGGATTGATCCCTTCTGGCACCATGCGTGGGCTTTGTTGGTGGAGGTGCAAATCTGTGTTTCCCATAATGGCCTTATAGATGCTTCTCTTATTACACTGACTCTGGTTATAGGTCTGTAGAAATGCAATGAAAGTCAGTATAGTGTCATAAAGCCAGAGGAAACAACTACATGCACCTCTCAATCGTCTAGCCTCCCTCCCTGCACCTCTCCATCAAGTGCCCAGTCTTCTCCTTCCGCCTCCACCAATCACCCAGTCTCCTCCGTACCAGGGCTGTGGAGTCGGTAAGCCAAACTACTGAATCCGACTCTCACTCCTCAATTTCCCTGACTTCAAATTCAGACTCGCCAGCATATGTACATGTGAGCATGTACCTAAACTGCAGCACAGATTCATCTCAACTAAAAGAAGAGATCCTTAGATCAGGAACAGAACAGACATTTATAGGACATTTCATAACTTTCCCAAATTCTTATGAAAACATTTACAGCATGTCCTGCATTGTACTACTGAACCCAATTTATTAGGCCATGTTCACACAGTGCGTTTTTTACTGCGGAACCGCCGCGATTTTGCCGCTGCGGCTCCGCAGCTGTTTTCCATGCAGGGTACAGTACACTGTACCCTATGGAAAACAGGAACCACTGTGCACATAATGCGGGAATCGGGAAAAAAAGCCGCGCTGAATAGCTGCGGTAAAAAAGAAGTACCATGTCACTTCTTTTTGCAAAACTGCAGCGGTTCTGCACCCATTGACCTCCATTGTGAGGTCAAACCCGCAGTAAAACCCGCAGATGAAAAATATATCTGCGGGTTTTACTGCGGTTTGTGGTGCAGAACCGCTGCAGTGTGGCTGCCCCCCGTGCCCCAATCCCACCCCCCCATGCTACGATGCCACCCCCCCGTGCCCTCATCTCCCCCCCTTATACTTACCCGGTGTCCGTCCGTCTGTCTTCTCCCTGGGCGCCGCCATCTTCCAAAATGGCGCGCGCATGCGCAGTGCTCCCGCCGAATCTGCCGGCCGGCAGATTCGTTCCAAAGTGCATTTTGATCACTGAGATATAACCTATCTCAGTGATCAAAATAAAAAAAAATAGTAAATGACCCCCCCCCCCCCCTTTGTCACCCCCATAGGTAAGGACAATAAAAAAAAAAATAAAGAATTTTTATTTTTTTCCACTAAAGTTAGAATAGGGTTAGGGTTAGGGTTAGGGGTAGGGTTAGGGTATTTTCAGCCATTTTAACCCTAAAAAACTCCCTAGAAAACACACAGACTCTGCATAGAAAACTGCATAAAAAAACGCACTAAAAAACGCATCAAAAAACGCACCAAAAACGCACCAAAAAAAGGACCTGCGTTTTCTGCCAAGAGCTGCGGTTTTTAGTGCAGAAAAAAAAGGATGGAAATCAGGAACGTGTGAACATGGCCTTATACATTTTAGGAGTTGGTCCATTTTATATAAACTCCACCAAAATGGACACAGACTCCACCTCTCCCAATCGCTCAGTCTCCCTCCCTGCTCCTCTCCCATTCGCCAAATCTCCCTCCCTGCGCCTCTCTCAATTGCCCAGTCTCCCTCCCTACGCCTCTCCCAATCGCAGTCTCCTCTCTATGCTGCCTCACCCAGTCTCCCTCCATATGCCGCCTTTGCACCTCTCCCAATCGCCCAGTCTCCCTCTCTACGCCGCCTCACCCAGTCTCCCTCCCCGCGCTTCTCCCAATCGCCGTCTCCTTCCCTGCTCCTCTCCCAATTGCCAAGTCTCCCTCCCTACACCTCAACCAATCTCCCTCTCTATGCCGCCTCACCCAGTCTCCCTCCCTACACCTTGCCCAATCTCCCGCTCTATGCCACCTAACCCAATCTCCCTTCCTACGTCTCTCCCAATTACCCTGTCTCCTCCCTATGTCTCTCCCAATCATCCAGTCTCCCTCCCTACACCTCTCCCAATCGCCCAGTCGCTTTCCCTACGCCGCTTAATGCAGTCTTCCTCCCTGAGCCTCTCCCAATCATCCAGTGTCCTTCCCTGCTCTTCTCCCAATCGCCAAGTCTCCCTCCCTGCGCCTCTCTTCCAATAGCCCAGTCTCCATCCCTAGGCCTCTCTCTCAATAGCCCAGTCTCCCTCCCTATGTCTCTCCCAATAGTCAGTCTCCCTCCCTACGTCTCGCCCAGTCTCCCTCTCTACGTCTCTCCCAATCGCCCAGTCTCCCTCCCCATGCCTCTCCCAATCTTCCTCCATACGCCGCCTCACCCAGTCTCCCTCCCTACGTCGCCTTATGGTCTCCCTCCCTACTCCGCCTCCCCAGTCTCTCTCCCTGTGCCTCTCCAAATCTCCTAGTCTCCCTCCCTACACCTCGCCGCCTCACCTAATCTACCTCCCTACGGCGCCTCACAGTCTCCCTCCCTGCGCCTCACCAAATCGCCGAGTCTCCTTCCCTGCTCATCTCGCAATTGCCAAGTCTCCCTCCCTGCGCCTTTCTCCCAATAGTCCCGTCTCCATACCTATCCTAATCGCCCAGTCTACCTCCCTACGCCGCCTCAGTCTCCCCTCCCTGCGCCTTTCGAAATCACCCAGTCTACCTCTCAGCGCTTTTCCCAATCGCTCAGTCTCCTTCCCTGCTCCTCTCCCAATCACCCAGTCTCCCTCCTTACGCCACTCCCAATCACCCAGTCTCCCTCCCTGCGCCTCTCCAAATTGCCCAGTCTCCAACCCTGCACCTCTCTAAATCGCCGAGTCTCCCTCCCTGCGCCTCTCCCAATTATCCAGTTTCTGGCTTGAAATGGCCTAATTTTTTAAAAATCATTTCCACAAAATCATGATAAACTGAATTACAAAAAGAAAACTGTACTGTAGGTATAGTACAGACCAAAAGTTTGGACACCATCTCATTTAAAGATATTTCTGTATTTTTAGGACTATGAAAATTGTACATTCACACTGAAGGCATCAAAACTATGAATTAACACATGTGGAATTATATACTTAACAAAAAAGTATGAAACAACTGAAAATATGTCTTATATTCTAGGTTCTTCAAAGTAGCCACCTTTTGCTTTGATGAACCTAGAATAGAAGACATAATTTCGGCAGTTTCACACTTTTTTGTTAAGTATATAATTCCACATGTGTTAATTCATAGGTTTGATGCCTTCAGTGTGAATGTACAATTTTCATAATTATGAAAATACACAGAAAAATCTTTAAATGAGAAGGTGTGTCCAAACATTTGGTCTGTGCTGTATATTTCACTTCCTATTGCGCTGTCCAACATCTTCCCCTATATACGCAGTCAATGACCAGAAGACATGGCTTTTTGTTTTTTACAATGTCCTATAATATTTTAAATATAATAATTTTACATGGAGAACGATTACAATTCTGTTTTGGGTGTATATGCTCCATAAAAATGGCTCAAAAAATTTTGAAAGATAAATACTGTCCACATACCCGTTCCTCTCTTCCTTGGCACAATATGACCACTATTCGTCCTTGCCGTTTCCTTCCTGTTCGACCCATTCTCTGGACCAGACGGATAGGACTTCTCTGTGCATCGAAGCAAATTATGAGATCCACCTCTCCGATGTCCAAGCCTTCTTCTCCTACGCAGGTGGAGACCAGTGTATTATACCCACCCTCCCGGAAACGCTTTACCACCTGGGAAATGGTACAACTTGATCACGGCTTTTGGTCGATGTCAAAAAGTCAACTCTTCCTGGTCAACATTTAGGCAACCAACAGAAGTGACTACCAAGGACCGTAAATATGGGAAAGGTTCTGTGCTCACCTCTAGCTGCTCTTTCTGGGTAAAACCTTTAACTCCTTTCCCTGTGGACGAATGGCCCACAAATGTCATAACCCTGACAACAGGCTGGTGCCGGTTGAGCATTTCCGCTATTTCTTGGACGCTGTCCCGGAATGAAGAAAAGATCATGATTCGAGTGTCTTCAGGAGAACCACCGGAGGAACTCTGACCTGAATTAAATAGGAGGTCAGTTTTAAAATAACGTAATAAATAATTTAGAGAGGGACTGAAAGCTTTAAGCGGTACCTAAATATCATCAATAGCCGAAAGAGAATTCAGCTGCCTGCTATGTGTAAGTATGCGCAGTGTGTACATTTATGCGCACAATGGAAAAGAGAAATTAGCGGGCACCGCTCATAATAGTTACAAAATAATAATAAGGGGTTCAACTATTGCGCATGGGTACATATAATAGACAAAAAAGAGAAAGACAGCGCAATTAAAAGTGCACATACCTCACATAGCAAGTGGGAAAAAAAAGGTTTTATTGAGAACACAAAGTGCAAAAAACATAAAAACATTTAAAAACAACAGCATATAAAGACATGCAGTAACTCCCAAGAGAGTATAGGTAAACTGGCTAACAAAAATTATAAATCCTCAATTCAATAAGTACAACTCCCATGCAAATGAACCAGCAGTAGCAAGAAAAAAAAAAAAAGATGCATAAATGCAAAAGTATCCGACCAAATGTGTGAACAGCAGCAATATGTGTGCCTCCTAGAGAACCCCCTTTAAGGCCGGGTTCACATTTGCGTTTGGCTGGTCTGCGTATGGCTGCGTACCTCTTAAGTTCCACCTACGCTCTGCCTACTACCGCATGCGTCCTGCATACCTATCTTTAACATTGGGTACGTAGGGACATGCGTTGCAAGCGGATGTGTCGGTGCATGTCACTTTGAAGTGCCCAACGACCGCACGGGAACGCAACATGTTTTTTGCACTTTGCGTTCTCAATAAAGCCTTTTGTCACTTGCTATGTGGAGTATGTGCACTTTTATTTGCGCTGTCTTTCTCTTTTGTGTCTATTATATGTATGCGCAGTGCGCATATATGTATGCACAGTGTATGTGTATATTGTATATGCGCAGTATGTATATTGTGTATATGTATGCCCAATGCGTTTGTGTATATGTATGTGCAGTGCGTGCGTTTGTATATGTATGCGCAGTGCATGCATGTGTATATGTATGCGCAGTGCGTGCGTGTATATATGTATGCGCAGTGCATCCGTGTGTACATGTATACGCAGTGCGTCCGTGTGTACATGTATGCGCAGTGCGTGCGTGTGTATATGCGCAGTGCGTGCGTATGTACGCGCAGTGCGTGCGTGTGTATATGTATGTGCAGTGCGTGCGTGTGTCTATGTATGCGCAGTGAGTGCGTGTGTATATGTATGCGCAGTGCGTGCGTGTGTATATGTATGCGCAGTGCGTGCGTGTGTATATGTATGCGCAGTGCGTGCGTGTGTATATGTATGCGCAGTGCGTGTAAACAGTACAGACCAAAAGTTTGGACACACCTTCTCATTTAAAGATTTTTCTGTATTTTCATGACTATGAATATGGTACATTCACACTGAAGGCATCAAAACTATGAATTGACACATGTGGAATTATATACTTAACAAAAAAATGCAAAACAACTGAAAATATGTCTTATATTCTAGGTTGTTCAAAGTAGCCACCTTTTGCTTTGATGACTGCTTTGCACACTCTTGGCATTCTCTTGATGAGCTTCAAGAGGTAATCACCGAGAATGGTCTTCCAACAATCTTGAAGGAGTTCCCAGAGATGCTTAGCACTTGTTGGCCCTTTTGCCTTCACTCTGCGGTCTAGCTCACCCCAAACCATCTCGATTGGGTTCAGGTCTGGTGACTGGAGGCCAGGTCATCTGGCGTAGCACCCTATCACTCTCCTCCTTGGTCAAATAGCCCTTACACAGCCTGGAGGTGTGTTTGGGGTCATTGTCCTGTTGAAAAATAAATGATGGTCCAACTAAACGCAAACCGGATGGAATCGCATGCTGCTGCGATAGCCATGCTGGTTCAGTATGCCTTCAATTTTGAATATATCCCCAAAAGTGTCACCAGCAAAGTACCCCCACACCATCACACCTCCTCTTCCATGCTTCACGGTGGGAACCAGGCATGTAGAGTCCATCCGTTCACCTTTTCTGCGTCTCACAAAGACACGGTGTTTGGAACCAAAGATCTCAAATTTGGACTCAGACCAAAGCACAGATTTACACTGGTCTAATGTCCATTCCTTGTGTTCTTTAGCCCAAACAATTCTCTTCTGCTTGTTGCCTGTCCTTAGCAATAGTTTCTTAGCAGCAGCTATTTTACCATGAAGGCCTGCTGCACAAAGTCTCCTCTTAACAGTTGTTGTAGAGATGTGTCTGCTGCTAGAACTCTGTGTGGAATTGACCTGGTCTCTAATCTGAGCTGCTGTTAACCTGCGATTTCTGAGGCTGGTGACTCGGATAAACTTATCCTCAGAAGCAGAGGTGACTCTTGGTCTTCCTTTCCTGGGGCGGTCCTCATGTGAGCCAGTTTCTTTGGGGTGGTCCTCATGTGAGCCAGTTTCTTTGTAGCGCGTGATGGTTTTTGCCACTGCACTTGGGGACACTTTCAAAGTTTTACCAATTTTTCGGACTAACTGACCTTCATTTCTTAAAGTAATGATGGCAACTCGTTTTTCTTTACTTAGCTGCTTTTTTCTTGCCATAATACAAATTGTAACAGTCTATTCAGTAGGACTACACCAGACTTCTGCACAACACAACTCATGGTCCCAACCCCATTTATAAGGCAAGAAATACCACTTATTAAACCTGACATGGCACACCTGTGAAGTGAAAACCATTCCCGGTGACTACCTCTTGAAGCTCTTCAAGAGAATGCTAAGAGTGTGCAAAGCAGTCATCAAAGCAAAAGGTGGCTATTTTGAAGAACCCAGAATATAATACATATTTTCAGTTGTTTCATACTTTTTTGTTAAGTATATATTTCCACATGTGTTAATTCATAGTTTTGATGCCTTCAGTGTGAATGTACAATTTTCATAGTCATGAAAATACAGAAAAACCTTTGAGGTGTGTCCAAACTTTTGGTCTGTACTTTATGCGCAATGCGTGTGTATATATGTATGCGCAATGCGTGTGTATATATGTATGCGCAGTGTGTATATATGTATGTGCAGTGTTCATATACAGCTCTGGCAAAAATTAAGAGACCAGTGCAAAATTTTCAGTTTGTCTGATTTTTGTCTTTATAGGAATATTTTTTGAGTAAAATGTAAATTGTTCTTTTATTCTATAAACTGCTGACAACATGTCTCCGAATTTCCAAGCAATAAATTTTGAATTTATTTTCTGAAAATGAGAAATGGTCAAAATATAAAAAAAACAGTGCTTGCAAACCTTAAATAATACAAAGAAAACAAGTTCATAATCATTTAGAAACAACAATACTAATGTTTTAACTCAGGAAGAACTCCGAAATCAATATTTTGTGGAATAACCATGATTTGTAATCACATCTTTCATGCGTCATGGCATGATTTCCACCAGTCTTTCACACTGCTTTTGGGTGACCTTATGCCACTTCTCGTACAAACATTTAAGCAGTTCTTCTTTGTTTGATGGCTTGTGACAATCCATCATCCTCTTGATTACATTCTATAGGTTCTCAATGGAATTCAAGTCTGGAGATTGGGCTGGCCATGACAGGTCAATCAAGGTCCACCACATCAAATCCCTATCTGTGTGGAATGGCGCATTTTCCTGCTGGAAAAAAACAGTCCTCAGAGTTGGGGAACATTACCTGAGCAGAAGGAATCGACCGTTTTTCCAGGATAACCTTGTATGTGGCTTGTTTCAAACGTCCGTCGCAAAACTTAACCTGGCCAATTCCAGCCTTGCTGAAGCATCCTCAGATCATCACCGATCCTTCACCAAATTTCACAGTGGGTGCAAGACACTGTGGCATTTACGCCTCTCCAGGTCTCTGTCTAACCACTAGATGACCAGGTGTTGGGCAAAGCTGAAAATTAGACTCATCAGAGAAGATTACCATACTCTAGTCCTCTATGGTCCAATCCTTTTGGTCTTTGGCAAACTTCAGCCTGGCTCTCCTTTGCTTCTCATTGATGAAAGGCTTTTTTCTAGCTTTACATGACTTGACTCCTGCCTCTAGGAGCTTGTTACTAACTGTTCTTGAAGTGCACTTCACCCCAGCTGCCATTCCTTTTGTAGGTCACTTGATGTCATCCTGCAGTTGCTGAGTGACATTCGAATAAGATGACGGTCAGCCCGGTCAGTGGAGAGTCATTTTTGCCCTCTGCCAGTCTGTAGCTTTGTTGTCACCAATGTCTGCTGCTTGACCTTGTTGTAATGGACTTCCTTCTTAGAAACTTTAAGGAAGGAGGCAACATGATGTTCACTGTGTCCCTCTGCTAGTAAAGCCAGAATTGAGCCCTTTTTTTCCTCACTCAAGACTTTTCTTTTCAACTCCATTGGCACGGTTAAAGGTTATTTTTCATTCCTATTACTTTTGGGATATTACTAGCACTTGTTTTGCCATCCAGCTTGTCCTATTGCAAGAGGATTGTGAACACCACAGGAGTGTTTTTTATACTTTCCTTTGTTAAATAAGATTTGATTCAGGTGATCACCTAATCAGAAGCACATTAAATAGAATGAAGTGTACTCTGGTTGGAATTCAACTGACACTGGAATGAAATGGTTGTCAGACATGTAGAGAAGCAGATTTTTTATAAAACTGTGCAGTGATCTCTTAATTTTTGCCAGAGCTGTATGTATACACAGTGTGTATATATGAATGCTCAGTATGTGTATACTGTATATGTGCAGTGTGTATTTTGTGTATACAGTGGGGACAGAAAGTATTCAGATCCCTTTCAATTTTTCACTCTTTGAACTTTTTTGAATTTACCAAATGGCTGCAATGAAACAAAGAGTGAAAAATTTAAAGGGGTCCGAACACTTTCCGTACCTACTGTATGTATGTGCAGTACCTGTATATGTATGCACTGTGTGTGTGTGTGTTTATGTATATGTATGCAGTATGCGTGTTTGTGTGTATATATGTATGCGCAGTGTGTGTGTGTGTGTGAATATTGTGTATGCGCAGTGTGTGTGTGTATATTGTGTATATGTATGTGCAGTGTGTGTGTGTATGTGTGTGTGTGTATATATGGTATGTATGCGCAGTGTGTGTACATATGGAATGTATGTGCAGTGTGTGGACATATGGGCTGTATGCGCAGTGTGTGTGTGTACATATGGAATGTATGCGCAGTGTGTGTGTATATATGTTTGCGCTATGTGTGTGTATATGTATGCAGTGTGTGTGTATTGTGTATGCGCAGTGTGTGTATTTTGTGTATATGTATGTGCAGTGTGTGTGTATTGTGTATGCGCAGTGTGTGTATTTTGTGTATATGTATGTGCAGTGTGTGTATATACGGTATGTATGCGCAGTGTGTATATACGGTATGTATGCACAGTGTGTTTATACGGTATGTATGCGCCATGTGCATATATGTATGCGCAGTGTGCATATATATATATATATATATATATATATATATATGCGCAGTGTATGTGTGTATGTATGCGCAGTGTGTGTGTATGTAAGCAGTGTGTGTGTGTATTGTGTATGCGTATGCGCAGTGTATGTGTATATTGTGTATAAGTATGCGCAGTGTGTGTATATTGTGTATGTGTATGCGCAGTGTGTGTATATATGTATGCGCAGTGTGTGTATATATGTATGAGCAGTGTGTGTATATATGTATGCGCAGAGTATGTGTATACTGTATATGTATGCGCAGTGTGTGTGTGTGTGTGTGTGTGTGTGTGTGTGCGCGTTTTAGGACAGTGTTTATATACAGTATGCATGCACAGTGTGTGTGTGTGTAACCTGTCAATACCACACACACACATTTTATTTACACACGTAAAGTGCAGTGCGTGTAGAAGAAGCAGGTTCAATATATCTAAAAATAAATAAAAAATTAATAACAAAATGGACAGAATTCAGACAGGTTTGTGTGTTTGTTGAGTTAATTAAAAGCATCAGTTGTAACTAGACTAATTAACCAGAGTCCTAATGATTCTCCCGCATCCCTGATCAATAGGAACCCAGTGCGAGCGCACTTTTTGTACAATTAACCATATATAACGACACACAGAACAAATCGATTTCCTTGAAATTAGCAGCTGGGAGATGGCCTAGAAAAAACGCCGTTGTTCAATATCGGCCACACAGATCACCAAATCACTCGGCTATGAAAGCATTGCAGACAAAAAAAAGGGACAGATGTTTCTCAAGTGCTTTCGGCCTCGCCGAGTTAGATGGCGTACATGTTCACATTCAGTAATTAAAATATTATCCTTACCCAAATATCAAATCTAATTGAAAATGTAAAATAAGAGAAAAACATTACCCCAGTTTAAAAACAAAAAAATACAAACATTTTAAAACATTTAACAATTCTTTCTCATCAGAGCTAAACATTTTTTTTTTTACAAAAATCTGGACCTAAAAAATGAGATTTTTCCTTTGGAAGGACTCAATACACCTCTGCACTGCATGGGCTGCGGGGGCGCTGTGGGAGAATTGAGCACCCGTTTAATCCCCTCATAGATATGCTATGCTTTGGCTTCGGTCTGTGAGACCTTAAAACAAATAAAAGCTACAAGAAAATGTAAATTTGCTGCAATTAACAAAAGTGTTTTTTAACTCTTTAAAAAGGTACAGTAGCATGAATAAGCATAAAAGAAACACACCTTTTATCAGAGTCCCTTGTAAATGTACTCATACACAGGACAGAGTACAGCCACCCCCTCCCCATAATAATAATAATAAAAAAAAAAAAAAAAAAAAAAATTGGATAAGGAAAAATATACAAATTCCAACTGCTATGAGCGGTACAGATACCTGGTAATAAAAGGTACCACGCGTGTATGTTATTTCCACTCTGAATTATCCCCCCTCATCTAAGGGTCTGGTCCGGGTCAGCGGCGCACAATGTGTGTTCTCTCCATCACAAACTGCCTTTGTCATTGGTTCACAAAAGGATCTGAGCTCAGACAGGACTCTACTTTATTTCGGAGAGGTTATTTCACATTGTGCCATGATAAAAAGACTCCTGCCTCATAAATAAAATTCTCTGCAGGAATCTGATGGTGTCTAAATTTCTCTGCAGCGCCACCACCAGGGACACTGAAGCATTGCACAACACCCACTGCATTGAAAGGGCTGTCCTGTTAATGACGGGATGTGCCGAGTCAGAGACAGGGAGGCGCTGTTGTGGCAGCTCTTCCCCATTTCAGCTCATTGATGGAGGCACTGATTGAGGAATTTCAGTCTATCAAGTAGATAAAGCCAAAAATTGGGAGCAATATTTACTTTTCCTGAATCTGAATGTTCAATCACTACATTTGGAGATTACATTGTGCTCCTGCTGATCAGTTTTCTCTTTTTTTCTTACTAAAGACAGAGAAGAGGGGAGATGCTCCTGCTGCAGCCACTTGTCTAAAAGGCACAAACAAGACAGTGAGGAGAAGAAGTGGGACAATGAGGAGAAAGAGGGGGAGAGTGAGAAGAAGAAGAGGGAAAGTGAGGAGAAGAAGAGGGAAAGTGAGGAGAACAAGAGGGAAAGTGAGGAGAACAAGAGGGAAAGTGAGGAGAACAAGGGGTAAAGCGAGGAGAACAAGGGGTAAAGTGAGGAGAACAAGGGGTAAAGTGAGGAGAACAAGGGGTAAAGTGAGGAGAACAAGGGGTAAAGTGAGGAGAACAAGGGGTAAAGTGAGGAGAACAAGGGGTAAAGTGAGGAGAACAAGGGGTAACATGAGGAAAAGAAGGGACAGAGAAGAAGAAGGGGGACACTGAGGAGAAGGGATAGTGGGGAGAAGGGGAACAGTGAACAGAATAAGGGGGGACAGTAAGGAGAAGAAGAGGGAAAGTGAGGAGAAGAAGATGGAAAGTGAGGAGAACAAGGGGTAAAGTGAGGAGAACAAGGGGTAAAGTGAGGAGAACAAGGGGTAAAGTGAGGAGAACAAGGGGTAAAGTGAGGAGAACAAGGGGTAACATGAGGAAAAGAAGGGACAGTGAGAAGAAGGGGGACACAGAGGAGAAGCGATAGTGAGGAGAAGGGGAACAGTGAACAGAATAAGGGGGGACAGTAAGGAGAAGGAGAGGGAAAGTGAGGAGAAGAAGGGGTAAAGTGAGGAGAAGAAGGGGTAAAGTGAGGAGAAGAAGGGGTAAAGTGAGGAGAAGAAGGGGTAAAGTGAGGAGAAGAAGGGGTAAAGTGAGGAGAAGAAGGGGTAAAGTGAGGAGAAGAAGGGGTAAAGTGAGGAGAAGAAGGGGTAAAGTGAGGAGAAGAAGGGGGACAGAGAGGAGAAGTAGAGGGACAGTGAGGAGAAGAAGAGGGACAGTGAGGATAAGAAGGGGGACAGTGAGGAGAAGAGGGACAGTGAGGAGAAGAAGGGGGACAGTGAGGAGAAGAAGGGACAGTGAGGAGAAGAAGGGGGACAGTGAGGAGAAGAAGGGGGACAGTGAGGAGAAGAAGGGGGACAGTGAGGAGAAGAAGGGAGACAGTGAGGAGAAGAAGGGAGACAGTGAGGAGAAGAAGGGGAACAGTGAGGAGAAGAGGGAAAGTGAAAAGAAGAGGGAAAGTGAGGAGAAGAAGGGGGACAGTGAGGAGAAGAAGAGGAAAAGTGAGGAGGAGAAGAAGAGGGAAAGTGAGGAGGAGAAGGGGTAAAGTGAGGAGGAGAAGAAGGGGTAAAGTGAGGAGGAGAAGAAGGGGTAAAGTGAGCAGAAGAAGGGGGACCGTGAGGAGAAGAAGGGGGACCGTGAGGAGAAGAAGAGGGAAAGTGAGGAGACGAAGAGGGAAAGTGAGGAGACGAAGGGGTAAAGTAAGGAGAAGAAGGGGTAAAGTGAGGAGAAGAAGGGGGACAGTGAGGAGAAGAAGGGAGACAGTGAGGAGAAGAAGGGGAACAGTGAGGAGAAGAGGGAAAGTGAAAAGAAGAGGGAAAGTGAGGAGAAGAAGGGGGACAGTGAGGAGAAGAAGAGGAAAAGTGAGGAGGAGAAGAAGAGGGAAAGTGAGGAGGAGAAGGGGTAAAGTGAGGAGGAGAAGAAGGGGTAAAGTGAGGAGGAGAAGAAGGGGTAAAGTGAGCAGAAGAAGGGGGACCGTGAGGAGAAGAAGGGGGACCGTGAGGAGAAGAAGAGGGAAAGTGAGGAGACGAAGAGGGAAAGTGAGGAGACGAAGGGGTAAAGTAAGGAGAAGAAGGGGTAAAGTGAGGAGAAGAAGGGGGACAGTGAGGAGAAAAATGTGGACAGTGCGGAGATGAAGGGGGACAGTGAGGAGAAGAAGGGGGACAGTGAGGATAAGAAGGGGGACAGTGAGGAGAAGAAGGGGGACAGTGAGGAGAAGAAGGGGGACAGTGAGGAGAAGAAGGGGGACAGTGAGGAGAAGAAGGGGGACAGTGAGGAGAAGAAGGGGGACAGTGAGGAGAAGAAGGGGGACAGTGAGGAGAAGAAGGGGGACAGTGAGGAGAAGAAGGGGGACAGTGAGGAGAAGAAGGGGGACAGTGAGGAGAAGAAGGGGGACAGTGAGGAGAAGAAGGGGGACAGTGAGGAGAAGAAGGGGGACAGTGAGGAGAAGAAGGGGGACCGTAAAGAGAAGAAGGGGGACCGTAAGGAGAAGAAGGGGGACCGTGAGGAAAAGAAGGGGGACCGTGAGGAAAAGAAGGGGGACACGGCTGCTAGGACACACAGTTTTCTTAATAGATTTGCAGCATTAGTATATTTATATATTTTATTTCTGCAGTTTCATGTTCCTGTAATTGTGCATGGATGTAGATTTTGTGGACAAGACATAAGTATATAAATAAGAGAAAAAAAGGGGACATGTATATACTGTAGTACTGACAACATTCCTAATATAAAAGTGGAAAACCCCATAATTCACGATTGGGTGTTAAACACCCCTCCTGCTATATACCCTCTTAATTCTCTTACAGAATTTGTACATTTATTTCTATTGTCAACAGACTTAAAAGGAATCTGTCAGTAGTCTTGAGCGCAGTAACCTACAAACAGTGTGAGGTTGGCGCCGTTGCACTGATTAATACTGATGGCGCCGCCATCTTGAAGGAGGAAATTGTTTCTCTCTCTACAAAGATGGCGCCGCCAGCGCCTGTGCAGTAGCAGCTATCAGATCACCAATAGCTGCTACTGCACAGGCGCCATTTTCAAAACAGATTTTTTTTTTGTTTTAACGAATTTCAGGATAACCTCAAACAAATGAATTATATACACATTATAGATGCAATCAGACCACTGCCGAAGGGGATTTTTTTTCACAAGATATAAATATAATATTCATTATGTAAATTAGGTGGCAGGTCAGTGAGGGATCAGTGACCTGATCAGAAGCCATCAGTATGAATACCTAATCAGAACACCACATGAAGACCCCCCACAGGCTGCCTCGGAGCCTGAGCATATCATTAAGTAAAAACTAAAAATAAAAATTACACAACAATCAAAAGACGGATTTCATCACCAGGTACCAGTGTAATCAGTAGAACGGCGCCGACCTGATAGTGTCTGTAGGTTACTCTGCACATTCCTGCTGACAGGTTCCCTTTAAAGAGAATTAAAACATGGTGAACGCCGTATTACCGTGAAAGGGACAAAGGTTGGGGCTTCAGAGGCGGCAGGAGTGCGTCTCATTTATCTTTATATTTTGCTATTATTCTGGTCCTGACATTTTTAGCCTGCGCAATACTCATCAGGGTGTATGCACGTCTCCAGAACCGCTTAGTTACTTGCATACAGCACGTATTTACCTGGTTTATTCCAGTTTTTAAAATGCTGGATCACAACTTCTTCTAACTTCTTCAGCTTTGGGTGACTGTAGATAACCGGTTTCTTGACATCAGACCCTAGAAGAGGACAGGGGTTACAAGGTCATCCTATAAGAACTCAATACATCTACAGTCTGGAGCTATCCCTGCTGTGTAAAGATATCCTGTTAAGATATGCTATGACTGGTGGACACCTATCAATCCTAAGAATGATTTATTGTGGACCCCTTTATTGTCTTAAAACCTTTATTTAAAGGGCTGCGGTGGTGATGTCCTGTCTACAATATGTGACCGCTGCAGCCAGTCAGTGATCTTGTGCTGTCTACCTTAGTATGTCCACCAGTGGTCACGCGCTGTAGTCACCCCTATGAAAAATCAGATTCCAGCTGCCTTCAACCACCACTAGGGGGAGCTAGGTAGCTTACTGCATATCTATATATATAATTGTCTAATGTCCACTTCCGTCTGTTTGTCTCTGTCTGTCTGTCACGGAAATCCCGCGTCGCTGATTGGTTGCAGCCGGCTGGGCGCAACCAATCAGCAACAGGCACAGTCCGGCCGCGAATTGGCCCCTCCCTACTCCCCTCCAGTCAGCGCCCACATAGCGTTTTAGTAGTCCTTTAACGCGGTCATTAACCCTGTAAGTGTGACCAACTATTTACTATTGATGCTGCCTATGCAGCATCAATAGTAAAAACATATCATGTTAAAAATAATAATAAAAAAAAAAAATCATTATATTCTCACCTTCCGGCATCCGCGGCAGCCTTTCCCGCTCCGCACGACGCTCCGGTCCAAAGAATGCATTGCGGCAATGACCCTAGATGACGTAGCGGTCTCGCGAGACCACTATATCATCACGGGTTATTGCCGCAAAGCATTACTGGGAACTGAGCGTCGCGAGGAGCATCGCTAAAGGCCTGGGCTGGATCCGGGGTCCGCTGGAAGGTGAGTATATAACTATTTTTTTATTTTAATTCTTTTTTTAAACAGGGATATGGTGCCCACATTGCTGTATACTACGTGGGCTGTGTTAGATACTGCGTGGGCTGTGTTAGATACTGCGTGGGATGTGTTAGATACTACGTGGGCTGTGTTAGATACTGCGTGGGCTGTGTTAGATACTATGTCGCTGTGCTATATACTACGCGGGCTCTATTATATACTACGTGGGCTGTACAATATACTACGTGGGCTGGACAATATACTACGTGGGCTGTGCTATATACTACGTGGGCTGTGCTATATACTACGTGGGTTGTGTTATATACTGCGTGGGCTGTGCTATACACTGCGTGGGCTGTGTTGTATACTGTGTGGGCTGTGCTATGTACTACGTGGGCTGTGCTATGTACTGCGTGGACTGTGTTATATACTGCATGGGCTGTGCTATATACTACGTGGCTGTGCTATATACTACGTGGCTGTGCTATATACTACGTGGCTGTGCTATATACTACGTGGCTGTGCTATATACTACGTGGCTGTGCTATATACTACGTGGCTGTGCTATATACTACGTGGCTGTGCTATATACTACGTGGCTGTGCTATATACTACGTGGCTGTGCTATATACTACGTGGCTGTGCTATATACTACGTGGCTGTGCTATATACTACGTGGCTGTGCTATATACTACGTGGCTGTGCTATATACTACGTGGCTGTGCTATATACTACGTGGCTGTGCTACATACTACGTGGCTGTGCCATATACTACGTGGCTGTGCCATATACTACGTGGCTGTGCCATATACTACGTGGCTGTGCCATATACTACGTGGCTGTGCCATATACTACGTGGCTGTGCCATATACTACGTGGCTGTGCCATATACTACGTGGCTGTGCTATATACTACGTGGCTGTGCTATATACTACGTGGCTGTGCTATATACTACGTAGCAGTGCTATATACTACGTAGCAGTGCTATATACTACGTGGCTGTGCTATATACTACGTAGCAGTGCTATATACTACGTGGCTGTGCTATATACTACGGGGCTGTGCTATATACTACGGGGCTGTGCTATATACTACGGGGCTGTGCTATATACTACGTGGCTGTGCTATATACTACGTGGCTGTGCAATATACTACGTGGCTGTGCAATATACTACGTGGCTGTGCTATATACTACGTGGCTGTGCTATATGCTACGTGGTTGTGCTATATACTACGTGGCTGCTATATACTACGTGGCTGTGCTATATACTACGTGGGCTGTGTTATATGCTACATGGGCTGTGAGACTCTTTCGCCCGGGGCCCTCAAAAACCTGCAGCTGGCCCTGGCTTCACTGATTGATTGTTCGCGGCCGGCCGGGCACGACCAGCGACAGACGCAGTCCGCCGTGAATTGGAGTGGGATTTGAACCACGCTTCGCTAATTGGTTGCGCCTGGCCAGCCGAATCCTGTGTATTCATTGCATTATTCTGAAATCTTCATAAACTACATACATATTCTAGAATACCTGATGTGTTAGAATCGGGCCACCATCTAGTGCTAGTATAAGGCTACTAGCTATTGAACCCGTTCTACGCCCGGGTGGCGAGCATTTATATGGGTATATGGTCTCCATCCTGGTATGTGCTGCTCCATCCTGTGCCCCCATCCTGTCATGTGCTGCTCCCATCCTGCGCCCCCGTTCTGTCATGTGCTGCTCCCATCCTGCGCCTCCATTCTGTCATTTGCAGCTCCCATCCTGTCATTTGCTGCTCCCATCCTTCGCCCGTTCTGTCATTTGCTGCTCCCATCCTGCGTCCCCGTTCTGTCATGTGCTGCTGCCATCCTGCGCCCGTTCTGTCATGTGCTGCTGCCATCCTGCGCCCGTTCTGTCATGTGCTGCTGCCATCCTGCGCCCGTTCTGTCATGTGCTGCTGCCATCCTGCGCCCCCACTGTCATGTGCTGCTGCCATCCTGCGCCCGTTCTGTCATGTGCTGCTGCCATCCTGCGCCCGTTCTGTCATGTGCTGCTGCCATCCTGCGCCCGTTCTGTCATGTGCTGCTGCCATCCTTCGCCCGTTCTGTCATGTGCTGCGGCCATCCTGCGCCCGTTCTGTCAAGTGCTGCGGCCATCCTGCGCCCGTTCTGTCATGTGCTGCTGCCATCCTGCGCCCGTTCTGTCATGTGTTGCGGCCATCCTGCGCCCGTTCTGTCATGTGCTGCTGCCATCCTGCGCCCGTTCTGTCATGTGCTGCGGCCATCCTGCGCCCGTTCTGACATGTGCTGCGGCCATCCTGCGCCCGTTCTGTCATGTGCTGCTGCCATCCTGCGCCCGTTCTGTCATGTGCTGCTGCCATCCTGCGCCCGTTCTGTCATGTGCTGCTGCCATCCTGCGCCCGTTCTGTCATGTGCTGCTGCCATCCTGCGCCCGTTCTGTCATGTGCTGCTGCCATCCTGCGCCCGTTCTGTCATGTGCTGCGGCCATCCTGCGCCCGTTCTGTCATGTGCTGCGGCCATCCTGCGCCCGTTCTGTCATGTGCTGCTCCCATCCTGTCATGTGCTGCGGCCATCCTGCGCCCGTTCTGTCATGTGCTGCTGCCATCCTGCGCCCGTTCTGTCATGTGCTGCTGCCATCCTGCGCCACCATTGTATTATATGCCCCCCGCTCCAGTGTGTATGCCCCCGAATGCTGCTGCCATATAAAAAAAAAAAAAAAATACCATACTCACCTATCGTCCGGCTCCACTGCAGGTATGTCTTCAAGAAAATGGCGCCGGAAAGCGGGGACTGCGCAGGCGCCGATTCCGGCAGCAGGAATCGGCGCCTGCGCAGTCCGCGCTTTCCGGCGCCATTTTCTTGAAGACACACCTGCAGTGGAGCCGGAGTGTGTCTTCAAGAAAATGGCGCCGGAAAGCGCGGACTGCGCAGGCGCCGATTCCGGCAGCAGGAATCGGCGCCTGCGCAGTCCGCGCCCTCCGGAGCCGGGAGCAGAGGAGCCGGGAGACGGAGCCGCAAGCAGCGCTGGAACCGGGAAAGGTGAGTATACTTACCCTCCCTCCTGGCGGTCCCTGACTCTCCGGTGGAGATCGCGGTATGCGTTCAGTGCTTACGCATACCGCGATCTCCCGGGAGCGTCGCTCTGTGAGGCCCAGACTGCGCCGGCGCTTGCGCTTGCGCAGTCTATAGAGGCTTCGGACAGAGTGACGCTCCCAGCGTTATATTATAGATGTGCACACGTCATGATTTTCTGCAGAATTTTCCTGAACAAGACCGAACTTTTTCTGCAGGAAATCCGCATGCGTCTTTTTCGCGTTTTTCCGGAGCTTCCCAAAGCATTAAATTGCAGCAAAAACGCGAAAAATTTGCAAAATTAATGAACATGCTGCGTTTTTTACCGCGATGTGTTTTTTTTCACAGAAAAAAAACGCATCATGTGCACAAAAATTGCAGAATGCATTACAAATGATGGGATGCTTATGTATGCATTTTTTCCCGTGGAAAACGGACGAAAAAACGCGAAAAATCCTGAACGTGTGCACATAGCCTAATTGTGATCAATATATGACAAGTCTTGCCATGACACCAGGATTCAATTGATCCATTTCATACAGTATACACTGCAGACCAAGTGCAGCCAATCAGGAATGCTACACAGCCGGGAAAGCTGATCGTAGAGGGGGATTAACTGCAGTATTGGGATTTCCTGGGCAGCGAGGTATAGATGTATAGGATCACATCCAGGCGCAGAGCCGGATTTACAATCAGATTAACCCACAAAGTAATGTCTTGTAAATTGCTGATTTCAAAGTAAGCTGAATTAAGGGGGTCTTGGAATAAAGACGGCGTGATCATCCTGCTGTGCAGAGCGCTACTGCAGGACATTTTCCACTGCAGAGAAATAGAATAGGACCCTGAGACGCTGGTCACGTCTAAAGAACCAAAGCGCTGTGACCCTCCTCCTACATGTTGGCTCTTCTTCTGATTACTAGGCCCTGCACAAAGTCATCATTGTGGAGCGACGCACACATGACGTTATACTGGGCCTACTAATCAGAGGAGGCTCCTGGGATGACTACCAACATGGCCGCTGGACCAGGGTCCTGCAAATATTTTTGCTCAACCCTAAACTCTGAAGTAAAATTAAATGTGAAGTGAAACATGAGAATTTATAGGCCGACACAATGCATACAGCTCCAGACAGCACCTTTACTGCAGCACACAGAGGCATGGTCCCTGTATGGCCTCTGCATGGTCATTCACCAGTTTGGCCCATAGCCATCTCTTTTAACGTCTTCATACAGTTAGGTCCATACATATTTGGACAGAGACAACATTTTTCTAATTTTGGTTGTAGACATTACCACAATGAATTTTAAACAAAACAATACAGTTGAAGTTCAGACTTTCAGCTTTCATATGAGGGTATCCACATTAAAATTGGATAAAGAATTTAGGAGTTTCAGCTCCTTAACATGTGCCACCCTGTTTTTAAAGGGGCCAAAAGTAATTGGACAATTGACTTCAAGGCTATTTCATGGACAGGTGTGGGCAATCCTTTCGTCATTCTCAATTAAGCAGATAAAAGGCCTGGAGTTGATTTGAGGTGTGGTGCTTGCATTTGGAAGGTTTTGCTGTGAAGTAAACATGCGGTCAAAGGAGCTCTCCATGCAGGTGAAACAAGCCTTCCTTAAGCTGCGAAAACAGAAAAAACCCATCCGAGAAATTGCTACAATATTAGGAGAGGCAAAATCTACAGTTTGGTACATCCTGAGAAAGAAAGAAAGCACTGGTGAACTCACCAATGCAAAAAGACCTGGGCGCCCACGGAAGACAACAGTGGTGGATGATGGCAGAATGATCTCCATGGTGAAGAGAAACCCCTTCACAACAACCAACCAAGTGAACAACACTCTCCAGGAGGTAGGCGTATCAATATCCAAATCTACCATAAAGAGAAGACTGCATGAAAGTAAATACAGAGGGTTCACTGCACGGTGCAAGCCACTCATAAGCCTCAAGAATAAAAAGGCTAGACTGGACTTTGCTAAAAAACATCTAAAAAAGCCAGCACAGTTCTGGAAGAACATTCTTTGGACAGATGAAGCCAAGATCAACCTCTACCAGAATGATGGAAAGAGAAAAGTATGGCGAAGGCGTGGTATAGCTCATGATCCAAAGCATACCACCTCATCTGTAAAACACGGCGGAGGCAGTGTGATGGCTTGGGCATGCATGGCTGCCAGTGGCACTGGGTCACTAGTGTTTATTGATGATGTGACACAGGACAGAAGCAGCCGAATGAATTCTGAGGTATTCAGAGCCATACTGTGTGCTCAGATCCAGCCAAATGCAGCAAAACGGATTGGTCGTCGTTTCATACTACAGATGGACAATGACCCAAAACATTAAGCCAAAGCAACCCAGGAGTTTATTAAAGCAAAGAAGTGGAATATTCTTGAATGGCCAAGTCAGTCATCTGATCTCAACCCAACTGAGCATGGATTTCACTTGTTAAAGACTAAACTTTAGACAGAAAAGCCCAGAAACAAACAGCAACTGAAAACCACCGCAGTGAAGGCCTGGCAGAGCATCAAAAAGGAGGAAACACAGCGTCTGGTGATGTCCATGAGTTCAAGACTTCAGGCAGTCATTGCCAACAAAGGGTTTTCAACCAAGTACTAAAATGAACATTTTATTTAAAATTATTGAATCTGTCCAATTACTTTTGGCCCCTTTAAAAACAGGGTGGCACGTGTTAAGGAGCTGAAACTCCTAAACCCTTCATCCAATTTTAATGTGGATACCCTCAAATGAAAACTGAAAGTCTGAACTTCAAGTGCATCTGAATTGTTTTGTTTAAAATTCTTTGTGGTAATGTCTATAACCAAAATTAGAAAAATGTTGTCTCTGTCCAAATATATATGGACCTAACTGTACATATGCACGCTTGTCGAGGCAGAGTATACGCGTGTTTTTTTTAATAGGGATAGAGCAGTAACCCGCTGAAGTCATCTCTAGCGGTGGTTTATCTCCCTGGAACACAAAAGGACCCCTTTCCGACTATTCTGCCCGGTGTAGATGTCGTTGTCGGGCCTGTTTCATACATACCATTACCAGATGCAAACATGGACTCCAGATTCTGGTAAA
Source organism: Ranitomeya imitator (assembly GCF_032444005.1). NCBI lineage: Eukaryota > Metazoa > Chordata > Amphibia > Anura > Dendrobatidae > Ranitomeya > Ranitomeya imitator. The sequence continues at coordinate 752,646,894 of NC_091282.1, read as the reverse complement.
GACTCATGAAGTCGGCATTTCTGCCGAGCTCATTTCTTGCCCGACTCATCCCTGTTGGAAAAAAAAAAAACTCTTATAAAAAGATCAAAAGCCATAAAACCCGTAAAAACAGGCTAATGCGATGTAAGCTGTGCGGGGCTTTCGTGACCACCATGGAACTCTCTGGACAGAGCTGCTACGCTCTTTGATACCAGGTTACCTACTAATTAATTTTGTGATCCATCTTATCTCAGTTTCTGGATACAGAGCTCCAAATCTCCTGCACAGACTTTGAATAAAAGCCTGTCTGCCTGCTGCCACCACTAGGGGGAGCTTTTTTTGCATCGGACTATATTATAAAGTGCAGTGCACACACTCACCTTTGGAGCCGTCCATTATGGAGCGCAGGTAGTAGAACAGAGAACGGGTTCCCATCTGCTGCAGCAGCTCGTAGCCATGATATAGACTTATACAAAGTGCAAAGTCTCCCTCCACCACTCCCATCTGAGCCCCCTGAATAAAACATCAGAGCAAAAAAAAAAAGCACATCTGTGAGGGGTTGATGATTTTATGTTTTGACATTAATTGTATGCATTTTGGGCTAAAAATAATTTTTGCATTTGGGTTTTATTAAAAGTTTTGCACTGTTTGCCTATGTAGCATAGCTGGCTAAAAAAAAGGGAAGAAGCCAGCACTGCTTATGGTCAGAACGCAATAACTGAAGTGCAATTGCACATAAATTCTAACTGTATTTCAAATATGAGACATTTAGCAAACAATTGATCAATTCTTTGAGCTACCCCGCCACTTCACGGCAATCTCATAATGGGGCAGTCCTAATCTTCGTATTTTATTTACGTTGTGCCATTATGGCTTCCTGAATGTATAAAAAAAAAAAAAAAAAAAAAAGGACCACATTAAATGCGAACTGTACCTGGAGCATTTTCAGAATCACTCCCTTGGTGCCAGGAAAGGCAAGCGCAGGTAAAGGCCGATCAGGTCCAGTGCGGACATTTCAGATCTGGCTTCCACACTGCCAAACCCGCACCAAAGATGAAGGGTGAGACAGGCTGAGACACAGGTGCACAATTAACTTGAGCCTGAGGCGGGGCAGGGCTGCTGTGTGTGTGCACAGCAGCCTATCAATCACAGTGAACACAGAAAGAATGGCGCACATAACCCAGCGTGCACGGCAACAGTGGTGGTCAGCCACATACCAATGCAAAGCAAAAAAAAGGGAAGAAGCCAGCACTGCTTATGGTCAGAAGTGGCGGGGTAGCTCAAAGAATTGATCAATTGTTTGCTAAATGTCTCATATTTGAAATACAGTTAGAATTTATGTGCAATTGCACTTCAGTTATTGCGTTCTGACCATAAGCAGTGCTGGCTTCTTCCCTTTTTTTTGCTTTGCATTGGTATGTGGCTGACCACCACTGTTGCCGTGCACGCTGGGTTATGTGCGCCATTCTTTCTGTGTTCACTGTGATTGATAGGCTGCTGTGCACACACACAGCAGCCCTGCCCCGCCTCAGGCTCAAGTTAGTTGTGCACCTGTGTCTCAGCCTGTCTCACCCTCCATCTTTGGTGCGGGTTTGTCAGTGTGGAAGCCAGATCTGAAATGTCCGCACTGGACCTGATCGGCCTTTACCTGCGCTTGCCTTTCCTGGCACCAAGGGAGTGATTCTGAAAATGCTCCAGGTACAGTTCGCATTTAATGTGGTCCTTTTTTTTTTTTTTTTATACATTCAGGAAGCCATAATGGCACAACGTAAATAAAATACGAAGATTAGGACTGCCCCATTATGAGATTGCCGTGAAGTGGCGGGGTAGCTCAAAGAATTGATCAATTGTTTGCTAAATGTCTCATATTTGAAATACAGTTAGAATTTATGTGCAATTGCACTTCAGTTATTGCGTTCTGACCATAAGTAGTGCTGGCTTCTTCCCTTTTTTTTGCTTTGCATTGGTATGTGGCTGACCACCACTGTTGCCGTGCACGCTGGGTTATGTGCGCCATTCTTTCTGTGTTCACTGTGATTGATAGGCTGCTGTGCACACACACAGCAGCCCTGCCCCGCCTCAGGCTCAAGTTAGTTGTGCACCTGTGTCTCAGCCTGTCTCACCCTTCATCTTTGGTGCGGGTTTGTCAGTGTGGAAGCCAGATCTGAAATGTCCGCACTGGACCTGATCGGCCTTTACCTGCGCTTGCCTTTCCTGGCACCAAGGGAGTGATTCTGAAAATGCTCCAGGTACAGTTCGCATTTAATGTGGTCCTTTTTTTTTTTTTTTTTTTTTTATACATTCAGGAAGCCATAATGGCACAACGTAAATAAAATACGAAGATTAGGACTGCCCCATTATGAGAATGCCGTGAAGTGGCGGGGTAGCTCAAAGAATTGATCAATTGTTTGCTAAATGTCTCATATTTGAAATACAGTTAGAATTTATGTGCAATTGCACTTCAGTTATTGCATTCTGACCATAAGCAGTGCTGGCTTCTTCCCTTTTTTTTGCTTAGCATAGCTGGCTGCAGAATGAGCTAACTGAGAATGTGTCAGTGAGCGGCTATGAAGGTCTGATGGGGAATTTGTAACAAAGAGCCTGTAAAAGCCAAAATGGAGCAAAACGTTTAATGAAACCCATTGCAAAAATAATTTTTTGTCCCAAATATCTGTTTAAGTTTTTTTTTTAAAAAAATTTAAATGACAAAAAGGTTGACAACCCCTGGGAAAAACATGGCTGCTATTCTTCCAAAACCAACAATAATTTGTTTCTTAAAATGATAGAATTCCTTAAGGGCGGGAGCCCCCCCTAAACATGCTGATGGGGGACAGAGCAGATATGATCACTTACCACTATGTTAGATGGGGGGTTCTTTCTGAACTGATCTCGACACAGAATGATTTGGTATTTCGTGAGGTTGGGGATCTCTCGTCGCGTCAACACGTTGTTTTGTATCAGACGCCCGGCAAAGGTCTCCAGGACCTGGAGGAAAAATGGCAAGATATAAAGTCTGAGTAAGCGGGAAAAACAAGACGAAATGCAACTTTAAAAAAGGGATTTAAGTAAATCTATGCAGTGACTGCAGACTGGCGAATCCTGACAGTGTGCATTACACTCAATTGCCAGATCGGAGGGGCATCACGTGAAGTGATCTGGATATTGGTAGTCACGTGCCGACTAGATTCTCATCAGCTTCTCTCTATATTCTGTTGCAAAACACAAACTGCATTCCTGCTTGATCAGAAAATTGAGGAAAATCCTGACATTGGTGAATCCTGACAGTGTGCATCATGCACAATCTGCAGCAATGGAGAGCGGCTGCAGAAATTTATTTAAAGCCTGGAAGATCTCTTAACCCCTTAGTGACCGAGCCAAATTTTTGAAATCTGACCAGTGTCACTTTACGTGGTAATAACTCTGCAACGCTTCAACAAATCCCAGTGATTTTGAGATTGTTTTTTCGTGACACATTATACTTTATGATAATGGTAAATTTTGTTCAACATTTTTTGTGTTTATTTATAAAAAATATCAAAAATTTGAGAAAAATGTTAAAAAATTAGCAATTTTCTAAATTTGAATGATTATCCCTTTAATCCAGATAGTTATACAACAGCAAACCATTAATAAATAACATTTCCCACTTGTCTGCTTTACATCAGCACCATTTGTAAAATGTTATTTTATTTTGTTAGCATTTTAGGAGGTTTAAAAATGTAGCAGCAATTTTTCATTTTTTCAAAGAAATTTACCAAATTTATTTTTTTAGGGACTTATCCATGTTTGAAGTGACTTTAGGGGTCCCATATATTGGGAAACCCACAAACGTGATACCATTTTAAAAACAGCACCCCAAAACATATTGAAAACTGCTGTCAGGTAGTTTATTAACCCTTCAGGTGCTTTACAGGAATTAATGCAAAGTGGCATGACAGAAATTAAAATGTGTATTTTTGCCACCTAAATGTTGCTAACTTCTAAACAGATTACTAAAGCCGTCAGACTCTAAGGCCGCTATTTGGTCATGAATTGCCATGGCAAACATCAGGACAACAAAATCATGATCTGAGGGCACCAATTGTGACAAAGAAGAAGCCCCCACACTCTGTTAACCATTTATAATGATGTAGTCACAATTGACAGCAGCATCTAAGGGGTTAAACAGATTTAGATGGTGCAAATACGGATTGTGGCTGGTACAGCAAGTTGTCAGCTATAGTGTACAGCCGACAGCTGCTGGATTGTCACCTGTATGGGGAGGCTATTCTCTTATATCTCAGGTCAGTTAAAAGACGTATTGGCGGTCATTAAGGGGTTAAAATAAGTGATAAATGAGCCGTATTCGCCATAGGAATCAAGACTATTTGTAAAGTCACTTTATTGCTATATTTTTTGTAGTCTCTAAATCCTGACCAGATGAGGCCGTGATCACAGAGCTGCTTTTTGGTACAGTGTATCAGTGTAGCCGGATCTATCCATAGGTAGACAATCTTTCCCTACTCTGAGTCTTGGGTTTGAGTATGAAAACACACATGTTAGAAACACTATAAGACAATGTTGTGTCCGCCTTGGAGAGAAGACTGCCTGTAATTTGGGGAATCGGGTTGTGATTAAGATAACTGCAGACATGATTACCATACAGTCCAGCATTTGTACAGTTCGTCCTCTTCACTAATTTCATGTTCTGCCATCAGTGTAGGAAGAAAATTATTACAAGCCAGAAAAAAATAAAATAAAATTGTCTGAGCCTCTCGAGTGCTGCATTAGCACATAGAAAATGTAAGAAAGTCGATTACACAAGGAATAGTCCTAATATCAGAGCAGAAAGGTTTGTGAAGTTATTCAATGCACTCAATACAAAATACAAAGACACAACCACGGATAACATATGCGCCCATACATCATGAATGCTTAAAGAGGTGCTGTCACATACTCTAAAGAAAACAAAAAATTGGTTAAATACCCTGCAAAAAACAAACAAAAAAAAATAAAACACAAGATCCCTAGATGCCACCATTTTCCTTTTTGTTCGGTGTGGCTTCATTGCAGAGATATTCACATTTGTTGTTTTTGGAGCGTGGCATGTGAAATCTCTGCTTGCAGTCCACCTGGGTGTTTCTTCAGATTCTTCTCCGGGGCGTGCGGGCTTTCAACCCTCCCTGCCAAGCACAAGACGGCAGCTGAGTGAGCTGTGATTGGAAGCTTCTGGGAAAGGTAGGCGGTGAAAATGCAGGCCCCCCAGAAAAGACAATGAAGAAATGCCCAGGTGAACTGTAAGCAGAAACCTCACATGATGCACGCCAAACGCCACAAATGCAAATATCTTTGCATTGGGGCTTTGCAGCACAAAAAGGAAAACAGTGGCAGAATCAAGGGAGTTTCAAGATTCTTACAGGAGAACTACCTCAAATTCTTTTGCACAGGTGATTGGTCCTCTTTAATCAGATTATCTTGCACTAGAAGACACAGTGCATCCATTCAATCAAATAGGACATTGGTTAAAGAAAAAAAAAAAAAGAGGTTGCTCAGGATTGTAGAAAAAAAACTTTTGCCTAGCCTACCAGCCAATTCTGGTATTGCAGCTCATCCTCATTCAAGCAAATGCTGCAATACCGGACACACCAAAGTCCAGAGTGGTTTATTATTGAAGAAGGGCAGACCTTTTTTAGACTAAAAATGCAAAATCTTCAAATCACTATGTAAAAACTATGACCAGGTTCTTCCCTTTTGTCCAGATTTCTGTCCATTGCCTGTTGTGAGGTTTAATCAGTCCCTAGGAGAGATGGATTACAGGAAGCAGGGGCGGGCCTACGCCTCGCCACAAGAAGCAAGGGTGGGTCTGCGACTCGCCACAAGAAGCGAGGGCAGGACTGCGACTCGCCATAAGAAGCGAGGGCGGGCCTGCGACTCGTCACAAGAAGCGAGGGCGGGCCTGCGACTCGCCACAAGACGCGAGGGCGTGCCTGCGACTCGCCACAAGAAGCGAGGGCGGGATTGCGACTCGCCACAAGAAGCGAGGGCGGGCCTGCGACTCGCCACAAGAAGCGAGGGCGGGCCTGCGCCTCGTCACAAGAAGCGAGGGTGGGCCTGCGACTCGCCACAAGAAGCGAGGGCGGGCCTGCGCCTCGTCACAAGAAGCGAGGGTGGGCCTGCGACTCGCCACAAGAAGGGAGGGCGGGCCTGCGATTCGCCACAAGAAGTGAGGGCGGGCCTGCGACTCGCCACAAGAAGCGAGGGCGGGTCTGTGACTCGCCACAAGAAGTGAGGGCGGGTCTGTGACTCGCCACAAGAAGCGAGGGCGGGCCTGCGACTCGCCACAAGAAGCGAGGGCGGGTCTGTGACTCGCCACAATAAGCGAGGGCGGGCCTGCGACTCGCCACAAGAAGCGAGGGCGGGTCTGTGACTCGCCACAAGAAGCGAGGGCGGGCCTGCATCTCTGCTTCTGTCTGCATGTTAGTCAAACTGCATACAGAAATAGCAGATGCAGGCAAGCTGGACACTGGCAGTAGCAATGCATGTAGGAAAGTTCAAACACTCTGGCAGAATGCGGATAAAACGGCATCTCCCACTGAAAAGGAGTAAACGGTAAATTACAGAGTAGGACAATCAGTAAAATTCCCGACATATTATATTACTTTGCGCATCAAGGAGTTTGATCTAGTTGTGCAAGGGTGAAGACAGCAAGACCAAGTTTTACTTTGGGTTTCTTGTGAATGCACAGGTACACTTTCGGCAATGCCACATGATGATCAGATTTTGCATAGATCTAAGACATAGTATGGGATTGTAAATAATGCTTTCTTTGAGGCAAAACATAGTAAAAAAAAAAAAAAAAAACAGGCAGGGAAATGTTTTATCTCACAAAAGAGAATAAACTGTGACCCTGTGCTATCCTGTCTTCTCTTTTGCCTCCTCCCTGCCCAGGAGCTGTGGTATGATCAGACCATGTTCCTGTACGATCAGACACGGCCATTACACAGTACACAGCAGGGGCACATTTATAAGATTATCTCAGCACAGGAACATTTTATTTAAACACATCCAATTGTGGAAATTATTATTATTCCAAGATGTACTAATTAAAAGCAACTTTAAAATTAACTTTGTTGGTGGGTAAACCCCTTTAATTGACCCGTGGCTGATATAATATAGGCGAAGGGTAGTAAGAAGGTATAGGCTGGATATGGCGAGTACATCCCCCGATTACATGTATTCCCCAGCTCTTCACATTATATAAAGCCTTATAGGATGGAGCCATTAGGAAATGAAAAGCAAATGCCCTTATTAAAATAAAAGGAAGGCTTGAAGATTGCCTCTTACATAAACGCCCATATACTGTCAGTGGCTTACTCCATGTAATTCCTTAAATAAGATCTTGATTCCCACAATTGTGCTGCTGCGGTCGCTGGCGTGCAACGTTATAGCTCGCCTGGCCTTTAGGATCAGGGAGGGTATAATTTATATTACATGGAGCGGGAGCCACATAACACAACCCTCCCACACAGGCCAGCGGCAGGTGGGTAACACAATCTGCGTGACTCAATAAACATAACCTACTTCCTAACCCGTTACCGGTGAGTACCTGCCAACCGAAACAAGGTCACATAGGACATTGTGACACACATAGGCAATTAAAGGGGTCCACAAACCATTAATACTTAGCGTTCAGTCTTTTTTTATGGTTTGTAAATTCTGAACAAATAGAGCCCCCCCTTTACCTGCTCTGGAGGACTTCTCCTGAACTGTATTACACAGTCAATCCATCAATTTGAATGGACAATGTGTACTGTTTCATGTTCCTGTGATGGTGCTGCAGGGAAAGTGAACACTTGCATCCTGTTTGCTCCATAGATCACAGCTGATCGATGGGGTTCGTTCTGTGATCAGGGAATCATTTCACTAAAATAGGCTTGTTCAATCCACGCTAAAGAGTCATTCTTAATATATGCAGAGAAAAGGTGATGACATGAAGATCAGTGGTGGTCTGACTGCTGACGGGCCCCCACTGATCAGCTAATTGGCTCTGAAATGGCCTATGGGAATGGAGCAGTGGCTGCGCATGCGCAACCTAGTTTAATTCATTCTTTATAGGACTGTCTGAGAAAGCAACTTCATTATGATGGGGCATTTCAGAGACCAGTTCTTGAATCAGGGTAACCCCGAGCAGTTGGATCCCCACTAAACTCCACAACAGGGCTCTGAAACGCCCCATTAGAATGAAGCAGAGGCAGCGCATGTGCACCATGGCATCATTGATTCTCTACAGGCCTGCCGGAGAAAGCAACGCAATTTTGATGGGGCATTTCAGAGCCCAGTTCTTTGATCAGGGTAAGCCCGAGCAGTTGGATCCCCACTAAACCCCAGAATGGGGCTCTAAAATGCCTAGTCAGAAACCAGCAGTGGCTGCGCATGCGCACCATAACTTCATTCATTCTCTAAGGCAGTTCCAGAGAAAGTAGCTACATCCCAACAATGTATTTCAGAGCCCTGTTCTTCTATTGGTTGGAGTCCCAGCGATCATTAGTCTCTGAAATGCCCAGACGGAAGTAAGCACCATCTGTGCATGAGCTTCACTCATTCTCTAAGAGACGTCTGGAGAAAGCCGCTTCATTTTATTAAGAAACTTCAGAAAAACGCTTTCACAATCGGTGGCAGTCCGAGCAGTTAGATCCTCACCAATCTCCAAAATAGGGCTCCAAAATGCTCCTGGAAACTGTGCATGCACACCATTGCTTCATTTATTCATTATCTATGGGACTACAGAAGAAAGAAGCTTTATTCCATCAGGACCAGTGAGAGTTGGGGAAGTTGGACCGCCACCGGGGATCTGAAGTGCCCCTTAGAAAGGAGCCGTATCTGCACATTCGTGTGACACTGTTCTATTCATTCAATACGAGATTATCGAAGAAAGTCTCTTCATTTCGACAGGGCATTTCGGAGCTTGGTTCTTGCGATCAGTGGAGATCCCAGAGGTCGGATCCCCACCCATACATTTCCAGGTCATTACCAATCCTGTAGAGAATAATAATTATGGGGGAAAATAACCTTGAGTAATTTTGCAGAATTGAATAAATTACTAATTAAAGGGATTATCAAAAAGTCAATATTGAGGAATGTCTTCAGATTTACTTCAAACAAAGCGATAGGTTCTCAAGTCTTAAGTAATAATTAAACTTTATTTATCCAACTGCTTGCCACTACTACTGAATGGAGGCATCGGGTCCTGATTGCACCCAAGTAAAGTAGAACCCAAGTAAATAATTTGTCAGCAGGGGGCGCTGATGCTCCATACAGCTGTACCATTCCTCCTCTTGCGGGCCTGCACCTTCCAAAAATATAAGCATGAACAATTGCCAGCTCTGTGGGCTTGAAGAGTAATAGGTCTGCATGCATTGAATTTGCTGCAGAGAATTTCCACAGCAAATCTGCATCTGCAAATTTTTTTCTGCCCCACTGGAAAAAAATATGCAGCAAATCCGTGCTTTTACCACATCAGAAATAAGCGTGCTGGTGATTAAAGCCTACCGTGTATGAAGAAGATTTGCCTGGTACTATCCTGGGTGGATCTACCATATAGGAGTGCAAAAAAAAAAAACTGAAAAAGTATATGTAAGATTATAATATGCAAGAGTACTTTAACAGAGTATCCCTTTAAGTTATTAAAGAACAGTATCTCGTCAAGTGCCTTCATTAAGTGGATATAAAGAGACCTCACATGTCTATAAGTAACTTGCACAGCTCATAGATTTCAATGAAAACTGCAATACTTTGTTTCTCCAGTGGAGGAGCTGCAGGGAAATTAAACAAATGCTGCAGATGATAGATGGTGGTCGCAGGAGCAGCAGGACACCCAGTGATTTGGAAGCCCTTTCTAACAAATAGGGATGGTCTATATTTGACAACCCATTTTAGTCCATATACTGGTCAGTTTGATGAATATTCAATATTCCCGATCTGAAGCCTCCAGAATTATAAATGCAGCTCTGAAGTACATAACAGGCAGTAAATCAAAATCAGCACAATGCAAGAAATGAGGAAGTTTTACAAAAAAAAAAAAAAAAAGTACTCAAACTTTTTATGTCGATTTTTACACCATAATCCATAACATAAAAGCATTGAATATCTTGTGACAACGGGACAAATCACAGGATGGGACATATTAGGAAGCAGGAGGACAAGTTCTTATAGCGGATGTGTTAGAAGCAGAAAAAAAATGGGCCAGTGTAAATTTGACAAGGATCGAGCTGTAGTGACCAAAGGACAGGTCTTGTGGAGTCGTGTTCTAGTGAGTGGTTGGAACGTTACAAAAGTGTCCAAAGAAATGGCACTGGCAACAGGATCTCCAGCCAAAAATCACCTACAATGGATCAGAACCTGACCATGCAGCAAAGGAAGGTGACCTTGTGGACATCAGGTGCGTATGCGTCACTTATTTGTGGAGGAGATGGCACCAGAATAAGAGATGATGAGCAGGCTGGGGTAGCAAGATGGGTCAACATTCTGCTGGAAATCCTGGGTCTGGCATCTAGTGGATGTGACACGTACCACCTACTATATATACACACATATATAAATACATGTTGCATGGATTTATGTCTTTTTACATCAACTAAGGAACTAAGGAATTTGCCCCTCAGACCATGTGGGGTCATCACAACAGAACCAGACCCCAATCAGAGGACAATAAAACATTCCTTATCTAAGAACTGGTCCAATATTTATGGACATAACCGTTAATCACTCATGGTAATTCTGCTTCATGTCACCTGTCTTATCTATTTTTTTCTGTGCCATGTTGTACATAAATACAATATGTGATTTTCCAGAATTTCTTTTTGTCTATGCCTGATGAAGAGACCTGGGTAGTCTCGAAAGCTTGCAATTTGTTACCATCTTTTCAGTTAGCCATTAAAAAGGTATCAACCACTGAGGACTCTCAATTCTAAACATTTTTCGGTACCACCTACTAATATTGTACTATCAAAGTGCCCTTTTTATGACAGTGGTGTTCGCTATTGGCAGAAGATTATTTCCCTACCCAGGTGAGGACTTGACCCCAAATTCCCCATATCTCATCATGATCGATCACCTAGGGGAGGCCACTCTAGGCAACTACAGAACTATTGCTAAAGTTTTGGTGCCAGATACCACGGGAAATTTTCAGGAGGTCTTCTGATGCCTTGAAGGGTCAGAGCAGTTTGGGTGGCACCAATGGAAAGGAACCCAATGGTTTTACACTATAAATGGGGTACAGTGGATATTTGCTTTAACTACCAATCCAGTACAACTTCCGATCCGCGTAGTGACTACACTGCTTGACGTTAGCGGTACAACTGAGAGCAATCAGTTTTAGGCAAGTAGAAGATCCCAGCCACCTAGATCGCCTCTGTAACGTTGTACTATTACAGTGTGGTGACCAGAGAGAAATCTGCAGGTGTAAATGGCAGTGTAATCTTTTGTAACAGTGGTTCGTTATTTGCACAGGTATGGACGTAACATTGCAACAGGCACGTCGGGTATGCTGTGGGGTTCTTGGGTTACATAGTAATAAGGCCATCTTTACATGTGTGCAGGATATAAAGATTTATGTAGGTCAGATAAGGAGCAGATCTATTTATGTGTACATCCATTTGATGTAACTTGGCCTCCTCCACCTCCGCGGTCCCGTTATGTACGTCTGGCGAGCGCCAAGGATGGGGCCGGAAAAAAGGCTTCCAGAGGTGCAGGTGATGGGACCCATGATAAGTACCAATAATCTGAGTTTCTGGGACAGTGGGAATCTTCAGCTTCTGTAAAAATGACACCTTCAGGCATGTCCCGCTGGCCTTTAGGTACAATAGTTAGTCAGCCTCAGGTTGGAGACTGTTGGTTCTAGGGTGAATGCAATCATCTTCAACTCAGTTGTGCCAATTGTCAGGTCATCGTACAATCCCTACCACCTACACCAATGCCAATGATTGCGAGCCTAGGGTAGCACTCTCTGACTTATGTGAAGTCACATGCTGGGGGTTTAGGTCTTACAACAGCGACAGAGCCAATGGTTGGACAAATATTTATTGGACATGAGGATTGCTAGCTGTCATCGAACGCCCAGAGGCTGCAATGAGACAGGGGCTAAAGTACATTTCCACTGGCCGATTATCGTGAATAAGTGCGTCCCGAAAACCTCATTCCTTGTTAATTGTGCAGTGTAAACAGGTGGCTAATCACATTCGTCGGGCGAGATGATTTTTAATAAACACTCTCAGCAGCACATCATTCTTCATAAACAGACCATTTTTTGTAGAGAACATAGACTGCACAGGAAAACTGAATGATTTATTACGGATCATTCTGGGTACATTGACAGTGCGCTCTACCTGTGTAACCAAGCTTTCAGACGACTGTCAAGCAGTTATTGACCAGTGTGAAAAAGGCCCCTAGTCTTACACAGGGTCGGCGTTCGGGGGTGGAGATGCAAGCTGGGTAATTGCCCTGGTCCCCCATTCTCCCATGGGCACCCAGCCAGTGGCGTGCCACTAATAGCGGCAGGCCACGCTGCTGCTATGCGGCCCATGAGTTGGGAGAGCACGATGCCATCGCCGGCTCTGGACACCCCTTCTACCCGGCATCGCACAACTGTTTTGGCATACAGGATGTCGATACAATTGAAAGCAATGATAGAGGAGGAAATCTGTCCACTCCATCCCCTGTCATTCTCCCTCAGCTTTTGACTTCTCAGCCAGCGGGCATGATGATGTTACTTCATCACGTCAAGCCAGGCAGTGGAGCTGCTGAAACACACTGCGGAGGCCAGAGCAGCAGGTGAACTGTATAGAGGACTATGGGGTATGCATTATACTATATGTACTATATGGAGAGTTCATTATACTGAATGATGGACTATGGGAGGAGCACTATTCTATACAGAGGACTATGGATGTGCATTATACTATACGGAGGACTATGGACGTGTATTATACTATACAGAGGACTATGGGAGTGCATTATACTATACAGAGGACTATGGGAGTGCATTATACTATACAGAGGACTATGGGAGTGCATTATACTATACAGAGGACTATGGGAGTGCATTATACTATACAGAGGACTATGGGAGTGCATTATACTATACAGAGGACTATGGGAGTGCATTATACTATGCAGAGGACTATGGGAGTGAATTATACTATATAGAAGATTATGGCGAGTGCATTATACTATATGAGGACTATGGTGTGCATTATACTATGGAGGACTACGGGGAGTGCACTATACTATGGAGCATTATGAGGTGTGCAGTATACTATATGGAGGACTATGGGGTGCATTATACTATACGGAGGACTATGGCGGTGCATTATTATTATAAAATATTTGGAGGGCTATATGGGGCCCATTATATTATATGGAAGGCTCAGTGGGGACCATTATAATATTTGGAGGCCATTAGAATATTTGGAGGGGCATTATAATACTTGGGAGGACTATGTGAGGGTCTTTATATTTTATAGAAGGCTATGAGGGGTCCATTATACGGTTTGTAGGGCTGTGCAAAGGCCACTTATACTGTTTAAAGGGCTGTGTGGGGTCCATTATACTGTGTCCGTTTGTATGTGCTCTGTCCATGCATGCTTCGTTATGTATGTGCTCCATCCACGCATGTGTCTGAATGTATAAATGTGCTCTGTATACAAATATGTGTACATACGTGTTCTGTGTATACATGTATCTGTATGTATGTGTGCTTTATGTATACATACATGAGTGTGTAACATGCAGTTTGTGTATACATGTATGTCACATTCTGAGTGTGTTTATCATTCACAATTATAAATACTGGCATCACAGAAGGGAGTCCATAGGTGTAAACATCAGCAATCGCCGAAGGAACGAGCAAAATGCAGCCCATTCATCAGGTAATTGGACTGTTTAATTGTACTCAGCAGCACATCGCCCGGTGAAAACTGCAGATGTGCTGCTAATATATGATGCTGTATGGGGACAGATTGATCTATTAGTGATCATTCTGTCCAGGGCTGTAGAGTTGGAGTTGGCGTCTATTTTGGTGAAGTCGGTATGACAGAACCAGGACTGTGGAGTCAGAGGATTGGCTTAGGCAAAGGTTTTGTCCCCATCAATCTCCATCAGCCAGTGTAAAGATGTTAAGAAACAAGCACCAATGCACTTCAATATTGTCGATAATGCTGATTTAACGGCCTGAACTCAGACCATGTAAATGCTTTGGTGTGATGATGCCATATGTGAGCATTTGGGGCCCCACTTTAAACTTTTGGGCTTACTATATACTTGAAAGAGATCATTCAGCCAACAGCTCTCTCCCCTCACCGTACTAATAAACGACAGAATAAAGCCTGTTCATAAACATATGTATGGATGCTGTTTGGCAACAGAATGATCATATCAACAAAGCTTGGGTCAATACTTAATGACTTGTATATAGTTGGGGGAAGTTCAGGAATCCGCCTACATAAATGGAGTTCAGCCACTCTCAGAAACTTTGGGAGACAGTGAAAAAGGGTTTGATCATCCGCTTCCACTGTCTCCGACTTCCTGCAGGCCAGGGGGAAGTGTGCTCCTGCTTGACTGACAGTTTGGACCAGCAGAATCATCGCATTACTGGCCCAAACTGGGAACTCTCCGATGATGCAAGCACAGACGACTTTGGCTCGGCAGCATCTGAAGAGCGCAGGACCACTGAAGACCTATTGAAAAGAGACTGAAAGCGCTCAGTTCCTTGCCTAGGTGACCAGCCACTGCTGATAAGACTGTAGAGGTGGTTGGTATCCTAGTCAACGAGTAGTAAACAAAATTAAAATCCCTCCGCTTGTGAGAGGATTGTTAATAATGAGCAACGTTGCTTTGCAAATATCTATTCATAATCATAAAAATATAACATTAAAAAGGACAAGAATAGGTGAACGGGCGTTTGTAAGAAGACTTGATCCAATTTATCGGCTTGTGCAATTACTAGTGATGAGCGAATATACTAGTTACTCGAGATTTCTCGACCACGCTCGGGGGTTCTCCGAGTATTTTTTAGTGCTTGGAGTTTTAGTTTTTCTTGCCGCA
This sequence comes from Ranitomeya imitator, assembly GCF_032444005.1. Classification (NCBI taxonomy): domain Eukaryota; kingdom Metazoa; phylum Chordata; class Amphibia; order Anura; family Dendrobatidae; genus Ranitomeya; species Ranitomeya imitator. The sequence goes on along the minus strand of NC_091282.1, from coordinate 752,631,837 downwards.
GCTGAATGATTTACATCTGTTAGCCAGCATAAGTACATGTGGGGGTTGCCTAGTTAATAGGGAATCCCCACATGTACTTATGCTGGCTAACAGATGTAAATCATTTACCTGCGGCAATAAAAACTAAATCTCCGAGCACTAAAAAAATACTCAGAGGACCCCCGAGCGTGGTCGAGAAATCTCAAGTAACGAGTATATTCGCTCATCACTAGCAATTACCCGACAAAACGAGAAAAACATTAGCTCACTGGTTAATTGTTGATGATAGCATAAAAAGCACCATTTTCGGCAGCATATCGCTTTAGATGTGCTGCAGAAAACACGATGCTGTGTGCGAACAAAATGATTGTACTAATGATCGCCATCAGGCTAGAAAGCATTATCCAGACATTCCCTTTAAGCATTTTACGTTTCAATATCTTATTCTTTTAAATATAGGGGGCGCCAAATATATCCGGCAGCCGTTCTAAATGCAACAACAAAAACACCTTTTCTTCTTTCTTTGTCCCGCCATTCGGACGTTGGTTTCATCTTGATGGCACGTACCCTACTTAGAGGGCAAAGGGTGAGGCTGTGCCTGAACCAGGAAACTACTACTTAGTCCATTGTTGATCACTGTTTTGCATAGAAATGACAAAATCCCCGATGCATAAATATCAGAGTTGACATTGGTTTGTTTTTTTTTTTAGCTAAATCCGGCTTGGCTTTAGGAAATGTAGACATTGCAGTCCCAATGACAGATCCGGCTCTGCTACGCTGGCAAAGGGAGAGTTAAAGCACAGCTGACAGCCCTCTCCTCCTTCCCCCCCACCCTACTGAGAGAGCATGTGTCAGTGTATTTGCCTCTCTCCTCCCTCTAGGGCTTCCTGCACGCCTCCTATGAAGCTCAGCTTTTAAAAGCAGCTGCTGAGAGATGCAGCAAACACTTGGCAGCGCTGCTGAAGTCCAAGCACTGGTAGAGTTAGGGGCAGGAGGGAAGGGTTGATTGTGCCCTGGTGGTGACCCGGGCAGCACCACCAACTCTTCTTCCCATTAAACCCTGCACACAACTTTTCCTTGACCACTGTTGGTTCATCTGCGGAGAAGCACTCTGGGTAATTCCAGATACATCTCCGGTGTAGCCAAGCTCTTTCCCATATTACCGTATTAGTGCCCTCCTCATCAACATTCATCTAGACCGCTCCCTGCTTAAGCTAGAAAACGTTCTAGACCAGATCCGGTCGCCCCAGAATAGTTCTGGAGTTTAGCTAAAAAAAATGGAACGTGAAGGATGTAGGATGAGCGGAGGGGTGCAGGAGCCGGCAGCGGCCGGAATGATCACCTTAGACGACTTGGACAACATGACGGACGAGTTGGGCTCCGACTCCGCGTACAACAGTAACGGAAGCGTCGAGGAAGAAACCGAACCCATGGAAGACGGAGAACAGGACCGGCTGCTCAACTACTGGCAAACCGTGGCGAGAGGACATCAAGTCGAGGTGCCAAATGGTAAGGAGCCATGGGGCAGAATCCTTGGGGTGTTTCACATAACTTTGTTCATACTGAGGTCCCTGGTTCATGAAAAGAATTAGCTACAATCATGTATGCAAAGGGTAAGGGCTCGTGCAGGCGACCGTCACGGACAGACTGAATGGAGAAGAAAGGAGAAACATTGTTTTTTTGCCCAATTCTCCACATCTGGGAAAATCGGATCTGAGTCTGATCAGCATAATTGGGCCGATTTTCTCAGATGGAGAACGTACGGCGGTCTGCACCTGGCAGGAGTCACATATTTCCTGACCCAAACACGACAGGCTCATATATGTCGGGCTGTCTCTGGGCAGGAGACCTGCGGCAGGTCCATACTCATGTGAATCTGGCGCGATACTGAAAAAGTTCTGCAACTTCCTCATATACTAAGTATCAATTCGGCACATGAACTCTCAGGGTACGTTCCCACAGTCAGGAAACGCTGCGGATTGGACTCTGCGTACATCCGCAGCATCCAACCCGCAGCATCCAACCCGCAACGGCCAGCTGTTACAGTATAGTGGATGAGATTTTATGAAATCCCATCTCCACTGTGTGTGCAGTGATGCTTCCCTGCGGAGACGGACACACGGTGCGTCTTTCGAGACCGCAGCATGCCAATATATCTTGCGGAGACGCTCATTCTCCGCAAGATAAATTTCCTGTCCAATGTATTGGGCTTGGTGATTCCACATAGTTCAATAAACACATGCGGAATCACCTGCGTTCAAAAGCCGGCAGCTCTTTGGACGGAGCGGACGTGCTGCATCCAAAGCGCTGCTTGTTCATGACCGTGGGAACATGCCCTCAGAGCTTTCCTATAAATGTCTCCAGACTAATCTTCAGCTCAGGATGTCAGACTGATACATTGTAGCAAACTACGGTACTAAAACAAGGGAGATTTGGGCTGCTGGTGGCAGCGCAGGACCAGCTAGTAGGGTTTGGGTGTGAGCAGGAAAGTTCCCATTCCCTGAAATCGCATTCCGCTACCAAGGCATGCTGGGCATTATAGTGAGCACAGCCTCGCTTTGCAGATTATTGCAAGGCTCTGTGTTATCTCCTGCGTCGGCGAAGCAGAGAATCATCCCCCAGTACAAACTTAAGTCTATTAAAAAGGATTTACATCATAGAGCTTATTCACTCTGTGCTGCGGCAATGACCAGAAGTGACAACTGGCCCGTATGCAGCAAGGACAAAGCCGCTTCTCCGCTACATACAGGCTGATGCGATGGTGTGTGATGTTAGGATTCTTGCCAAGTCCGATAGTACAAGGTCACTTATATGCTCACTTGTCTTTATATTATGCTCATAGAAGTGTAGGAAGTAGCGATATGAGGTGGTAAGAGGTGAAGATCAAACACCGATCACAAGAACAAGAGTTTCAAAGTCCCCTGCTTCAGCGGAGCAGAAGTGAGCATGTGCGACCCCTCTAGAGAAGTGGTGGTCGCACATGCTCAGTAGAGCTCCAGTCACTCAGGGGGCTGTTAGCGCTTGGTTCCCAGGATCAGTTACAGGTGCCTGACAGTGGCTTATTAGTCACTTCCTAACGGGAACACATGAATGCCCACCAAAGCTGCGCATACATGTGTCAGACAGCAAGAAAAAAAACCTTTCGATGCTAAGGCGGGTTTCACATTTGCGTCTGTGTGTGCAGTGTTTGATCTGCATACATCCGCATGCGTCATGCGTACATATATTTAACATGGTGTACGCATGGACATGCATTTGCATGCTTTTGCGTACACATGCGTTTTTTGCGGTGTGCGGCTGAGCGCGGCGTACGCAACATGTTGCATTTTTGGAGGTGTCAAAAATATGTAAAATATGCGCAGGCATGCGCGTGCGGATGAGTGCTTTAAAAAAAAAACACATTACTGTCTATGGGAATGCATGCATACACTGCATTTGTTCGATGCGCTTGGGTACTTCGGACTGCCCATGTCCAGGAACTGCTTGAGACACTCCCTCTGGGAAATATCGAACGCATGCGCATAAAAATGCAAACGCAGGCAAAAAACGCATACAAACGCATGCACACGCAGCGTTTTTTTGCAGTCATGTGTAAGCTTATGCGGATAAAAAACACTGCATAAACATGCGTTTTCATGCATTTGCGTATGCAGATGATATGCTGCGCACATATACGCAAATGTGAACTTAGCCTAAAAGTGACAATCTGCAACATGCTGGCCACTAAGCATCTCCTTGCTGTATAACTTACTCGCTAAAGCTGGTTTCACATTTGTGTCTATGTGCGCAGCGTATCATCCGCAACCGCATGCAAAAATGCATGCAAACGCATGATAACGCAGCATTTTTTATCCGCATCAGCTTACGCATGACAGCAAAAAAAAAAACGTAGCGTTTGCATGCATGTGTATGCGCTTTTACATGCGTTTGCCCTTTTTATGCGCATGCGTTTGATATTTCCAGGAGGGCGTGTCTCAATGGGCGTATCTAAATAAATTCCTGGACATGCGCAGTCCAAAGTATGCAAGATCATCGAACGCATGCGTATGCAAAGACATGCATACGCATGCATTCCCATAGACAGTAATATGTTTTTTTAACGCACTCATCCGCATGCACATTCCTGTGCATATTTGACGGAAATTTGCAGCCTCAAAAATTCCAACATGGTGTGTTTGCCGCATCCTGCTGCACATCGCAAAAAAACGCATGCATAAGTAAACACTGGCGTAAGCAAACGCTGGCGAAAGTATGCTAACGCATGCACCTGCGTCTACAATGTTAAAGATAGGAAATCAAGACGCATGCGGATGTATGTGCCAGAAATGCTGCAGACAACCGCAAATGTGAAAATGTGACACCAGCCTTATACCGGTCAAGTGCAATCAGTCTACAGAGACAGCAGGGGCAGCCCCCATCCCCCCGGCCCCCGACGGTCAGCAGGGGCAGGCCATTGTCTGCTATTTGCCTTTTAGAATGCATACAGGTAAAGGTACCGTCACATTTAGCGACGCTCCAGCGATATAGACAACGATCCGACCTAAACTAGATCGCTGGAGCGTCGCTGTTAGGTCGCTGTAGAGATGTCAAACACAGCAACTCCAGAACGATGCAGGAGCGATCCAGTGACGTACTTATCGTTCTCGCTGGTTGTTAGCTCCGTGAAAAAACATTGCAGGCATCGTTGCTTTTGCTGTCAAACATGACGAATCACGCCGACCTGACGACCAAATAAAGTTCTGGACTTTCAGCTCCGACCAGCGATGTCACAGCAGGATCCTGATCGCTGCTGCGTGTCAAACACAACGAGATCGCTATCCAGGATGCTGCAACGTCACTGATCGCTGTCGTTCTCGTTGTAAAGTTGCTCAGTGTGAAGGTACCTTAATAAAAAGAGCTGGGACTTCAGTAAAAATTAAGGCAATGCCGAGATAACAGAAAAAGGATGTTTCCACACCTACAGTGCTGGCAGAAAGCTGATAAATTGGGACTACCCACTAGTTACAGAGCATAAGAATCTCAGGACAGCTCCCAGATATATCAGGTATGTGCTCCAAAAAGCTGTTTTATCTTGTTGTGGGATGGAGGGAACCACAAACACTATTCTACATGCTTTATATGAAAGGACAGGGGTGCTTGAAGTCAACAGAACAGCTTATATCAGGGTATTTGACATTATGTAAAGAGATGTCCAAAGCTGGAACGTGCAGCCACCAACTAATCTTTATACACTACCTGTGCTTCATTGAGTCATTAATCCATTGCTATATCGCGAGTGTGTGATGGACATCCTCTCGCAGATGCTACCACCCGCAGCTTCATCTACATCTTGTCCCATTCACCCGGGGATGGTTTGCTTCCGTTCCGATATTAATCCTCTGCCCCATGGATCACATCGAATCCATAGAACACGTGGGACACCTTCCATAAGCCTCTACAGTGGAGAACCCCTCCAGGGAGAAATTGCCCCCCCCCCCCAGCATATTTCTAGACAAGACAATGTTCCCTACTTCATACAGGTCTGCTGGCTAGATCACATTCCCCTGTACACATTTCGTAACCCCCATTATTTCTGCTGCATGACTGAGCCATTAGCTGGGAGGAACAAAGACTTTCCACCACAGCAGGACCGTACACACAGACCAGATGCGGTCGGTGCTCGTGTTTTAATAGAGGAGGCTTTGGGTCTACACCTTTAGTGAGTCAATCTACTAAACAGATTAAAATTAGTTTTCCTCAACTATTTAAAAAAATAAAAAATATATATTACGTTAAATATTTATTATTCCTAATCCCCGCAGTGATCACATGACTCCCTGGTCCGAAATTAAGACTTCCCATACAAGTGTATTGAAAAAGGCACAATACCTCTGAACATGCGCTGAGACAACGATCTTGACCTCATGCGCATTATTGGCCCGAGATAAAAAGTTATTTTGAGCTGTACATCAGAAAAAAAGATCTGCTTCTCTATATGCTATGGTGGGACTCGTCAGTGAGAGGAACAAACTGCAGCATGTAAAGAAACAGACGACACGTCATGAGGGAGCAGTAAAAGTGTTAAACAGGGGCAGAACTGGAGAGACCCATGTAAATAAATTAGTTTAGTATTGGAAAATCCCTTTAACTAGAACCTGTCACTTACTCAAAATGACTCTTTAAAAATCTCTGAGCTTTCCCGATTCTGCCACTGTTTTCCGTTTTGCGCTGTCGCTCCATTAGAGTGATATTAACATTTGTTGCTTTTGGAGTTCAGTATGGGAAATCTCTGATTGCAAACCATCTGGGTGTTTCTTCAGAGTCTTCTCAGGGAGGTATGAAGGTGCACACCCTCAATCGGACGCTGATCTAGCAGTTTAAGAGTCTCAGATGCCGCACAGCTGTGACTGTCAGTGCCTGGAAGGGAGGACTGAAAGTGCACTCCCCGAGAAGACTCTGAAGAGACACCCCGCCGAGATTTCACATACTGTGCTCCAAAAACAACATAAGTGAATATCTCTGCAATGGAGCGACGCAGCGCAAAATGGAAAAGAGTGGTACAATCAGGAAAGCCCAGGGATTTTTAAAAGGTACATAATTTTTTGTAACAAGTGACCGATCCGTGTTACAATTTGATAACTTTACCAGAGAGGCACATATGCACATTAATTTTGCTAAAGTGTATCAGGGGCTCTATAGACAGAATACAGGCTGCCACAAATAGCAGCCGTGACGCCACCAATTTAACTCATAAGGAATGGAAAGGAATTGAAGACGGCCTCCAGTTTTATGCAGATATAAAGAGCTTTCCTGGAGAGGTTTCTTTAACCCCTTAAGCCCCAAGGGTGGTTTGCACGTTAATGACCGGGCCAATTTTTACAATTCTGACCACTGTCCCTTTATGAGGTTATAACTCTGGAACGCTTCAACGGATCCCAGTGATTCTGACATTGTTTTCTCGGGACATATTGTACTTCATGATAGTGGTAAAATTTCTTTGATATTACCTGCGTTTATTTGTGAAAAAAACGGAAATTTGGCGAAAATATTGAAAATTTCGCAATTTTCCAACTTTGAATTTTTATGCAATTAAATCACAGAGATGTGTCACACAAAATACTTAAGTAACATTTCCCACATGTCTACTTTACATCAGCACAATTTTGGAACCAAAATTTTTTTTTTGTTAGGGAGTTATAAGGGTTAAAAGTTGACCAGCAATTTCTCATTTTTACAACACCATTTTTTTTTAGCGACCACATCTCATTTGAAGTCATTTTGAGGGGTCTATATGATAGAAAATACCCAAGTGTGACACCATTCTAAAAACTGCACCCCTCAAGGTGCTCAAAACCATATTCAAGAAGTTTATTAACCCTTCTGGTGCTTCACAGGAATTTTTGGAATGTTTAAATAAAAATGAACATTTAACTTTTTTTCACAAAAAATTTACTTCAGCTCCAATTTGTTTTATTTTACCAAGGGTAACAGGAGAAAATGGACCCCGAAAGTTGTTGTACAATTTGTCCTGAGTACGCCGATACCCCATATGTGGGGGTAAACCACTGTTTGGGCGCATGACAGAGCTCGGAAGCGAAGGAGCGCCATTTGACTTTTCAATGCAAAATTGACTGGAATTGAGATGGGATGCCATGTTGCGTTTGGGGAGCCCCTGATGTGCCTAAACATTGAAACCCCCCACAAGTGACACCATTTTGGAAAGTAGACCCCCTAAGGAACTTATCTAGAGGTGTGGTGAGCACTTTGACCCACCAAGTGCTTCACAGAAGTTTATAATGCAGAACCGTAAAAATAAAAAATCATATTTCTTCACAAAAATTATCTTTTTGCCCCCAATTTTTTATTTTCCCAAGGATAAGAGAAGAAATTGGACCCCAAAAGTTGTTGTACAATTTGTCCTGAGTACGCTGATACCCCATATGTGGGGATAAACCACTGATTGGGCGCATGGGAGACCTCGGAAGGGAAGGAGCGCCGTTTGACTTTTCAATGCAAAATTGACAGGAATTGAGATGGGACGCCATATTGCGTTTGGAGAGCCACTGATGTGCCTAAACATTGAAACCCCCCCCAAGTGACACCATTTTGGAAAGTAGTCCCCCTAAGGAACTTATCTAGATGTGTGGGGAGCGCTTTGACCCACCAAGGGCTTCACAGAAGTTTATAATGCAGAGCCGTAAAAATAAAACAAACATTTTTTCCCACAAAAATTATTTTTCAGCCCCCAGTTTTGTATTTTCCCGAGGGTAACAGGAGAAATTGGACCCCAAAAGTTGTTGTCCAATTTGTCCTGAGTGCGCTGATACCCCATATGTGGGGGGAACCACCGTTTGGATGCATGGGAGGGCTCGGAAAGGAAGGAGCGCCATTTGGAATGCAGACTTAGATGGAATGGTCTGCAGGCGTCACATTGCGTTTGCAGAGCCCCTAATGTACCTAAACAGTAGAAGCCCCCCACAAGTGACCCCATTTTGGAAACTAGACCCCCTAAGGAACTTATCTAGATGTGTTGTAAGAACTTTGAACCCCAAAGTGTTTCACTACAGTTTATAACGCAGAGCTGTGAAAATAAAAAATCTTTTTTTTTCCCACAAAAATTATTTTTTAGCCCCCAGTTTTGTATTTTCCCAAGGGTAACAGGAGAAATTGGACCCCAAAGATTGTTGTCCTATTTGTCCTGAGTACGCTGATACCCCATATGTTGGGGTAAACCCCTGTTTGGGCACACGGGAAGCTCAGAAGGGAAGGAGCACTGTTTTACTTTTTCAACGCAGAATTGGCTGGAATTGAGATCGGACGCCATGTCGCGTTTGGAGAGCCCCTGATGTGCCTAAACAGTGGAAACCCCCCAATTATAACTGAAACTCTAATCTAAACACACCCCTAACCCTAATCCCAACAGTAACCCTAACCACACCTCTAACCCTGACACACCCCTAACCCCAATCCCAACCCTATTCCCAACCGTAAATGTAATCTAAACCCTAATCGTAACTTTAGCCCCAACCCTAACCCTAACTTTAGCCCCAACCCTAACGGTAGCCTTAACCCTAGCCCCAACCCTAGCCCTAACCCTAGCCCTAACCCTAGCCCCAACCCTAACCCTAGCCCCAACCCTAACCCTAGCCCCAACCCTAACCCTAGCCCCAACCCTAACCCTAGCCCTAACCCTAGCCCCAACCCTAACCCTAGCCCTAATGGGAAAATGTAAATAAATACATTTTTTTTTATTTTTCCCTAACTAAGGGGGTGATGAAGGGGGGTTTGATTTACTTTTATAGCGGGTTTTTTAGCGGATTTTTATGATTGGCAGCCGTCACACACTGAAAGACGCTTTTTATTGCAAAAAATATTTTTTGCGTTCCCACATTTTGAAAGCTATAAATTTTCCATATTTTGGTCCACAGAGTCATGTGAGGTCTTGTTTTTTGTGGGACGAGTTGACGTTTTTATTGGTAACATTTTTGGGCACGGCACATTTTTTGATCGCTTTTTATTCCGATTTTTGTGAGGCAGAATGACCAAAAACCAGCTATTCATGAATTTCTTTTGGGGGAGGCGTTTATACCATTCCGCGTTTGGTAAAATTGATAAAGCAGTTTTATTCTTCGGGTCAGTACGATTACAGCGATACCTCATTTATATTATTTTTTTATGTTTTGGCGCTTTTATACGATAAAAACTATTTTATAGAAAAAATAATTATTTTTGCATCGCTTTATTCTGAGGACTATAACTTTTTTATTTTTTTGCTGATCATGATGTATGGCAGCTCGTTTTTTGCGGGACAAGATGACGCTTTCAGCGGTACCATGGTTATTTATATCTGTCTTTTTGATCGCGTGTTATTCCACTTTTTGTTCGGCGGTATGATAATAAAGCGTTGTTTTTTGCCTCTTTTTTTTTTTCTTACGGTCTTTACTGAAGGGGTTAACTAGTGGGCCAGTTTTATAGGTTGGGTCGTTACGGACGCGGCGATACTAAATATGTGTACTTTTATTGTTTTTTTTTTTTATTTAGATAAAGAAATGTATTTATGGGAATAATATTTTTTTTTTTTCATTATTTTGGAATATTTTTTTTTAATTTTTTTTTACACATTTGGAAAATTTTTTTTTTACTTTTTTACTTTGCCCCAGGGGGGGACATCACAGATCAGTGATCTGACAGTGTGCACAGCACTCTGTCAGATCACCGATCTGATAGAAGTGCAGGCTGCTTCACAGTGCCTGCTCTGAGCAGGCTTCTGTGAAGCCACCTCCCTCCCTGCAGGACCCGGATCCGCGGCCATCTTGGATCCGGGCCTGGAAGATGCAGGGAGGGAGGTAAGACCCTCGCAGCAATGCGATCACATCGCGTTGCTGCGGGGGTCTCAGGGAAGCCCGCAGGGAGCCCCCTCCCTGCGGGAAGCTTCCCTATACCGCCGGCACATCGCGATCATCTTTGATCGCGGTGTGCCGGGGGTTAATGTGCCGGGAGCGGTCCGTGACCGCTCATGGCACATAGTGCCGGATGTCAGCTGCGATAGGCAGCTGACACCCGGCCGCGATCGGCCGCGCTCCCCCCCGTGAGCGCGGCCGATCGCATATGACGTACTATCCCGTCACTGGGAATTAAGTCCCAGGGCACCTTGATGGGATAGTACGTCATATGGGATAAAGGGGTTAAAGGGAGGGTGCCGTGATTTTAGTTTTTGTATTAATAATTATTGATTATATAATCAATTATTTTTAATACAAAAGTAAATGTAGTACTTTAATACTTTTTTATTTATTCATTTTTACTTTTGCCACTGGAGGCCGCCATTTTCATTAGTGTGGGTGTAAGTGTCTGGACACGATTACGGCAGCCATGGGCATAGGAACCAACAGTCAGGCTCCGACCGCTCCTCCTGCCTCTCAGCTGTTACTTGGGCACGCCCACTGGGCTGCTACGTCACAGCTGTGAGAGGAGATCGCGGCCATTTTGTTTTTTATTTTCCTCTGTCATCGCACACACAGCTCAGTGTGTGCGATCATAGCAGGAGCTGCCAGGGAGAAGCTGCTGCTGGGAAGCGAGGGTCGGGGTGAGTATCTGCAGCCAGGAGCTGTGATTGCAGCCTGTACTTAGTATTACAGCACAGGCTGCAATCACTGCTCACTGCCGACCTGTTCAGAGCACAGCAGGGAGATCGTCACACTGCTCTGCCCTGAACATGACTCAGCACTTCCTGGGAGAGGACTGAAGGTAAGTACAGAGTTTTTATTTTCTTATGCATCTACCACTGCTACCTGTCCCTATATACCACTGCTACCAGCCCTTATATACCACTGCTACTAGCTCCTATATACCACTGCTACCTGTCCCTATATACCACTGCTACTAGCCCCTATATACCACTGCTACTAGCCCCTATATACCACTGCTACTAGCCCCTATATACCACTGCTACCAGCCCCTATATACCACTGTTACCTGCTCCTATATACCACTGCTACCTGCCCCTATATACCACTGCTACTAGCCCCTATATACCACTGCTACCTGTCCCTATATACCACTGCTACTAGCCCCTATATACCACTGCTACTAGCCCCTATATACCACTGCTACTAGCCCCTATATACCACTGCTACCTGCTCCTATATACCACTGCTACCTGCCCCTATATACCACTGCTACTAGCCCCTATATACCACTGCTACCAGCTCCTATATACCACTGCTACCTGCTCCTATATACCACTGTTACCAGCCCCTATATACCACTGCTACCAGCCCCTATATACCACTGCTACCAGCCACTATATACCACTGCTACCAGCCCCTATATACCACTGCTACTAGCCCCTATATACCACTGCTACCAGCTCCTATATACCACTGCTACCTGCCCCTATATACCACTGCTACTAGCCCCTATATACCACTGCTACCAGCCCCTATATACCACTGCTACTAGCCCCTATATACCACTGCTACCAGCCACTATATACCACTGCTACTAGCCCCTATATACCACTGCTACTAGCCCCTATATACCACTGCTACCTGCCACTATATACCACTGCTACCAGCCACTATATACCACTGCTACCTGCCCCTATATACCATCTATGACTGCTACCTGCCTCTGTATACCACCTACCACTGCTGCCTGCCTCTATATACCATGTACCACTGCTGCCTGCCTCTATATACCATCTACCACTGCTGCCTGCCTCTATATACCACCTACCACTGCTGCCTGCCTCCATATACCATCTACCACTGCTGCCTGCCTCTATATACCACCTACCACTGCTGCCTGCCTCTATATACCATCTACCACTGCTGCCTGCCTCTATATACCATCTACCACTGCTGCCTGCCTCTATATACCATCTACCACTGCTGCCTGCCTCTATATACCATCTACCACTGCTACCTCTGTCCTGTGTAGCTAATCTAGTCTTGTGTAGCTAATCCTGTCCTGTGTACAGTATCACACAAGATAGGATTAGATACACGGCGCAGCACAGTATCACACAGGACAGGATTAGATACACGGCTCAGCAGTCAGTATCTAATCCTCTCCTATGCACTCCTCTCCCCCCTGCGTGTCTTTCCCCATTGTGGTTTATTATTTTTGTTGTGGGAGATGAGGGAGTCGAGGATTATGCGTTCGGTATGGTATAAAAAAGATTAATAAAGGACTTTATTCTGGCCGAGTCTTTATTTACAATACATGTGAGATCTATGTGGCGGCATTATGGGTGATCTATATGGCGGTATTATGTGAGAAGCATATGGTGGTATGTGAGAACACTGGCGGTATTATGTGTGATCTATATGGTGGTATGTGAGAACACTGGCGGTATTATGTGTGATCTATATGGCGGTATGTGAGAACACTGGCGGTATTATGTGTGATCTATATGGTGGTATTATGTGAGAACTGTATGACAGTATTGTGTGATCTATTTGATAGTATTGTGTGTGATCTATATGGCGGTATTATGCGAGAACACTATGGCAGTATTATCTTCAGAAAGCGGACCCATTCTATGGTGGTTCTGGCTGAGCACCTGCACGCGGGTCTGGGGTAATAGAGGGGGCAGCATGACCTCCAGTTAGGTGCAGTCAGGGCTGGTGAGGCAGCTGAAGAGAGGGGTCTCATTTTTATCGTTACTATATGGCTACATTTCCTTCCCAGCGTCACCCCGTACTTCGCCTGTCGCCTCGCTTTCACACATCGCCAGGACAGGATGGGGAAGACAGGATCTGAGGAAAGAAATGGGGTCTGCATGCAAAGTCTGGATCAGACCAGGCCATCAATCCGCAGAAATGTTTCCTGGATTTCTGTGGAGCAGACGGTCCATCCATGTGTATAAAAGACAGCGCTCTATGTACAATCCCTGGCTGCTCCGCGCACCAAACAGGGGGCCCCCCCATAGACCAGCACACTGCTCTCCTGAAATACTCTGTGCTGCTGTCACCCTGCTCCCTCCACCACATATCTCCCAGAATCCTTGCTGCCTGCCATCCTTGGTGACTATCTACTTGTCAGTATAAGGTTGCCTTCACACTATCATTATTTGGTCAGTATTTTACCTCAGTATTTGTAGCCAAAACCAGGAGTGGGTGATATAAACAGAAGTGGTGCATATGTTTCTATTATACTTTTCCTCTAATTGTTCCACTCCTGGTTTTGGCTTACAAATACTGAGGTAAAATACTGACCAAATACTGAAGGTGTGATGGCAGCCATACTCTGCAGTCACCAACAAAATGGCTGCTCACTGGGTTCCTGAATATCATCCTCTCTAATCCCTTAGCAAACACCCAGAAGGGGAGGAGAGGAGACATCACACAGGTCAGCAGACTCCGCCCATAATTACTGCAGTGCAGTAATGTGAGCTATTTGTACACTAGGTTTTTCTGAAATTTCAGCAGCTGCCCCCCCTAGTGTTGAAAAGTGGAAATTCCAAAACTTTTCAAATTATTTTTCATATTTTACTAAATTATAAACAAATGATAATATTTTTTAAGAAAATGTAATCATTAATTCTTTACATTTTTACAATTTCTGAAAAAAAAATTTTTTTGATGGCACCTTCTCTTTAAATAATAAAAGCCCCCCTTTCGATCAAGCGAATATAAAATACACAGGTTTTTGCTGCACGTTCCTTCACCCCATGTGCGAGTCGAGTCTGTGCCGTCCACGCCGCTGATTCATTCAGTGGAGAGCACTTAACCAACCTTGCAGAGACTTCAGCAAGCGCTGCAGATAGCACTTGGGAGATAGAGTGCATTCAGTGACCTTGTATGCTGATGCTGCAGCAGTAAACCATGCAGGCCCTGAATTACCAGCCCAAGAGCCGCTTCCTTCATGTGCCAGCTGCTACAATAAGAGGATTTGATGAAAATCACAGAAAATCTCTTTGCGGTGTATTAAAGTGAACAATACATTGCAATCCCATCATTACTTCTATGGGAAATCTTATAGTGATGAGGTCTCTGAGAAATGAGAATCCATCAGGCCTGGGAATGTACAGTATGTCATATGGGGGAGCGGGTGCACACTCCTAGAGTACAACTCCTGCGGCTCTGGATTACCAAATATTCTGCATTATTGGACGGTCAGATCATGGAGAGAGAACAAGCCTATCTTGTAATGGCACAATGGAACGGATAACCAGCTCAGCTCTGCTATATCTTCCCGTATTACATGCACAATCTCCATACAGTCATGCATAGCTGTAGTACATGCCCAATACCCGGGACTAATGTATAGCTATTTAAGGGTGCCAAAGTCTATAATCAATTATCCATCAATTATTCACAAGGTTTAGTGCCATTAGAAGGATCTGAACGTCAGGTATCGGCTTTCAACAAACATTCACCAACTTCACCTAGACTGGACCAATGAGATTCACTGCAATCTGTACATGGCTTTATATGAAAGGGGCACTGATTCTCCTTATAGAGACCACCAAACCAAATGGGCCCAGGGAGACTAATGGGTCAAGAGATGCTCCCTGGGAAAGAAAGCTTACTCTCTAGTGCCCCCTGTTGAAGAGCGCTACCCTAAATTGTAAAATGCCCATGTCTTTAAGGCGACCCTCCACCTATCACACTAAATATGTGTAATCACTGTACCTAATGTGCTTCCTTTTACTGCCTCCATATCGGAGGTCAGTGACACATTGTTCCAGATAACAATGCCGTACATTGGCCAAATACTTCCATATAGCTGCCGAGACTGCAATGCTGAAACACGCCGAGGCCAGATACGAACGCGGAGCCCGATTACCAACGCTGAGTCCGATTGCCAAAGCCGAGCCCATGCAGCCCAAATACGAATACTGCCATGTAGAACCCAAATACTACTACCACCACAACCTGTCCTGGACAACTGTAGTGCCCACTTCAGCTAGGGTGGCTGATGTGCGCAGGTCACATAGCCTTTGGACTGGGGTATTAGTTCCTACCAAGTGCCGAGTAGTCACCAACTTTGGTTGTGCAATACCAAAGTCATAACGGTGGACGCCGTGGCGAGCCATAGCGAATGGTGGTAGGACTAATCAAAGAGACAGGCATTTTCAGGCTTAGAGAGCATGGGAATCTGTAAAGTCCTTTTGGGGACGACAGTCATTAACACAAGAGTGACTCCCTCTCAATGCAATTATATCTTAGCTATGGGGAGCAAATGTTATTGTATTGGTGTCATCTAGATCGTGATCCATAAATCATGAAACCTGAACTGAATCAACTCAAAAGCAGATGGTGGCAGTTCCACAAGGTCCGAAAAGTAAACGGCATATTTTTTTGTTGGTGTATAGACAGGGTGACAATCTTTGGTCGGCCCCGATTTATCCAAGATCAGCTTTGTTTCATGGACTATAATAATTCACCCCACCAGGATTTTTGGGGAACAACCCATTGAGCCTCCTCCTACCAGAAGATCAGATGTGAGCGAGAACGGATCTATAGCTTGTCCCACAGCATGGTGTGGGACGGGATACATAATCACAGACGGCTGAGGACCCATCAACAAGGGGTTTAGTGATGAACGTGCAGGAATTCTCCAATACACATGACTCCCGTATAAACCCTGCATAATATTCAGGAGGCAACTCCAGAACCGCCAAATCTTGGAGCGTTAAAGCCATTTCTGCATCCACAGGAGGTGCAATTTTCAAGAGGCTCCTTGTGAGAAGGAAGGCAGACCAGCGGCAGCTTTTCTGCTTTTAGAGCTAATCAATCATGTAATTTCCCAGTATGGAAAAGACCTATAAAGGCAATTACCAGAATAAAATAACTTAAACACAATCTTTGATTAGAAGAAATAGGATTTCAACTTTGAGCAAATAATCTTAAGTAGGTATTCAAGTCTAGGCAACATGTCAGTCATCTGCCTGAAAGGACACCATTTTTAGATTGGCATGGGTCCCACTAATCGTTAGACAAGACTTGAATTCTCTAATCACGCCTGGCAACTAGATCGTGGCTCAAAAACATGGCACGGCGTTACTGCGCATGTGCAATGCCATTGTATTCACAGAGACCATACAATCCTGGCCAGGTGCTGTGCATGGCTGTTTAAGGTTGATTGGTATTACATACGAGAGGCCTGCCTCAACAATCAGCGCCTCCTGTTTGACGTTTTCCACCATTTCCAGTGTTGCATGGCTCTTCCCTGGCTGCAGCAACTATAAGAGGTTGAAGTAAACGTCCGATTGCACATGCACAGTGCCGCACATTGAACTTGTCCAAATGCTGCGTTCTGCTATTTTGGGAAGTGTCACAGACTTGAAGGAAGTGGAGGATCGCTTCTGCAACCTGCAGCTCCATTCGGCTTCTCCTGGTGGAGGTTTTCCGCTGTTCTCTTGTAAAGAGCGACAGGCGCTAAATGATCTCATGATACGAGACACCACCCACCTCACACAGAGTGAAGCAGGGCAGCAACCTGGCAGAAATAAAGACCATGCTCAGCTCCATGTGCAAGAAACTCATGCAACTCTGGATCAATTGCCTACAACAAGGTCAGCAGTCAGCAATCCAAGATGTCCTATGCAAGGCAGCCCATTAAAAAGGTATACAGCTACACAAGGTCAGCCATAATCATCAGTAGCTGGAACATCCAGGGCCTGAACACTTCAGCCTTCAGATGCAAGACAAACAACCCAAACTTAAAACAAAGACTGAAAAACATTAATATGCAGAACCTCCTTGAAACATGGACTAAGGCCGGGGTCACACTTGCGAGGGTAATGCCAAAAACTTGCGCGAGTCTTTCGCATCAATATCCGGCACTGCCGCCGGCACTCGGACCGGAGCGTACGGCTGTATGTATTTCTATGCAGCCGCACGCTCCGGTCCAAAGTGCCGGCAGTAGTGCGATGTGCGAGTTTCTCACATCACACTCGCAAGTGTGACCCCGGCCTAAGGCAAATAATGAATCCTATGTCCCCACCGGATACAGGGAATTCTCTGTCTCCGCCCTGAAAAAACAAAACATAAAACAGGGCCGGAGCTCAGGAGGAATATTAGTCTGGTACAAAGAGAAGCTCCATGAACATATCAGAGCAGTGAAGAGAGGAGGCAGCCACATCTGGATAAGAATAAACCGCTTCATCCTCACCTCCCGGGCCGACGTCTACCTCTGTGCAGCGTACGTAGATTCTCCAGTCTCCATAATTCAACCCAGACAGCTTTGAGACCCTAAAGACTGAAGCTGCCCACTTCCAGACTCTGGGCAACGTTCTCATCTACGGAGACCTCAACGCAAGAACGGAAAGGGAAAGAGACAACTTACCACTAATGGAAACATCTACTGTATATATTTGGAGCAGATACCGACTGTGACAACCCAGTGCACACTGACAGGAACAGCTATGACTGCCCAGTTAATAAAAGCGGCAGAACACTGTTGAACCTATGCCGAAGCCTTGGACTTCGTATCCTCAATGGCTGCACCAAGGGAGACTCATTGGGAAGACATACCCTAAACTCCCATGTGGGCAGCAGTGTGATAGACTATGCCATCACAGATATGGACCCTACAAATATTGGCGCCCTTGTAGTCACCCCACAAACACACCTGTTAGACCACAACCAACTGCTCCTATACATCATATCCACAAACAAATCACCCTCACAAACCCCGCAAAGGAGCGGCCTCTTTAAATTGACACCATCCTTCAAATGGTTCAAGCTCTCAGCCCCAAAATATAAAGATGCCATCAACAGACCAAAGATCAAGGAGAAACTCCAACGCTTCCATAATAACGTGTATAGACTTAACCCAGAAGGAGTACACCTAGCGGTAAGAGACCTTAACGACATTCTCTATGCCATGGCAGAACTGTCCGACCTAAAAACAAGCATCAACAAGAGGCCAAGTAAACAAAATCCCAACAACTGGTTTGGCTGGGTTCACACTGCGCTAGCAGCAGCCTGTTCAGCACATACGCTAACGGGCTGCTGCTAGCGCAAGTGCCGGCGTTCAATGGCGCTAGCGCAGATAGAGCAGCTGCTAGCTCTATCTGCGCTAGCAGTGACGGACCCGGAAACGCTGCAGCCCGCGTCTCCAGGTCCGTCACTCAGTGACGGCACATCCCTAGCGCACGCCCATTGAGGGCGTGCGCTAGCGATGCGTCCGACATTGCAGTCAATGGCGGCCGTAACGGACTAAGTTACACCGCGTTTATGCCGCGGTGTAACGTAGTCCAATGGACTGCCTTGACGCAATGTGAACCAAGCCTTTCACAAAGAATGTAAGATCATACGGAAGGCCCCAAGAATGGCCTCAAATAAAAAACACAGAGACCCAAATGACCCCACTCTGTGAGAAGCCTACCACACCATACAATGAAATTACAAAGCCATCCTCAGAAGGAAAAAGCAAAACTACATCTTCACCAAACTCCTTTAACTCCAAGATGCTCTTGCAGACAACAAATTTTGGGAACTGTGAAATCCCCTTGGATCCAACCAGAAAAGCAACAGCCTCCACACCCAGAGCAGCAACATATGGCTCCAATATTTCAAGGACCTTTACAAAGACATCCCAAGTGAAGACCTGAACCCGGCACAAAAAGAGCTTGTGAAAAAACTGAAAGATATGGAGGAAAAAGTTCAAAGATTTCCAAAATCCTCTGGATTCACCAATCACACTGACAGAAATAACAAAGGATCACAAGGATAAAAAGGTAAAAAAGCCAGTGGTCCAGATGGGATACTCCCAGAAATGCTAAAATACAGCCCTCCAGACATTCAGGCTGCTATAACAAAACTATTTAATATCGTACTGTGGGCTGGCTGCTTCCCACAAAAACTGGAACCAAGGCCTCATAACCCCTATTCACAAACGGGGACAAGTACGACCCAGCAAACTACCGGGGATATGTGTCCGCAGCAACCTAGGCAAAACTCTTCAACTGCATCTTGAACAAGAGGATCCTCACCTTCCTCACTGAGCACAACGTCCTCAGCAAGAGCCAAGCAGAGATCATGCCGAACCACCGCACCACAGACCACATCTACACTCTGCACAGCCTCACCAAGAGCCATGTCCACAATACAAAGAACGGGAAGATATACGCCTGTTTTGTAGACTTCAAGAAGGCCTTTGACTCAGTGTGGCACCCAGGACTATTCCTAAAACTGTTGGGGAGCGGAATAGGAGGCAAAACATATGATGTCATCCAAAGCTCCTATACTGAGAACAGTTGCAGCGTGAGGGTCAACGGAAGGCGGACGGCCTATGTCCAACAGAGCCAAGGAGTGAGACAGGGCTGCAGCCTCAGTCCAACGCTCTTTAACATCTACATCAATGAGCTAGTGGTGGCCCTAGAGTCCTCCTCAGCACCAGGACTCACCCTCCATGACACCCAGGTGAAATTTCTGCTGTATGCTGATGACCTCGTGCCGTTATCACCAACTGAGAAAGGCCTCCAAGATCATCTGAAAAGCTAGAGACCTTCAGCAGCACATGGGCACTGCCAATCAACCAGAAAACAAATATCATGGTGTTCCAGAAAAGAAAGCAGAAACGTACTGGCCATCCTACCTACCACTTACAGTAACCAACAAGTACACCTACCTGGGTCTAGAACTGAGCCAGTTGGGGAGCTTCAAGCAAGCCATAGAGTTACTGAAAGACAAGGCATCCAAAGCCTTCACCATCAGAAGACGTCTGTACCATCTCAAGGCACCAGTAACCGTCTGGCTAAAAATCTTTGACTCCATCATTGCCCCAATCCTTCTGTACGGCAGTGAGGTCTGGGGCCCAGTCTCATACCCAAACTAGTCAAAGTAGGACGCTGGGCTGACTGAAATATTCCACCTAGAATTCTGCAAGCATCTTCTCCATCAGAGAACATCAAACAGGGCCTGCCGAGCAGATTACCACTACACTTTGCAATCCAGAAGAAGGTGCTGTCATTCACGGCTCATCTACAAAGTAGTAGTCCCAGCTCCTACCATCACAAAGCCTTCCTACACCAGGACGCCTCTCAACACAAAGTACCCAAAGCCAGCCTGACCAAGCCATCGACCTACATGGCCTGACAAAAGGCGAAATCCGGGGAACATGGTACATAAAGTCAAAGAGGAATATCTCAGGATCTGGAGGAATGACAAACAAATGCCAGAAACTGATGATATACCAGAACCTACAGAGGGAGTACGAACTGGCCCCCATATCTAGAGAAATTAGAAAACCCCAAAGAGCGACAGATCCTGTGCCGGTACAGACTGAGCACACACAGCCTACTCATCAAATCCGGGCAGCACCTACAGAACTACAAGCCCCAAGAGAGCAGACTCTGCCAGCACTGCCCCCAGGAGGCTGTGGAGGATGAGGCCCTCATCCTGCTGAGGTGCCCCAAATACTCCGCAGTGAGGGACACTCACTTCAAGAGACTGTCTGATCTCTTCTCAGACTTCACCTCCATGGAGGAGGAAGAGAAACTGCCGATAATACTGGGGGAAGAGTAAAGTGCAGCAGCCATAGCGGCGGAATATGTCAGTGTCTGCCACAGACTAAGAGGAGCCTGATATGTCATGGACCTCTATACCCCACCATAGACACATCCCTATCTCCCGACTAAAGTGCCTGATAGGTCATGGATTCCGAGACCCAACCTGGACATGCCCCTATCCTCTAAAAGAAGCCAGATATATTCTGGTCCTCTATATGTCCCCCTACCCCCGTCCCCCTATTTTTACCATTTGCTTTGGCAATGCTAACATGTACTTACTTCTGCCAATAAAGCTCATCTGAATTTGAGAGAGAGAGCGCGAAAAAGCGAGAGAGTGAAAAAGAAAGGAAGAAAGGAGAGAAAGAAAGGAAAGAAAGAGAAACACCTCATCTCCTTTGAAGCAGCAGCCTCTGAGGTGCCCAGGTAATTTAACAGGAGATTCTCTGGTAAACATACGAGGCTGAGATTTGTTTACGCACAGAAGTGTGTTTCCCCATGAAAAAGCTTCCTATGATCAAAGAAAACTGGACAATTGCATCCAAACGGTTTGGTGCCAGTGATCGGTGATGAATATTGGGGGTTTGTATTCATCTGATCTACGGAAGATATATTTACAACGTTTCAGAGAATGGACGAACATAACACATTCACTCACATCCCTGTAAGGCCGGCAGAACCCCTCCAACTTATTAACAGTTCAAGGGATGGTAGTATACACGTCACGTTTCATTTCCAAAAAAGGTAAAATCGCGATAATGAACAGGACGACAATGTCTCTCGGGGTGAAGATATCCTATAAGTTGGGGATCTCAATCTGCTAAAAGAACCAGCACATCCCACAATCAGCCCCCACGACACATGGTTTGTGTAAAAACACGGACATGTGAGCAGCCCCATAGGATACGCTACAGGAGAGAAAAGCGCCAGTAGGGTCTTATCCAATGATTATACAAGGTTTTTTAATCAGTTTGCACTGACCTGATATTACACGATATCAAGCATATAGACTCATCCGAGTTAACAGCAGCGGATCCACAGGTCAAACAAATGACCGAATGATAGTATTACAATAGAGCAAATTTTGTGGACATCATCCGCGCTGATATCTCCTGTGGACTTCGAACGCGTTGAGGAAATAAAACCATCCTTCACTTTCTACACGCCTGGATTGACTTTTGTACAGCAGCGCGGATGATACCCACAAAATTTCCTCTATTGTAATACAGCCCCATACGATATAATGGATACGTGTGGTATCCATAAAAAAAAAAAAAAATGGATGCCATATCTACCAGAAACATGTGAAGGGGGCCTTATTTTGTCCACAATTCATATTCTGTGTATGGGCACCGCTGGCCCTTACATTATGTTTTGGGGTTTGTGGACCATGTTCAAAAGTTCCAAGTGAACCCTCAGGTACTGAAAGAAATGGCCGGGGGAGTGAAAACAAAGGAAGTCGTGATTTTATAAAATATATGGATGTCCCATAGTGAGCCCTACAGGAAAATCACAGGATCAGTAATCTTAGTCTCTTCGGAGCTGTATGACCCGTCCTATGCCCAGGAGGCAACCAACAAAGGGCCATGATCAGCATCCGAGAGGGGGACATAAAATATGAGACTTGCTCGAGGGTGCAGACAAGGATTTCTTTACTTTAACCAGTCACATCTCGAACGCACGTATTCACCCAGATTTCTAGAAATCTCTGGGGCATACAGCGGGAGAGTAAAAAAGTAAAAAATAATATACATAAAACACAGACATAGAAACTGTGCATCCTGCATGAGATTGAAGATACTTGACACATATGAAGAGATTTACAGTTCTACAAACACTTAATTAAAAAAACAAGGGGTTTCCAGAGGCTCGTAAGATGCTTTAAAGGGAATCTGTCAGCAGGTTTTAGCCATGTAATCTGAGAGCAGCATAATCTAGGACAAGAAAGCCTGATTCCAGCGATGTATCACTGATTGGGCTGATTGGTGCAGTTTTGATGAAATCCGTTTTATCTGATGTTGCAGAGCTAAGACTTCTGGAACTGGATATAACCCCGCCCAAACCCCTGATTGGCTAACAATGCACAGTGTAAACAGGAAACTGCCAATCAGTGGTGGGGGCAGGATTACACCGATTAGCCGGACTGGCTTGCACTTGACACCTAGTCAGAAAGTTATAATCTCCAGCTGATAAAACACTAAGTGTATTGAAATCACAGCACACAGCCTAATAAATACACATAGCTGAAATCAGGCTCTCCTGCCCTATATTAAGCTGCTCACGTAGTGAATAGCAAAATTCTGCAGACAGATTCCTGTAAGTAGAACTTGTAATTAATTTGGTTGTATAAATCTCAATAGTGAGGTTTGAGGGGTGAGTTGAGAAGTGGTTGGATATCCAAAACGCGCCTAAGGGCATCTGAAAGATTCTTTTCAGAACCCTTAAAGACCATACGACACACAAATATCTCTATTTTTTATATTAGGTATTTGTATTATTTTTTTGCCTATTCATTATTTCTTCTATAAAGTGATGCATTTTCCACAGAGCAGAAACCCACCTCTCCTAATACACATGTATTCTCAGCTTGCAGGAGCGTGCATGTATTCTTATAAGGTCTATTGGCGGGTCAATCTCCTGACCAAAACTTTCAGCCTCATCTGTAATGATTAGAGTTGGGAGCCTTGCGATCAGTCCGGGCATTGAGGTCCTTATACAGACCGTGAAATGCACTAGGCCTTAGGCTGATTTCACACGTCTATGCTTCATGGTTCAAGCACGCACTGCGTGTCTCCTAGCCTGAACTCTACAGGTCAGGAGCCCAGTGGCCAGTCTCTGCATCGCGGTTCGTACAAAATTTGTCTTAAGAAAAAAAGGAAACCAACCACAAGAAGGAAATGACAATTTTTTAACATCAACAGCCCGATCATTACTCCCGATATCGGAACTCAGCAGAGTGAGGACCACCATGCACATTAGTTGGTTGGCCAGTCTTGAAAATCGGTGGCCTCCAACGCATGATAAGCTGCAGCGGTCACACGCTGTCCATGTTGGAAGACTAAAAAGAAAGGAGGACGATGCAGGTCCCTCTTACTAGCAGATTATCTCTGAACAAAAATTTCCGGCTGTGGAAATTCCAAAGGCCAGATCCATCTCTCCCCGACATCCATCTGTTGGGTGGATACACGGGAGCCCTTCATACTGCCATTTCAGAGCATCCCGTCAAAATCTTAGGGTTCAGCCGACTTTAGTCTAATGTGTTAGTGTAAACTGATTGCTAAGTTGTTAATAATTGAATTTTTTAAAAAAAGCATCCCAGTCATGCACGACCCTTAAGGCGGCAATCTGACTCATTTAATTCCCAAGAAGCCTAGGTTCCTGTACGTGGCTGCCGGAAGTTATGATCCTGTGACATCTGCA